>NC_057796.1:358138019-358438019 GCF_018294505.1 Triticum aestivum
GAATAATAATGCGGGTGCCAAACGAGTGTCTGAAAGACTCCTCGAGCGGAAAATGCGGAATAATAATACAGGTGCCAAACGAGTGTCTGAAAGACTCCTCGAGCGGAAAATGCGGAATAATAATACAGGTGCCAAACGAGTGTCTGAAAGACTCCTCGAGCGGAAAATGCGGAATAATAATGCGGGTGCCAAACGAGTGTCTGAAAGACTCCTCGAGAGGAAAATGCAGAATAATAATGCCACAGTCGGGCGTCGGGGCGACACCACATAAAGGGCTTATAACTGAAAATAAAGACAGTGCATGCCGCAGTCGGACGTCTGAGCGACGTCTCATAAAGGGCTTATATTGTAGCTCAATAATACAATAGTTCGGGAACATAATTTATCACAAGCATGAGACAAATATAACGTTAGTCCATCCACAGGAATAACAATAAATCTGAATTTACCACTTGAGCTTGTTCACCGGGGACAAGTTTTTCACACGGATAGATATGGATATAATGTTTACACTACTTGATCATGGATACGATGATTTGGAAAGAATTGACTCTGCAGAGTTTGTACTTAACCACAGCCAACGGATTTCAGTAGTCACGGGGACTAGTTCCGTCTACGGAGTTTTGGAAGAAACACGTCTAACCAGTACACACCCAATTCAACCATCCGAAGCCAGGGATCACCCTCGGCAACTTTCAAGAAAAACCTTGAGACGGGGAGGCTACAACCTCGCGTAGCATGGGATTAAATTTCTATATGCGCGCTCTAAGGGGGTGCCCCCCCTCTCGGTCCCAACCGGAAACACCCATGCCCCCTGACCGGATTACTGGCTTTAATCCTGGGCCAAGGTACCATCATCCCGGCCTCTCTGTTTGGTGTGTACACGGAAAGAGGTTACCAACTTACTAAACCGCATCCTGGCAATGAGACATGTGGTAGCACGGAAAGGGGAAAGAACGGTAACGTGGCTCCAACCACGTTAACGTCGGAGGAAGTCGGATGACGCAAGGCTGGTATGCTACAACAGTACCACCTCGCTGCCCTTCATGTCACCACATGATTAGGCCATCTCTCATCAGAGATCATCGCAACTTTGGAACATGCGGGAAAAGAACGATAACGTAGCTCCAACCACGTTAACGTCGGAGAAAGTCGGATGACGCAAGGCTGGTATGCTACAACAGTACCACCTTGCTGCCCTTCATGTCACCACATGATTAGGCCATCTCTCATCAGAGATCATCGCGACTTTGGAACAACCGGGTCGTTGCCTTACAAGCAACGGGGTATTTACCGACACTCATATGCCACGCACAAACTCTCACGTGAACATGTAAAACACCTGTCATATCAAATGTTCAAAACATGCTTGCCTGGTTCGGAGAAGTCGGAGTCTAGCTCGGCGAATTTCGCGGCTCCGTCACCTCTTCCGGAACCTACGGCAATCACGAAACGGATACTAACGTGAAAACCAATGGGTGCACAGAAACTTTTCCAAATATTTTTCAAATAAATCCCATAAAAAACTAGACAAAATTTGAAGATTGTCAGAAAAAGAATCACTCAAAAATTCCTTTTTATTAAAAAGTTATAAAGGTTTCTGTCCAGGGACTTATCTGTAATGAAACAGAAAAGTTCCAGGGTTTTAACTGAGAAAAAAGAAAACGGTTCGATTGGGAATGCGCAAGCACAAAGGAGAAAACGTATTTGCCCGAAGGCGTCAACAGAAAACGGTTCGAGGTGGAATAAAATAGAGGCTGACACGCGGGGTCCACATGTCAGGTTTGAAAAGCTCGCCGGCGCCCGAAGACTGCGGTGGACGCCGGCGTCGAACCACGGCGAGTTAGGCGAAACGGAGGGTACCAAGAGCTTCAGCGTCCTCTTCCGCGTCGGTGGGTGGTGGACTCGTCCAACGGGGAGCACCACGTCGACGGCGACACTTTCTCCGGCGGACGGCGGCTCGGGTGAGGATGGGGAACTCCGGTGGAGGGCTGCAAGCTTCAAATTGAAGTGCGGGTCAGAAAGAGGGATGCATGGTGAAGCTACTGGTAAGAGAATGGAGGCGGAGGAGCACACACGGGGGCGAATCGGGCTGGATCCCGTGGCGGGTCGCGGCGGCCGGAGTCGAGGAAGGAGACCTCCTCGGGGCTCTACCAGTGGCTAGGCTTGCTCTAGGGGAAGTGCAGGGATGGTGGGTGCTCGAGTTGAAGCTCAGGGCCTCTATTTATAGGCAGATCGACGGGGTGGCCGTGAACGGAGAATCTCTGGCGAGCGATTACGGCGGAGCAGTGGATTGGCAGGTGGTTTGAGCGGCCAGGCAGCATCAGTGGAGGTTACTGGAGTCGTTTCACAGCTAAACGGAGATGGTCTTGGCGTAATGGCGTCGGTCCACGGTGAGGTGACCGCACGGGCTCAACGGCGGCAGAGAGCGCGCTCCGCGCCCTGCGGTTCACGACGAGAGCGGCAGCGCATTCGGGGGAGTGGAAGGCCACGCGGCGGGCTCCGGTGGTTTGGGCGGCGCTGGGTGGCATCGTCGGCGCCGTGTCTCCCGCTGGCGTCCGCAAAGCCGCCGCCGGCGTCGGTCACGGGGCGGCGCACCTTCTGCTGCTCGTCGCCGACGCCCGCAAGGCGCCAGGCGTTCGTGCGGTGCAGGAAAAAGAGGGCGGGGACGAGGAGCAAGGCGACGCGGTGGCACTGGCGAGATCGACGTCCTTCTCTGAAGAAAACGACAGCAGCCACTGCAGTGTTCTCTGAACTTTCTGAACTTGACATAGATAGTGCACTGCAGGTGTTCGACAGAAGGTTTTGGCTATGAGATAAATTTTTCTGGAGCTGTAACTTGGTTAGATGACCACTCAAAGCACCCAGGGGCTGCTTGATTTTACTTGGAATTTTTGGAGAAGGTTTTGAATGAATTTCACCAAATTTGTCAAATCTGGTCCAAACTTGCAGTAGTTGTAGTTTGAAAATTTTGAACTGAAGACCAGTGGATCTTCATGGACCTTGGTTGAGGGTTCAAAGGACTAGGAGGGTAAGAAGGTTTGGGGGCAAAAATCAAAACGGAAAATGGAGTTCCTTTGCAAATCTCCAAGTAGTAGGATAGAAGACAGAAACTTGTTTGAATAAGATTCAAATGGAAATGATCACATGGGGAGGTCCAACTTGCTGGATTTGATGCAGATCAAGATCCAAAGGTGAGGGAAGGGTTAGGAGAGAGGATTTGCACTAAGGCCATGGCAAGAAGGAATTGTTGAAAGTGGCAAAGGAGTTTTCCAAAAGCCATAGTGCATATTCAAAAAGATTTTCAAAAGTTCTTTTCCCAAATGAAAAACATTTGTCTTGAGTCCAAATGAAAAGCAAGAACTTCCAAGACCAAAGGCAGATCTTGGGTGAATCCAAACAAAACTTTTGCCATAAAGAAAAATATATGAGAGGGAGAGTTCTCTTGAAGAAAAATTTAAATCACTCCCCTCAAGTCAAATAAAATCTTTTGAAAAATCCAAATAAAAACTTGGGTGTCACAGGAACCCAGGCCCACCTCTACCGGGATGGAGCCACTTGTCCTTTCAGCCCCCTCATCAGAATCACTTGCGGGTACTCAACGAGCCGACCCGACTTTAGTCACCACATGTGTCATGTATAATTGTATATAGTATATACCCATGATCACCTCCCGAAGTGATCACGGCCCAGTAGTATAGCATGGCAGACGGACAAGAGTGTAGGGCCACTTATGGAACACTAGCATCCTATACTAAGCAGTAGGATAGTAGGTAAGGGTAACAACTGTAGCAACAATGACAGGCTATGCAACAGAATAGGATTAACCGAAAGCAGTAACATGCTACACTACTCTAATGCAAGCAGTAGAGAGTAGAGTAGGCGACATCTGGTGATCAAGGGGGGGGGCTTGCCTGGTTGCTCAGACAAGAAGGAGGGGTCGTCGGTGACGTAGTCGACCACAGGGGCATCAGCACCGTTACGGGGTCTACCGAAGAGAAGAGGGGGAGAAACAGTAAATACATAGCAAGCAAGTGCATAACAGGACAACATGCAGAGCTAGACGTGTTCTAACGCGGTATGAGGTGATACCGGTGAAGGGGGGAAACATTCCGGAAAATATCCCCGGTGTTTCGCGTTTTCGGACAGATGAATCGGAGGGGAAAAGTTGCGTGTTCGTTATGCTAGGGATGCGTGGCGGACGAACGGGCTGCGTAACCGGATTCGTCTCGTCGTTCTGAGCAACTTTCATGTACAAAGTTTTTTCATCCGAGCTACGGTTTATTTTATATTAATTTTAAAAGATTTAAATCATTATTAGGATTAGCAGAATTAATTAAATCAAAAGGCATTTATGATGTCATCATGACATCAGCGTGATGCAAGCGGTCAAAGTTGATCGTTGACCAGTCAACTAAATGGGTGGGTCCCGCATGTCATAGGCTGTTATCTAATTAACTAACAGTTAATTAGGTTAATTAGTGATTATATTTATCTAAATATAATTAATTAAGTTAATTAATTAATTCTTTAATTAATTAATTAATTGATATTTTATTTATTATTATTATTACTAATTCTTTTTTTAATAAAACGTTCTGGGCTGGGCCCCGTTTGTCATAGGCCCTAGGGGCTTAGCGAGTTTGGCCGCTAGCGGGTGCGGGCTGGCGGTACTGGAGAGGGCGCCCGAACGGGCACGGGCGCTCGACGCGGCCAGCGGGCGCGGGGGCTGCGGCCACGGCGAGGTCGCCGGCAGGGGCTAGCGGGGAGGGAGAGGCCGCAGGAGGCGGCAGTGGCTGGGCCACGGCGGGTCAGCGCCGGTGCGCAAGAGCAGAGGCAGGGGTGGACGGGCGGGGTCGCGGCGGAGTGGCATGACAGCGGGGAACGAGCACGGTCGCTGGAGGCAGCAGCGGCAGCAGTCGGCCGCGGGCACGCGATGGAGGCAGCAGAGGAGGCTGCGGTGGTGCGGGCCACGGCAGGTGCGAGCGCTCCGGGGAGGAGGAGCACGGCGGGTGCGGCTCGGTGCCGCTGCGGGCGCACGCGACGGCACACCAGGCGGGGCGAGGCCGTGGTGAGCACGGTCGGCACGCGTACGGGGCGGTGGTCAAGGGCGTGCGCCCGTGCGGTGGTCGGATCGACGACGGAGTGCAGGGGGAGCAGGAGGCCGGTGGCCTCACTAGCGTTGAAGAGAAGCGGGGCGGCGAGGCGTGAGGAGGCCGGTCGTGGAGGAGGACGAAGACGAGCGGTTCGGCGATGCGGCGTTGGGGAGGCGGGGTGTCTTCGGGGCGAGGTGGCGCCGGCGATTCGACGACGACGACGGTGCACAGCAGCGGGGAGGTGATGGCGTCAGTGAAGGAAGGGCGTCGAGCTCGTTGCCCCTTCCCGATCCATATTGGGTCGGGGAAGAGGTACGAGAGGGGAGGCGAGGCGGCGACGAAGGGGAGGAGATCCGGCGACGGGCCTTAACGCCGGCGACGGGGAGGACGGCGGGCAGCGGCGCAACGATGGGGTCGATCCCTCCGATCCAATCGGGGGCAGAGGAGGGGAGATGTGGATCGAGGGAGAGAGAGGCGTGGGAATCGTGGGGAGGGGAGTGGGGCGACCGGTAGCTAGGGTTATGGGTGAGGGGGTTATGGAGGGGCGGCTGGGCCGGCCTGACTAGGCCAAGGCCCAGTTGGGCCGAGGGGAGGAAGGGTCCCCTTTTTCCCCCATTTATTTTTTGTCTTTTGTTTTATTTCTTTTCTTTTATTTTTAGTTTTAAAAAAATTTCCACTACTATCTAAATTTGTATTTATAAATAAACTACTGTCAGATTAATTCCTAGCCCATAATAAAATAGTTTTAATATGTTATAAAATTAGGCATTTATTTAATTGTTTTCACTACGGGTTAAATCATTTTAGTGCACTTAAATATTTTATAAATATGTGGATTCTCCACCATAATTAACTATGCAATATTTGTCACCTCTAGAACATTTTAGTTTTTATGTTTGAAAACTTTTAATGTTTGCCTAAAATTCAAATTTGATTTTGAAACGTTTTGATCTAACGCGAGGTTAGCAACAGTAACAGAGGTGACGTGGCATCATTAGCGTAGGTTTACTGTAGCATAATTATCCGGGCGTCACAACGTGCTCATCGGGAGGAGAGCCCTTTGACCGCTACCCGCCGCGCACCTCCCTCCCAACGTCTCCATTAATGGCGCCCGAGCACTTGTTCTACGGCGTGGCTATATGTCTCACTGGACTGAGATTTAAGAGAGAAAAATGAAAATCTGAAAAGAAAGTTTTGCATGGATCTTGATGTAAGATCCGACAGACCTATGTAGCATCGACTGCGACTTATAGCAAGCATGATGAATATAAGGACGATGACAGTGGATAATAATTGTCTTACATATTTAGAAACATAATTAAAAAAGCCACATGCGACAACACCCGAAATACACAAGGGCAAAAGAAGAAGGAAGACAACGATCTGGCTCGCTGATCTCTACTTTCTTGATGCGTTGCTGCAGGCTGCGGGAACTAGTCTCCGCGGCGAGCGGCGACGAGCTCTTTCTTGTCCTCAAGATGCTGCTTGAGAGCATCCACGGATTCCTTCACCAGCCTTTTGCGCTCGATGCGCAGCTTGTTATTCTCGTCCATAAGTTTCTCGACAATGACGCCGGTCCTCTTCAGCAAGGCAGTGGTCTGCTCCTGCTGCTCCGCACTTCCGACGATCTTCGCCCTCAGCAGGTCGCGCTCGGCCCGGAGCTTCGCATTGCTCTCATTTAGTTGCCGGATGACGTCGGTAGACTGTTCAAACGAGGCTGTCAGGTCATCCTGCAACCTCTCCCACCTGGAGATCTGATCCATCTGCCTAAGGACGAGGGCACGCATGCGCCTGTAAGATTCCTCGCCTACCCGCGAGGCATTTTCCCAAGCCGCCGCGGCAAGGGAGGACATCTCTGCTGCATTCACGGCGCGGCGGGACATCTCTTCTGCTTCCGCGGCGCGGCCGGACCAGTCTGCTGCATCGACGGCGCGGCGGGACCTCTCTGCTGCTACGGCCGTGCGGTGGGACATGTTGGCTGCTTTCGCAGCGAGGCGGGACATCTCTTGTGCTCTCGCTTCCAGGCTCGCCTCTCCTTGGTGGCAATCTCTCGACCCAGAACTCACGCTGGCCATGGCGGACGCAAGGGAATGATGATGAATGACTTGTTTGTTTTTGACTTTTTGTGGATGAGGAGTTGAGGAGGAATGTGCAGTCATCTTGTAGTAGTAGTATTTATAACCGTGTAGTAATACACTCCTAAGTGGGAAACCGTTTAGGTTTTGATCGGTGTGAACAGCTTTGCAATTTGGAATGTGACGGGACGCGGCCTCCCTGTTCTTCTAAAAAAAATTGTGACGGGACGCATGCTCAAACTTTACTGACGGTTATAAGTGCGACACTATTCCCGGAAGGCGTAACATGGGCACGTACGCCTTCTCGGCCGTGTACGTGGCGTTTGCACCATAGGGTGCACCGCAATAGGCAATGTCAGCACACGTCTTGTTCCAACAATCGTGCGCGCTCGTTATTACCATCGCGCACATTTCTTTTAATTAGAATGGGTGTGCCCGTCTAGCGCACACACGTTGATCTATCTAACTGTTTCAGTTTGTTGTGGCTAATCGCAAACAGTTCATCCATCTAAAGTGTATGCCATCAATCGCAGACACTTCGATCTGGCTTACCCGTTTCTGTTCTGTTGCCTAATCGCAAATAGTTAATCCTTCTGAAGCGTATGCCCTCAATCACACACACCTTGATTTGGCTGACCGTTTCTTTTGTGTTGCCTAATCACAAACAGTTCATCCGAGTGAACCACATGCTGTATATCGCACACACCTTCATCTGGCTGCCCGTTTCTTTTGTGTGGCCTAATCACAAACAGTTCATCCGAGTGAACCGTATGCTCTATATCGCACACGCCTTCATCAGGCTGCCCGTTTCTTTTGTTCTGCCTCATCGCAAACAGTTCATTGGACTGAACCGTATGCCCTGGATCGCACACGCAACTAAAATATGAACTGTGTTTGATGCATCCTCCATCGCAAATGTTTTCACCTTTTTTGACAGTTTTCATACAGCACCGTTTGTGATTATGGCATCGCACACAGTTTCTCGAAGGGTCTCTGATCTTAGTGTTGCGTTAGCAGCATCCTCCAGTAGTGTAAAGCAATCATGTCTTCTCAAAATATCATGGCTAAAGAAAGTTATCCCTACAAAATCATATAATCTTATCATGCTCTATCTTCATCACACGAAGTATTTATCATGCACAACCCCGATGACAAGCCAAGCAATTGTTTCATACTTTTGACGTTCTCAAACTTTTTCAACTTTCACGCAATACATGAGCATGAGCTATGGATATAACACTATAGGTGGAATAGAATATGATGGTGGAAGTTGTGTGGAGAAGACAAAAAAGGAGAAAGTCTCACATCAACTAGGCAAATTAATAGGCTATGGAGATGCCCATTAATTATTATCAATGCGAGTGAGTAGAGATTGCCATGCAATGGATGCACTAGAGCTATAAGTGTATGAAAGCTCAAAAGAAAACTAAGTGGGTGTGCATCCAACTCGCTTGCTCACGAAGACCTAGGGCATTTTGAGGAAGCCCATCATTGGAATATATAATCCAAGTTCTATAATGAAAAATTCCCACTAGTAATATATGAAAGTGACAAAATAGAAGACTCTCTATCATGAAGAACATGGTGCTACTTTGAAGCACAAGTGTGGAAAAGGATAGTAACATTGTCCCTTCTCTCTTTTTCTCTCATTTTTTTCTCTTTTTTTTGTTTTGGACTCTTTAGCCTCTTTTTTAGGGGGGGGCTCTTTGGCCTCTTTTTTATTTAAGTCTGGAGTCTCATCCCGACTTGTGGGGGAATCATAGTCTCCATCATCCTTTCCTCACACGGAACAATGTTCTAATAATGATGATCATCACACTTTTATTTACTTACAACTCAAGAATTACAACTCAATACTAGAACAAAGATATGACTATATGAATGCTTCATGCATATGAAAGAAATATGACGATGATGATGTGTGTCATAATAAAACGGAACGGTGGAAGTTACATGGCAATATATCTTGGAATGGCTATGAAATGCCATAATAGGTAGGTATGGTGGCTGTGTTGAGGAAGGTATATGGTGGGTTTAATGCATCAGCGAAAGTTGTGCGGTACTAGAGAGGCTAACGGTGGTGGAAGGGTGAGAGTGCGTATAATCCATGGACTCAACATTGGTCATAAAGAACTCACATTCTTATTGCAAAATTTTATTAGCCCTCGAAACAAAGTACTAATACGCATGCTCCTAGGGGGATATATTGGTACGAAAAGATCATCGCTCATCCCTGACCGCCACTCATAAGGAAGACAATAAAAAATAAATCACGCTCCAACTTCATCGCATAACTAGAGACAATACGTGCATGCTTCGGAAATCACAAACCTTAACACAAATATTCTTACTAATCCACAATTACTCACTAGCATGACTCTAATGTCACCATCTTTATATCTCAAAACAAATGCAAGGAATCAAACTTCTCATATATTCAATGATCTTCATGAAAGTTTTTATTATACCCATCTTGAATACCCATCATATTAGGACTAAATTCATAACCTAAGCAAATTGCCACACTATTTATAAGACTCTCAAAATAATATAAGTGAATCATGAGAGTTCATCAATTTCTTCAAAATAAAACCATCGCCGTGCTCTAAAAAGATATAAGTGAAGTACTAGAGCAACTACCTAGCTCAAAATATATAAGTGAAGCACATAGACTACTCTAATAAATTCATGATTAATGTGTGTCCCTCTCAAAAGGTGTGTACATCAAGGATGATTGTGGCAAACTAAATAGCAAAGACTCATATAATACAAGACGCTCCAAGAAAAACACATATCATGTGGTGAATAAATATAAAGCCTCAAGTAATTTACCGATGGATTGAAGACAAAAGAGGCACTACAAAAAAAAGACACATCCGTGACATTTTGGCCCGAATAATTTTTTTTCCTGTCATGCTTATGACACTTCTATGACGATAATTGTGACAAAACCACGTATCACCATAGATGTGGTGGGCTCCTACTTCTATGAGAAAAAATCATGACAAAAAATGGGCTTTTCGTCCTGGGAGGGCCGGGGACGCACCTACATGACATTCTTTGGGCCGTCCATGACAGAAAAATCATGGTAGAAGCGAGGGCGAGGAAAATTTCGAGGAGTTCTTGGTTACGGTGGGTGGTCGGGGCCGAGCGATGCACGGAGGTTTGCGTGTTTCTCTCGTACACGTACTCGAGTGTGTGCGATGCATTGGGCTCTAACTGAACCCAAGCGAGGCATTCGCTTACTGAACCCGAGCGATTGCACTAGCTAGCTACGTTACTGAACCCGAGCGATCGATCCCTTGGCTGTTAACTGAACCCAAGCGATTCCTTTGCCGCTGCTGCTAACGTGAGCCAATCGAACCTGCCTCTTGATGAACAATGACCTTTGTTGGGGGTTGGATGAACAGTTCCCGGTGGGGGTTGGATGAACATGACCCCGTGGTAGTTGTGGCCGTTGCCGCTAGATGAACATGACCCCGAGGAGGCCGCCACACACCTGAGCTGGTTGGGGATGGATGAACATGACCCCGTGGAGGGCTGGTTGAACAGGAGCAGGTGGAGGCTAGATGAACACTAGCCCGTGGATGAACAGTAGCTAGTGGTGGCAGGAGGAAGACGCGGTGGACGAACAGTAGCCGGTGGAGGCTGGAGGAAGTCGACGGTGGATGAACAGTAGCCCATGGAGTCCTGATATGTCTCCAACGTATCTATAATTTTTGATTGTTCCATGCTATTATATTATCAATCTGGGATGTTTTATATGCATTTATGATACGTCTCCAATGTATCTATAATTTTTGATTGTTCCATGCTATTATATTATCTGTTTTGGATGTTTAATGGGCTTTAATATGCTCTTTTATGCTATTTTTGGGACTAACCTATTAACCGGAGGCCCACTCCCAGTTTCTTTTTTTTTTGCCTATTTTAGAGTTTTGCAGAAAAGGAATACCAAACGGAGTCCAAATGGAATGAAACCTTCGCGATGATCTTTCTTGGACCGAAAGCAAACCAGAAGACTTGGAGTTGAAGTCTGGAACACCACGAGGTGGCCACAAGGCAGGAGGGCGCGCCCCCACCCTCGTGGGCCCCTCGTAGCTCCACCGACGTACTTCTTTCGCCTATATATACTCTTATACCCTAAAAACATCAGGGGGAGCCACGAAACCACTTTTCCACCGCCGCAACCTTCTGTACCCGTGAGATCCCATCTTGGGACCTTTTCCGGCAATCTGCCGGAGGGGGAATCGATCACAGAGGGCTTCTACATCAACACCATAGCCTCTGCGATGAATCGTGAGTAGTTTACCACAGACCTTCGGGTCCATAGTTATTAGCTAGATGGCTTCTTCTCTTTCTTTGATTCTCAATACAAAGTTCTCCTCGATGTTCTTGGAGATCTATTCAATGTAATACTCTTTTGCGGTGTGTTTGCCGAGATCCGATGAATTCTGGATTTATGAACATGATTATCTATGAATATTATTTGGTTCTTCTTTGAATTCTTATATGCATGATTTGATATCTTTGCAAGTCTCTTCGAATTATCGGTTTAGTTTGGCCTACTAGATTGATCTTTCTTGAAATGGGAGAAGTGCTTAGCTTTAGGTTCAATCTTGCGGTGTCCTTTCCCAATGACAGTAGGGGCAGCAAGGCACGTATTGTATTGTTGCCATCGAGGATAAAAAGATGGGGTTTATATCATATTGCTTGAGTTTATCCCTCTACATCATGTCATCTTGCTTAATGCGTTACTCTGTTCTTATGAACTTAATACTCTAGATGCATGCTGGATAGCGGTCGATGTGTGGAGTAATAGTAGTAGATGCAGAATCGTTTCGATCTACTTGACACGGACGTGATGCCTATATTCATGATCATTGCCTTAGATATTCTCATAACTATGCGCTTTTCTATCAATTGCTCGGTAGTAATTTGTTCACCCACCGTAATATATGATATCTTGAGAGAAGCCACTAGTGAAACCTATGGTCCCGAGTCTATTTTACATCATATTAGTTTCCTGTTAACTTGCCAATTTCTGTCTCCGTTCTTTTATTTTGCAATCTTTACTTTCCAATCTATACAAAAAAATACCAAATATATTTACTTTAATATCTTTATTAGATCTCACTTTTGCGAGTGACCGTGAAGGGATTGACAACCCCTTTATCGTGTTGGTTGCAAGGTTCTTGATTGTTTGTGCAGGTACTAGGTGACTTGAGCGTTGTCTCCTACTGGATTGATACCTTGGTTCTCAAAACTGAGGGAAATACTTACGCTACTTTGCTGCATCACCCTTTCCTCTTCAAGGGAAAACCAACGCATGCTCAAGAGGTAGCAAGAAGGATTTCTGGCGCCGTTGCCGGGGAGATCTACGCCCAAGTCAAGACATACCAAGTACCCATCATAAACTCTTCTCCCTCGCATTACATTATTTGCCATTCGCCTCTCGTTTTCCTCTCCCCCACTTCAAAAACGATTTTTAAAAACCTTTGCCTTTTCTTCGCCCTTCTTTTGTTCGATCTTTTGTTTGCTTGTGTTACCATGTCCTTTCCTTTTGCTTGCATCTTCGCTTGCTAAAAGTTTATGGATCCTCATCCACTTGCTAATCTTTTTAAGAGATCCAATTATGATGAACCAATTTCTAGTGATGTGAGTGCACTAGATTATCTTTATGAGGTTTTGCTTGAAATTCGTGAATCTAAAAATTGTGATGAAGTGTTGAAAGAAGAAATTTATAAAGTGATTCACGATAGCTCCTTGAATAAAAAGCATGATTGCAATGATTCTACTATAAATTCTATTAATGTCAATTGTGCTAATAATATGCAAAACCCTAAGCTTGGGGATGCTAATTTTGCTATGTCTACTACTTGTTGCAATGATCATGATTGGGGTGATTCTTCTTATGATCTTGAAAATTTATTTAAGCCCCATGATGAATATGAGATTGATAATAGTGTTTGCAATAATATTGAAAGTGGGTTTGGAAGAGTGTCAACTTTAGATCCCACATATTTGGAGGATTTTCAATCTTATGAAATTTTTGATAAAAGTGGGTTTGGAGAGGTCATGACTTTAGTTAATGTTAATCCCACTATTTTGGAAGAGTGTCAACTTTGCATGCATGTGGTTCATAAAGAGAATATTTTATGTGATATCTACGTTGTTGAATTTGCTTATGATCCTACATGTAATTATTATCAGAGAGGAAAATATGGAAATTTTCATGTTACTAAATTACCTCTCTTCATGTTGAGAATGCTATCGTCTCTTTCTACTTCCTTGCATATGCTAGTTTTTGCTTGCCTTGAAAATTTGTTTGCTTATAAAATTCCTATGCGTAGGAAGTATGTTAGACTTAGATGTGTTTATCACGTGTTTTATGATGCTCTTTTTGTGCTTCAATTCTTGTCTTTCATGTGAGCATCATTAAAATTATCAATGCCAAGCTAAAAAGGCTTTAAAGAAACGCGCTTGTTGGGAGGCAACCCAATTTTATTTTTGCTTTTGCTTTTTAGGTTATGTTTAGTAATAAATAAATCATCTAGACTCTGTTTAGATGTGATTTTATGTTTAAATTAGTGTTTGTTCCAAGTAGAACCTTTGGGAAGACTTGGGTGAAGTCTTTGCGATCTTGCTGTAAAAAACAGAAACTTTTGCGCTCACGAGATTAGCTGTGACTTTTTACTGGAGAGTGATTTTAGGTTGATTCTTTTTACATATGATTAATATACAAATTCCTCACGTCCACCAATTTATTTCAGAATTTTTGGAGTTACAGAAGTATTCGAACATATCATATTGCTACAGACTGTTCTGTTTTGACTGATTCTGTTTTTCGTGTGTTGTTTGCTTATTTTGATGAATCTATGAGTAGTATCGGGGGGTATGAACCATAGAGAAGTTGGAATACAGTAGGTTTAACACCAATATAAATAAAGAATGAGTTCATTACAGTACCTTAAGGTGGTGGTTTATTTTCTCATACTAACGGAGCTCATGAGATTTTCTGTTGAAGTTTTGTGTTGTGAAGTTTTCCAGGTTTTGGGGTAAAGATTTGATGGATTTTGGAATAAGGAGTGGCAAGAGCCTAAGCTTGTGGATGCCCAAGGCACCCCAAGGTAAAATACAAGGACAACCAAAAGCCTAAGCTTGGGGATGCCCCGGAAGGCATCCCCTCTTTCGTCTTCGTCTATCGGTAAATTTACTTGAGACTATATTTTTATTCACCACATGATATGTGTTTTGCTTGGAGCGTCTTGTATGATTTGAGTCTTTGATTTTTAGTTTACCACAATCAACCTTGCTGTACACACCTTTTGGAGAGACACGCATGAATCGGAATTTATTAGAATACTCTATGTGCTTCACTTATATCTTTTGAGCTAGATAATTTTGCTCTAGTGCTTCACTTATATCCTTTTAGAGCACGGTGGTGGTTTTATTTTGTAGAAATTATTGATCTCTCATGCTTCACTTATATTATTTTGAGAGTCTTTTAGAACAGCATGGTAATTTGCTTTGGTTATGAATTTAGTCCTAATATGATGAGCATCCAAGATGGGTATAATAAAAACTTTCATATAAAGTGCATTGAATACTATGAGAAGTTTGATTCCTTATGATTGTTTTGAGATATGAAGATGGTGATATTAGAGTCATGCTAGTTGAGTAGTTGTGAATTTGAGAGATACTTGTGTTAAAGTTTGTGATTCCCGTAGCATGCACGTATGGTGAACCGTTATGTGATGAAGTTGGAGCATGATTTATTTATTGATTGTCTTCCTTATGAGTGGCGGTCGGGGACGAGCGATGGTATTTTCCTACCAATATACCCCCCTAGGAGCATGCGCGTAGTACTTCGTTTCGATAACTAATAGATTTTTGCAATAAGTATGTGAGTTCTTTATGACTAATGTTGAGTCCCTGGATTATACGCACTCTCACCCTTCCACCATTGCTAGCCTCTCTAATACCGCGCAACTTTCGCCGGTATCATACACCCACCATATACCTTCCTCAAAACAGCCACCATACCTACCTATTATGGCATTTCCATAGCCATTCCGAGATATATTGCCATGCAACTTTCCATCGTTCCGTTTATTATGACACGCTTCATCATTGTCATATTGCTTTGCATGATCATGTAGTTGACATCGTATTTGTGGCAAAGCCACCGTTCATAATTTTTCATACATGTCACTCTTGATTCATTGCACATCCTGGTACACCGCCGGAGGCATTCACATAGAGTCATATTTTGTTCTAAGTATTGAGTTGTAATTCTTGAGTTGTAAGTAAATAAAAGTGTGATGATCTTCATTATTAGAGCATTGTCCCAGTGAGGAAAGGATGATGGAGACTATGATTCCCCCACAAGTCGGGATGAGACTCCGGACGAAAAAAGGCCATAAAAAAGAGAGAAAGGCCCAAATAAAAAAAATGATGAGAGAAAAAGAGAGAAGGGACAATGCTACTATCCTTTTTCCACACTTGTGCTTCAAAGTAGCATCATGATCTTCATGATAGAGAGTCTCCTATATTGTCACTTTCATATACTAGTGGGAAATTTTTCATTATAGAACTTGGCTTGTATATTCCAATGATGGGCTTCCTCAAATTGCCCTAGGTCTTCGTGAGCAAGCGAGTTGGATGCACACCCACTTTCTTTTGTTGAGCTTTCATACACTTATAGCTCTAGTGCATCCGTTGCATGGCAATCCCTACTCACTCACATTGATATATATTGATGGGTATCTCCATAGCCCATTGATACGCCTAGTTGATGTGAGACTATAATCTCCTTTTTGTCTTCTCCACAACCACCATTCTATTCCACCTATAGTGCTATGACCATGGCTCACGCTCATGTATTGCGTGAAGATTGAAAAAGTTTGAGAACATCAAAAGTGTGAAACAATTGCTTGGCTTGTCATCGGGGTTGTGCATGATTTAAATATTTTGTGTGATGAAGATAGAGCATAGCCAGACTATATGATTTTGTAGGGATAGCTTTCTTTGGCCATGTTATTTTGAGAAGACATGATTGCTTTATTAGTATGCTTGAAGTATTATTATTTTTATGTCAATATTAAAATTTTGTTTTGAATCTTATGGATCTGAACATTCATGCCACAATAAAGAGAATTACATTGATAATTATGACAGGTAGCATTCCACATGAAAAATTATATTTTTTTCATTTACCTACTCGAGGACGAGCAGGAATTAAGCTTGGGGATGCTTGATACGTCTCCAACGTATCCATAATTTTTGATTGTTCCATGCTATTATATTATCTGTTTCGGATGTTTAATGGGCTTTAATATGCTCTTTTATATTATTTTTGGGACTAACCTATTAACCGAAGGCCCACTGCCAGTTTCTGTTTTTTTGTGCCTATTTTAGAGTTTTCCAGAAAAGGAATACCAAACGGAGTCCAAACAGAATGAAACCTTCGCGATGATCTTTCTTGGACCGAAAGCAAACCAGAAGACTTGGAGTTGAAGTCTGGAATGCCACGAGGTGGCCACGAGGCAGGAGGGCATGTCCCCACCCTCGTGGGCCCCTCGTAGCTCCACCGACGTACTTCTTTCGCCTATATATACTCTTATACCCTAAAAACATCAGGGGGAGCCACGAAACCACTTTTCCACCGCCGCAACCTTCTGTACCTGTGAGATCCCATCTTGGGGCCTTTTCCGGCAATCTGCCGGAGGGGGAATCGATCACGGAGGGCTTCTACATCAACACCATAGCCTCTCCGATGAATCATGAGTAGTTTACCACAGACCTTCGGGTCCATAGTTATTAGCTAGATGGCTTATTCTCTCTCTTTGATTCTCAATACAAAGTTCTCCTCGATGTTCTTGGAGATCTATTCGATATAATACTCTTTTGCGGTGTGTTTGCCGAGATCCGATGAATTGTTGATATGAACACGATTATCTATGAATATTATTTGGTTCTTCTATGAATTCTTATATGCATGATTTGATATCTTTGCAAGTCTCTTCGAATTATCGGTTTAGTTTGGCCTACTAGATTGATCTTTCTTGAAATGGGAGAAGTGCTTACCTTTAGGTTCAATCTTGCGGTGTCCTTTCCCAATGACAGTAGGGGCAGGAAGGCACGTATTGTATTATTGCCATCGAGGATAAAAAGATGGGGTTTATATCATATTGCTTGAGTTTAACCCTCTACATCATGTCATCTTGCTTAATGCGTTACTCTGTTCTTATGAACTTAATACTCTAGATGCATGCTGGATAGCGGTCGATGTGTGGAGTAATAGTAGTAGATGCAGAATCGTTTCGATCTACTTGACACGGACGTGATGCCTATATTCATGATCATTGCCTTAGATATTCTCATAACTATGCGCTTTTCTATCAATTGCTCGGTAGTAATTTGTTCACCCACCGTAATATATGATATCTTGAGAGAAGCCACTAGTGAAACCTATGGTCCCGAGTCTATTTTACATCATATTAGTTTCCTGTTAACTTGCCAATTTCTGTCTCCGTTCTTTTATTTTGCAATCTTTACTTTCCAATCTATACAAAAAAATACCAAATATATTTACTTTAATATCTTTATTAGATCTCACTTTTGCGAGTGACCGTGAAGGGATTGACAACCCCTTTATCGTGTTGGTTGCAAGGTTCTTGATTGTTTGTGCAGGTACTAGGTGACTTGAGCGTTGTCTCCTACTGGATTGATACCTTGGTTCTCAAACCTGAGGGAAATACTTATGCTACTTTGCTGCATCACCCTTTCCTCTTCAAGGGAAAACCAACGCATGCTCAAGAGGTAGCAATTTATATGCTATTTTATATTATTTTTGGGACTAACCTATTAACCTAGAGCCCAGTGGCAGTTTCTGTTTTTTTCCTTGTTTTTGAGTTTCACAGAAAAGGAATATCAAACGGAGTCCAAATAAGCTGAAAAGTTACGGACAATATTTTTGGAAAATATAAAAAATACTGGAACGAAAAGATATCGGAGAGGAGTCCTGAGGCAACCACAAGGGTGGAGGGCGCCCCTGTCTTGTGGGCCCTCCCGACGCCAACACCTCCTATAAATCCCCAAAACCCTAGAAATAAACCTAGATCGGGAGTTCCACCGCCGCAAGCCTTTGTAGCCACGAAAAACCAATCGGGAGCCTGTTCCGACACCCTGCCGGAGGGGAAAACCATCACCGGTGGCCATCTTCATCATCCCGGTGCTCTCCATGATGAGGAGGGAGTAGTTCACCCTCGGGGTGAGGGCATTTATCAGTAGCTATGTGTTTGATCTCTCTCTCTCTCTCGTGTTCTTGATATGGCACGATCTTGATGTACCGTGAGCTTTGTTACTATAGTTGAATCATATGGTGTTTCCCCCCCCACTCTACCTTCTTGTGATGAATTGAGTCTTGCTCTTTGAGGTTTCGTTATGTTGGATTGAGTATTGGATTTGAGAACACTTGATGTATGTCTTGCGATGGGATATCTGTGGTGACAATGGGATGTTCTATTGATTCACTTGATGTATGTTTTGGCACTTAACTCGCAGATTCCCGAGGTGACATTAGGGTAATCTATGCATAGGGGTTGATGCACGTTTTCGTCCTACGTTCTCCGATAGAAACTTTGGAGTGATTGTTTGTTGCATGTTGAGGGATTTTCATATGATCTAATTATGTTATCATTGTTGAGAGAACTTGCACTAGTGAAAGTATGAACCCTAGGCCTTGTTTCCAAGCACTGCAATACCGTTTTCGCTCACTTTTACCACTTTCTACCTTGCTGTTTTTATATTTTCAGATTACAAAAACCTATATCTACCATCCATATTACATTTGTATCACCATCTCTTCGCCGAACTAGTGCACCTATACAATTTACCATTGTATTGGGTGTGTTGGGGACACAAGAGACTCTTTGTTATTTGGTTGCAGGGTTGTTTGAGAGAGACCATCTTCATCCTATGCCTCCCACGGATTGATAAACCGTAGGTCATCCACTTGAGGGAAATTTGCTACTGTCCTACAAAACTCTGCGCTTGGAGGCCCAACACGAGTCTACAAGAAGGTTGCATAGTAGACATCAAGTCCTTTTTTGCGTTGCGCCACACCCCTCCCGATGAGCAGGACCCCGTTTCGACCATAGGCGCTCGAACAGAAGTCCGTTTCCTCCGTTTTGCGGTATGCCAGACCCCTCCCGATGAACATGATCCTGTTTCGACCGTAGCTGGTCAAACAGAAGGCCATTTCCTCCATTTTGCGATACGCCAAGCCCCGTTTCGGCTGTTCTGTCCAAGCCGGTTGGCTCCCGATGAACACGACCCATTCCATTGCCTCCCGATGAACACAACGCAGTTTCTCCATTCCGTCCGAGCCAGTTGGCTATCAATGAACAGGACGCCGTTGCTGCCGTCCGCTGCCTCTCCATGTACACGAGCCCTGGCCGTACGTATGCGCGAGTAGGCGTTCGATTCCTCGCCCGTATGTACGTACGTGGCCGTATTTTTTGGCATGTGGCTATACATACGTGTACACGGTTCAGACTGGACTGTATGAACTGCTACGTCGGGGGCTCTACTACAACACATGCCGCTGCTTGCTCGGCCACGTTTCGTCGTTGCAGAGAGACCGGTCGACCAGTATGTACGTACATGTTCGCGACCAGAGAGACAACGCTACGTACGCTTCGACCGGGTGGGTCCCAGCTATCAAGGAGGATAAGAACGCACTTCCTTGCGTGCGAAGATATAGCTGCTGGGTCTCAGCTGTCAGGGGGAGGAATCATTTTTATTTTGCGA
Organism: Triticum aestivum; assembly: GCF_018294505.1. Taxonomy (NCBI): domain Eukaryota; kingdom Viridiplantae; phylum Streptophyta; class Magnoliopsida; order Poales; family Poaceae; genus Triticum; species Triticum aestivum. The sequence goes on from NC_057796.1 coordinate 358,158,007, forward strand.
GTAATAAGGAGGCACTTCCTTGTGTTCAAAGATGTAGCTGGTGGGTCCAGCTGTCAGCCTCACCGCCTAAAGTCCTCTTCTAATGGCTGTCATTCGTTGACCATGTTGACCACAGCGTGCCGAGAGCACCAATGCGGTGGACGATGGTGATGCCTAGGAATGGAATGACACGGAGCCGGGGAAGACGCGACAGTGGATGCCCACGCGGAGGGAAGTACGAGGGTTGAATGCTTCGGTTACGGTGTGAGGCTGCTGTTGCCGGAGAATAACATGAGGTGTGGGTGAGTAGAGGGATGACATGAACAGCGGTGGAAGCACAATATGCCACAGGGGGCAGGAGCAGGCGGTACGGCGGGCGCTGGTTTGGGTGGCTGGAACAAGAAGACCAGAGGTTGAAGACGCAACCCGGTGGTTGGATTAACATCCAACGGTCACTGCACCTAGAATCATTTGTTGACTAAGTTGACAAAGCCCTGCGTACACGTCAACTTAGTAGGCCCACAAGTCAGCGTCAAAATCTGGTGGGTCCTAGCTAGCAGGGGGGATCATTTTTTTGTGCGTAATAAGGTGGCACTTCCTTGCGTGCAAAGATGTAGCTAGTGGGTCCCAACTATCAGGGAGAGGAATTATTTTTTTCGCATAATAAGGAGGCACTTGCATGTGTGCAAAGATGTAGCTGGTCGGTCAAACCTGTCAGGGGGAGAAATCATTTGTTTTCGCATAATAAGGAGGCACTTGCTTGCATGCGGCCATGGACCATGTGGGTCCCTATTCTCAGCCACTCCACGTACATCCCTCTTCCAATGGTTGTCGTTTGTTGAAAAGTTGACCACGCCGCCCTGAGAAAACCAACGCAATGGACAGCGGCGAGGCCTAGGAAGGGAATGGCCCAGAGCCGACAAAGACACAGGAGTGGATGCCCACACGAAGGGGAGTACGAGGGTTCACTGGTTCGGCTGCGGTGTGAGGCTGTCATCGCCGGAGGATAACAAGAGGTGTTGGTGAGTAGAGGAATGGCCTGGACAACTATGGGAGTAGGGTGGTCCGGTGAGGCGTGCGCGGCAGCACAGCCGGCCACGGGAGGCGGTAGTAGGCGGTGGTTTGGGTGGCTGAAGCAAGAGAATATCCGAGATTGAAGAAGCACGACAACCGTTGGATGAACATCCAACGGCCACTGCTGCTAGAATCGTGTGTTGACTATAAGGTGAAAAAGCCTTGCGTACGTGTCAACTATATTTTTTGAGGGCTGCGTACGCATCAACTTAGTAGGCCCAAAAGTGAGCATCACATCTGTGGCAGAGAGCATATAGCCCATTTGCGATTTGTAATAATTTACAGTCATTTCTTAATTCTAATGGAATTTACTGCATCCCATTTACTATTTGTTAACATTACTGCCCATTTTTCTAGCCAGGACAACGATTTATAATTTCAACCAAATTTTGATGGGACCCGATATATATTTTTGAACAATATCTGTATATTATTTATCCTGAAATTTTGAGTCATATTAAATCTAATTTCAAAATAAATTTATATTAGGTAAAAATTCAACGACATTTTGCGCGGAACAACTAATGAAATTAAAAATTTAAAAATAAAAAACAATGCAATGCAGGAGCTCCCAGCCCTCTGACGAGGTTCCGTCAAGAAAATCCAAAAAAATTAATTTTGAAACTAATTACCTGTTGGGAGCGTTTTTTATATTTACAACACAGTTTCTATGATTACAACCCATTTAGTATTTTTAAACCCCATTTTCTTGGCAAGCCTAATGCATCCCTTGTAGGAAAGATTTGTAGCCCAGTGGGCCGGAGAATAACAAGTTGGCCTGGTTTGGGTATTCCTCAGAAAAAATTATATCTGGGCTGGATATTTGGTCGACATAAAATAATAGCTTGGGCTAGACGGGCCACAGCCCGCCCAGTTGATACCCTGCTCCTCTGAAAAGCAACAAAAACATTGGCCAAACAAAATTCTGCTCACCCCTCAAAAACAAATACCGCTCGAGCTGCTGGGTCCCAACTGTCGGCCGCTCCTTGTGCAATTCTCTCCTTTATTGACTATATACGTTGACAATGGTGTGGGACCGTGATGTCAGGAAACCAGAAGGAAGCAATTTTTTAGTATATAGTTGTAATAAGGAGGCACTTGCGTTCATACGGCGATGGCCCTGGTGTATCCATACTGTCATCCTCTCCATGTAAAATCATCTCCCGATGCCTCATGTTCGTTGACCATGTTGACAACACGAGACGGTGGCGCCACGGCTAGGGCAACAACTCGAAGGTCGACGGAGAGGATCTCGCGGGTACTACAGATGGTCTGATACAACATCCGCTGCTCATTCAGGAAGCCAGGATCATTGGGCCACATGTCCCCGACGACATTGACGTCCACTTGTTCGCTGTCGATTCGTCCCTCCACGAGCCGGTTCTCGTTAAGGAGACAGAGGTAGTAGCACTGGTACTCCTGCACTTGCGGGAATGCCGATTCCGGTGGTGCTGATAACTCTTCCACCATTAGGGCGTCGAAGTGCGGCCGCACCTGCTCTATGGTGAACAAGGCATGAACCGGCTTGGGCGGTGGTGCTGGCTCCTGGTGAGAAGCCTCGTTCATCGTCTGGTTGTCGTCGCTGAGCTCAGCAAGCTCGCTGGCGAGCCAGCATGTCCGGGTGCTGGACCGGACCGTTGCCAAGCACGAGTCTGATCGCGCTGGACCACCCAAATGCCTCCCTCGCCGGCGCGCGCTTCCCGCACGAAAGGGTCAGCGCCGCCCACACGGCTTCCCGGTGCAGGCGACTGCTCCGCATTCAAACGACACAACTACCATCCACCCGTCCACCCGACCATACGCGGTTGCTGAGGCGGCTACTCCGGTGCCACCCGTCTGTCCATCTACCGCCCACCATTGCTATATAAACTGCTGGCCCGACCATGATAACCCACAAGTATAGGGGATCGTAACAGTTTTCGAGGGTAGAGTATTCAACCCAAATTTATAGATTCGACACAAGGAGAGCCAAAGACTATTGGAAAGTATTAGCAGCTGAGTTGTCAATTAAACCACACCTAGAGATTAATTATCTACAACAATATGATCAGTAGCAAAGTAATATGATAGTTTTGATAGTAGTAACAGTAGCGGTAACGGTAACAATAATAGCAATGATTTTGTAGCATTTGTGATAGCAGCAATAGCAATAGTAACTTAGCAGAAACAATATGTGGAAAATTCGTAGGCATTGGATCGGTGAATTCGTTGGATGATATTCATCATATAATAGTCATAACCTAGGGCGATACAAAACTAGCTCCAGTTCATAAATATAATGTAGGCATGTATTCCGTAAATAGTCATACATGCTTATGGATAGAACTTGCATGACATCTTTTGTCCCACCCTCCCATGGCAGCGGGGTCCATAAGGAAACTAAGGGATATTAAAGCCTCCTTTTAATAGAGAACCAGAACAAAGCATTAGCACATAGTGAATACATGAACTCCTCAAACTACGATCATCACGGGAAAGTATCCCGAATACTGTCACTCCGGGGTTTATTATTTCAATCTATTACAAATTTCTGGCATCGTTACCCGAAAGGGATTGACAACCCCTTTAACATGTCGGGTTGCGAGGTGTTGTTATTTGTGTGCAGGTGCTGTTTACGTTGCGTTGCTTGGTTCTCCTACTGGTTCGATAACCTTGGTTTCATCACTGAGGGAAATACTTACCTTCGCTGTGCTACATCATCCCTTCCTCTTTGGGGAAATACCGACATAGTCCTAGCAGACAGGAGCTTTTCTGGCGCCATAGTCAAAGAGTGACAAAGAGCAAAAGCGTTAGGAAAAGTAGATACGCCGAAGACGTATCAACTCCCCCAAGCTTAAACCTTTGCTTGTCCTCAAGCAATTCAGTTGATAAACTAAAAGTGAAAAAGAAAAACTTTTACGAACTCTTTTGTTCTTGTTTACATAAATAAGCTTAAGTAGCACCTAGGTTTTCATCAAAGATTATAACTAACCACATCAGCAGTAACTCTTAGGAATTATATTAACTCATATCAATGGCATAAGCAACTAGCGAGCAATAATAAAGTATCTCAAATGACAACACTTTGTCAAAACAACCATGATACAATGTGACAACAGTGGTATCTCGCTAGCCCTTTCTGTGACCGCAAAACATAAATGCAGAGCACCTCCAAAGTTCAAGCAGCGACTAAACATTGTAATTCATGGTAGAAAAGATCCAGTCATGATGCACCCAACATTAGCTATACACAATGCATGAGGATAACAATAGTGCTCTCAGATCTGGCGCTTATTTGAGAAGGTGATGACACAACATAAAATTAAATAGATAGTCCCTTCGCAGAGGGAAGCAGTGATTTGCAGCGGTGCCAGAGCTCAGATTTTTAAAACAGAGATAAATGAAATTTTGAGAAATGCACCCTTCCTATTTACTTTGCGACCATTAATTATTGATATCCTCCGTGTTAAACACATTAGTGGGGGTTCCCAAGTGATAAAAGTAAAGGTTTACTCCCCCTCCACCAACAAACACACTCCACGGCTAGCCAAATCCACGGGTACCGTCCATACCAACATCATTCCTGGGGAAGTTTTGTTTAATTATTTGAAATTTGAGTTCGGGACTGGGAATCCCTATTACCGCCCCTCTCGTGCAAGGACGGGTGAATAAGCACTCATCATGAGAATAACCCACTTAGGATGGAAGATACCGACTACCTCCTGTCGCTCTATGAACAATCCAGGCACACAAAAACGGATGTTATTTGATGTTTTTAGAGGTGGCACATGCAAATTTACTTAGAACGGCATGGTAATACCGCATATAGGTAGACATATGGTGGGCTCATCTGGAATAACTTGGGTTTTAGGATTGTGATGCATAAGCAGTTTTCCCGCTTAGTACAGGCGAAGGCTAGCAAATAGGTTGAGAAGCGGCCAGCTAGAGAGCGAAAACGGTCATGAACATGCATTATGCATAAGTAACATTGGATACTAGCACGAGTAGGATATGAACACCATGAACATAAATATCATAGAGGCTATGTTGGTTTTGATTCAACTATATGCATGAACATGTGCCAAGTCAAGCCACTTGAAACGTTCATAGGAGGATACAATATCATCATACCACATCACAATCATTTTAATGCATGTTGACATCACAGATAAATCATTATATCCACTCCTAACTACTTAAGCATGGCATGAGAAACTATAATCTCTAATTGTCATTGCAAACAAGTTTGATCATAATAAGCTGAATCATGGATACTAGGTTAAACATATTTACAAAAAAACAGAACAAGTTGAGTTCGTACCCGTTTCTCTCTGCCACAACCAGTTCAGCAAATATCGTCATTATTTCCTTTCACTTGCATGACTGAATGATACGAAAATAATAACAGTGCAAGAGTTCCGTGGACTAAGATGGAATCTGCAAACATTTTATTCAAAAAGGAGAAGACAAGGTAATACGGGCTCTTCATTAGATCAACAATAATGCGTATGAGAGCCACTCAACATTTTCATCGTGGTCTTCTCCTTGGTATGACTCAATAAGAAGAAAAGAATTTCAGAGAAACACACTTAAATATTTTCGGAGTTTTTAGTTTTTCTTGAAGAAAGCAAATTAAAGAAAAAGAAAAAACAAAAATGAGAAAAACTATTTACACGGGAGAGCTCCCAACAAGCAAAAGAAGAACAAGGAAATCTTTTTGGGTTTTCTTTTTAACATTACAACTAAATTAGACTAGAAAGAAAAACCGAAAAGAAGTGAGAAATATTTTTGGGTTTTCTCAAAGTTTTTCGAACACACAAGAAGAAAGCGAGAAAATAAATATAGCATGGATAATACAATGAAAAAGTGTGAACACTGACATCTGGAATGAATGTGTGAACATGAATGTAATGTCGGTGGAAATACGTACTCCCCCAAACTTAGGCTTTTGGTCTTGCTTGGTAATCACCACTCATAGTAGCCATCCGGTCCCATCTCGAAGTGCTGTGGAGCGGGCACCTGAGCCTCCCACTCCTGAGGTTCCTCCTTAGCTGCTGCCTGGTTGTTACGGTAAGCAATACTGTCCTCAGGCATGATCCTATATCCGCCCCTGGCAATAGAATCAAACAAGGCAGGTGCAGGCAACGGAATAATATCACGGGTATCCTCACTCAAAACCAGGTTGTAAGGAATATGGTTAACAGAATCATCAATCTCAGTAAACTGGTGATCCTTCATCGCTTGGTGATCTAAATAAACCTTAGGTAAACGATAATCATGCTGGCGAATCTGAATCTTAAAGTGACTCGCTAATCAAGTCGCATAAATACCACCATGAATATTGCCCTTGGATTTGTTAAGGTGCAGACGACGTGCAATAATGGCCCGTAGGCTGTAAGTGTTATCACCGTACAGTGTGCGGCGTAAGATGGCGAAGTCCGGAGCATAGAGTGCACCGACCTTCTCTCTAGCAATTAGGCACTTAGCAATAAATAGAGCAAAATAATGCACATCAGGAAACTACAAACTAGTAGCGGTGACACTCGACACGCCTCTCTCATCTCCCACTGACAGAGTATGATAAATGCCCACGAACTCTGCAGGTCCAGCTCTCTTATTTCCCCATCAAAAGGGATCAAGCATATATCAAAAAAATCAGTAAGTGGTATCTGACGGGTTTCGGCATATAAACTAAACTGCACCTCAGGGGGATTATTCCTACTCAGAAAAAGGAAACTTTGCACAAAGGAATTTGTAAGGAGATGGTATCACTACAAAAAAGTACACTTCCGCGATGATACATGTTTGTCACAATAGGTCACGTTTTCTGTCATGCATGTACATCCATGACAATTTTATGACATAATCAAGATAGCCATACCTGTGATGTCGTAGAAGTGTTCCATGACATTACCAAAATTATCACCACGGAAGTGTCCACTTCCATGATGATAAATCGCGCGTCATAGAAGTGCTTTCGCCAAGGGTGACCGACACGTGGCATCCACCGTAACGGGCCGTTGTTAAGCTATCGGGTTCCAGTTTGGATCCGATAACCCAGTAAAAGCCCCGACCAATGGGGATTTTCCACGTGTAAAATTCTCATTCACCGGATAATGCACGTGTCAGCTCATCGTTGGGACAAATGTCATCCACTCATAGTACGAGAGGCGCCTATGATACGTCGGCACGTGGAAAGGCCCAACAGTGGTCCATTCCGGTGAAAAAGGCCGGCCCAGTAAAAATTAGCAGGCCGGCCCATATAAGGCCTACTTGTGTCAGGTCCATTTAAGCCTACGACCCATACGAGATGTGCCAATTCGGCCCGTCAATGGACGTTAACGATTTGTCACCATTGCAGCCCATCATCAGTTCGAGCCCGTTAACAGCCCGCTATATATTTGGGCTCAATATCGGTCCGATGTGGTTTCGGCCTGTTAACGGCCCATTCAAGGGATGGGCCAATTTTCAAAATGTACGTCTTCCGGCATTTTAGCGACCCATTTAAGTGTTGGGACAATTTCCGGCCCGGTGTGTCTTTCAGCCTGTTGACGGCCCATAAATGAGTTGGGCCATTTGTAGTCGGACCTGAGTTTTGGCCTTTTAACAGCCCATGCTCTTCATAGTCCAATACCAACCCGGTTTCTCTCTCGGCCTGCTAAAGGCCCATAACACAGTTGGGCCATATACAGTACGACCTGACTTTCGGCCTCTTAGCAGCCCATGCTCTTCATGGTCTAGTACGAGCCCGCTGTCTCTTTCGGCCTGCTAACGGCCCATGAAATCAAATGGGCCCACCTGTTGCCCGCTTCGATGTCGGCCTGTTAAGGGCCGGGCATTAACTTTTAGCCTGGTAAAGGCCAGTTAATGGGCCCAATTAGATAATTTGAGCCCATTACGACGAGCAATTATGCACAGGATCAAAACCCATCAATCAAAGGCCTATGAGAATTTTGGCCCCTGCGAGCCCATTAAGGGCAGTGGGATGCTTCCTTCATATAGGGCCCATGACTGTTCGTGCTAACTAATAATTTCACTGGTTTTTTAGCTTCCTAGCAACATTTAGGTGGAATGCGAGGCACGCTAAGCAAAGGTACGACATACAGGGAAACACGTTGCACATCCAGCATATATTACAGGAAATTACATCCACGGGGCAATCAAAGATTGATGCCGGTGCAAATAAGTGAACAGAACCTAACGATCTACAACGTCACAATCTGCAACCTCAGCGCGGATGACGCCCATAAGCATGTGGGAAAGTTCCTCCTGCTTTGCTACATTGTCTCTGAAAACATTGATTAGTTGTTGTTGCTCAAGAATGTGCACCTCTAATTCCTCCACCATTTCCACCACTTCAGCCAGTAATTGGTTCAAAAACATACATTTTTTCTGTTGCGTTCGAGACAGAGGAAACTGAACAGATTCAGATGGCGATTTTGGCAGGCTTGTATTATTGATAGTGGAGAGTGTGTCGACCACTGCATCATAACATAAATTAGGAGGGGAACTGAACAGATTAATCAAGAGTTATTGCCATATTACCTGGCCTAGATTTATTGGAAAGAAACAATGGGGTTGCCTTGCTGTTTTTAGAGTTTGTTTTCTTATCTTCAGCAGCCTGCACCAAATTAACACACTAGCATTGCTATCATTGGCTAGGTCAGATAATAGGAAAGCAACATTGACACAGCGAACGTTTGGGCAACTAGACCACACCAGCCTACACCAAATTAACACAATATGGCACAACTATCATCAGCCAGGTAAGGTAATACAAAAGCAACATTGACACAATGAATGAATGGGCAATGAGAGCAGTACTACAATTTAGTAATGTGCATGATATGAGATAGTACACTCATGCAGCTCAGTATGCAAAACTACAAGGCAGTTTTCCTTACAAAAATCAACATTGTCGCCTTTAATTATACATTTTGCTACAACAAAATTTAGATCAGATAAAGGTTGGATTCACGCCGATTCACAAAAGACATGCTGATGTAAAAATATAGTGATATACAACAGGTACTTACATTAGCATTGGAGCATAGAGAATTCCCGCAAGATACTTTCCTCGAATACGATCCTAGTGCAGAAAATCTTCTATCCTTTAAGCTTATTTTCTAAAAGAGAGATGGGTAAGAAACATGTCAAAAATATGATTAGCATGCTATAAAATTTCGTGATGCGAGGATACGCACACGCTTCTTAGAATGGAGTTGACATATTTTTGCTGGACTGGAGTGGACTAGTTCTTTGGCCACTGGAATCTGCTTATTATCAGTAGGAGCTGGGTTTCTCTGTGCTGGAGCAGTATCTATGAAAACTAGAGTTGGTTTACTATCTCCTGGTGTTTGGATCTCTTGCAAAGACCTTGTTTGTAACCCTTCAGATTCTAACATAGCTGTCTTCCCCTTGCATGCCTTATATAGAAGAATGGTGCTTCAGTTATAAAACATGCCACAACAGAGAGATGGAATAGGTACTGAAGAATAGAAAGGCATGACATATTGACATGTATTCCCTCCATCCGGAAATAAATGGATGGGTCTAGGCGTATTTCTGTTCTAGATACATCCATTTTTATCCATTTCTACGACATGTAATCCGGACGGAGGGAGTATGATGTAAGAGCTAGGGACACGACAGGACAACAGTGTAAAAAAACACTAGTTGAATGTAAAACTGTATGCTAGCGGAATACATACAGAAAAACACTAAGGCAACATATGCGTGTATGACTGGGAAACTAAGATGGCATTGCAACAGACCACTAGAACAACACTTCAATGTCAAAAAACATGGTATGGTAGACAGATGAAGTACATAGTGATGAATAACAATGCATAAGATATTCAGAAGCATGATGTCCAAACTAAGCAGATGGCATTGCGATAGAGTAGAATGACAGTACTTGAATTTGAAAACATGCTATCATGAATGGAATAGGTACTGAAAAACAGGAAGGCATGACATATTTACATGCATGATCAGCAGGCTAAGCACACGGCATTGCAACAGAGTAGATGCACTCCAGGACATTATATGCATGCTGTATCCATATCACGGGCCAAGTTAGAGAAAGGACCTTGTGGGGTGAATAGGATTCATCATCTTTCTGCAAGTCTTCCGAAGAACTGCCTTTACATGTTCCATCATATTGGGTATCATTGACGTAAGTTTGTTGGCCGTTACATTGCTTCGTGAGGTTCTTGCGAACAAATCAGTGTGTGCAATTATATCTGACATCATGGAAGGCAACTAGTAGTTAGATTTATGTAATGCGTGCCTGTAGGAGACGACATAAATAGTAGGACTAGGGTTAACTCGCAGCAACAGGTCTCAAAAACTAAAGGGAGAACACAGATGAAAGCTACAGAATATGTATCGTTTGTGCTCGAGATTAACTAGATGGCACACAAAAGTATGAAAGAACAACATAGGTAATACTAGAAGTGGTATAATACTATAATCACCAGCCTGTGGGATAGCATTGGCTGATGGATGATAACTATGGAACATCGTAACCTAAAGAACAAGTCTCTTAGCTGAACTATGGAACAACGTTAACTCCTGAACAAGACCCGTAAGAGATCAACATGAATATACAATGAAATGTGATAATCTATTTTCCATGCTTAGATGAATAACAAAGCCATAAATGTTGCACACAAGTAAGATGAGGGTACAACCTATCTGGCCGCCATCCATAGGAGTGAGCATCATGTGCTGACTTGTCGATGGCCCTGCAGTTGTTGTGGCAGTCCATGTCGGGCACGCGCATTCGATGCAGGGAAATGTTGAGTGGGGACTATAGCTCCCTTCTGGTGCATGCTTCCCTTGTTGGAGCAGCTACGGTGAGTCGGAAGACGGTGTAGCTGAAGATGCAGAAAACACATAATGTTAAGAACGACACATATCTCTGATCTGAAGAAATACCCTAAGAGATCAACAGTAAGGTACAAGAGTGGTCACACATCTGTTGACTGAAGACTAAATTGGGGTCACACGATTTTATTTTATTTTGTACTGTCCGATCTACGCCGGATGGCTTGATGGCCGTCTTGTGCCTCCCGGATGACACTATTCAGAATCTTCCCCAAAGAGCCAGCGACCACCGGCAGAGCAGCCTGCCTCCACCGTCAGTGACTGCGAGTGCTCTAACCAAAACCCCGCTCCCGCCCCACCGCACTGCCGTGGTTGCGCCGCCCCCGGCCAATCCACAAAGACTCGCTGTCATCCAGATCCGGCGGCGGTAGTACCTTCAACCCACGCAACTCTAAGATAACCATCTAAGTGCTGCTTCCGTGGCGACTTGCACCCCCGCTGTTGGAAATATGCCCTAGAGGCAATAATAAATGGTTATTATTATATTTCTTTGTTCATGGTAATTATCTATTATTCATGCTATAATTGCATTGTCCGGAAATCGTAATACATGTGTGAATACATAGACCACAACGTGTCCCTAGTAAGCCTCTAGTTGACTAGCTCGTTGATCAACAGATAGTCATGGTTTCCTGACTATGGACATTGGATGTCATTGATAACGGGATCACATCATTAGGAGAATGATGTGATGGACAAGACCCAATCCTAAGCATAGCATAAAATATCGTGTAGTTTCGTTTGCTAGAGCTTTTCCAATGTGAAGTATCTTTTCCTTAGACCATGAGATCGTGCAACTCCCGGATACCGTAGGAGTGCTTTGGGTGTGCCAAACGTCACAACGTAACTGGGTGACTATAAAGGTGCACTACGGGTATCTCCGAAAGTGTCTGTTGGGTTGGCACGGATCGAGACTGGGATTTGTCACTCCGTGTGACGGAGAGGTATCTCTGGGCCCACTCGGTAATGCATCATCATAATGAGCTCAATGTGACTAAGGCGTTAGTCACGGGATCATGCATTGCGGTACGAGTAAAGAGACTTGCCGGTAACGAGATTGAACAAGGTATTGGGATACCGACGATCGAATCTCGGGCAAGTAACATACCGATTGACAAAGGGAATTGCATACGAGATTGATTGAATCCTCGACACCGTGGTTCATCCGATGAGATCATCGTGGAACATGTGGGAGCCAACATGGGTATCCAGATCCCGCTGTTGGTTATTGACCGGAGAGGCGTCTCGGTCATGTCTGCATGTCTCCCGAACCCGTAGGGTCTACACACTTAAGGTTCGGTGACGCTAGGGTTGTAGAGATATATGTATGCGGAAACCCGAAAGTTGTTCGGAGTCCCGAATGAGATCCCAGACGTCATGAGAGGTTTCGGAATGGTCCGTAGGTGAAGAATTATATATAGGAAGTCAAGTTTCGGCCACCGGGAAAGTTTCGGGGGTTACCGGTATTGTACCGGGACCACCGGAAGGGTCCCGGGGGTCCACCGGGTGGGGCCACCTATCCCGGAGGGCCCCGTGGGCTGAAAGTGGAAGGGAACCAGCCCTTAGTGGGCTGGGGCGCCCCCCTTGGGCCTCCCCCCATGCGCCTAGGGTTGGGAACCCTAAGGGGGGGAGCTTCCCCCTTGCCTTGGGGGGCAAGGCAACCCCTTCCCCCCTTTGGCCGCCGCCCCCCCTTGGAGATCCCATCTCCCTGGGCCGGCGCCCCCCCAGGGGGCCTATATAAAGGGGGGGGGAGGGAGGGCAGCAACCTACAGCCTTGGGCGCCTCCCTCCTCCCCTGCAACACCTCTCTCTCTCTCGCAGAAGCTCGGCGAAGCCCTGCCGGAGACCCGCTACATCCACCACCACGCCGTCGTGCTGCTGGATCTCCATCAACCTCTCCTTCCCCCTTGCTGGATCAAGAAGGAGGAGACGTCGCTGCACCGTACGTGTGTTGAACGCGGAGGTGCCGTCCGTTCGGCACTCGGTCATCGGTGATTTGGATCACGGCGAGTACGACTCCGTCATCCACGTTCATTGGAACGCTTCCGCTCGCGATCTACAAGGGTATGTAGATGCACTCCTTCCCCTCGTTGCTAGTAGACTCCATAGATGCATCTTGGTGAGCGTAGGAAAATTTTAAATTATGCTACGATTCCCAACAGTGGCATCATGAGCCAGGCCTATGCGTAGTTACTATGCACGAGTAGAACACAAAGCAGTTGTGGGCGTTGAGTTTGCCAATTCTTCTTGCCGCTACTAGTCTTTTCTTGTTTCGGCGGCATTGTAGGATGAAGCGGCCCGGACCGACCTTACACGTACACTTACGTGAGACAGGTTCCACCGACTGACATGCACTAGATGCATAAGGTGGCTAGCGGGTGTCTGTCTCTCCTACTTTAGTCGGAACGGATTCGATGAAAAGGGTCCTTATGAAGGGTAAATAGAAATTGGCAAATCACGTTGTGGTCATACGTAGGTAAGAAACGTTCTTGCTAGAAACCTACAAACCACGTAAAAACTTGCAACAACAATTAGAGGACGTCTAACTTGTTTTTGCAGCAAGTGCTATGTGATGTGATATGGCCAGAAGATGTGATGAATGATATATGTGATGTATGAGATTGATCATATTCTTGTAATAGGAATCACGACTTGCATGTCGATGAGTATGACAACCGGCAGGAGCCATAGGAGTTGTCTTTATTATTTTGCATGACCTGCGTGTCATTGAATAACGCCATGTAAATTACTTTACTTTGTTGCTAAACGCGTTAGCCATAGAAGTAGAAGTAATCGTTGGCGTGACGACTTCATGAAGACACAATGATGGAGATCATGATGATGGAGATCATGGTGTCATGCCGGTGACGAAGATGATCATGGTGCCCCGAAGATGGAGATCAAAGGAGCATGATGATATTGGCCATATCATGTCACTATTTGATTGCATGTGATGTTTATCATGTTTTTGCATCTTATTTGCTTAGAACGACGGTAGTAAGTAAGATGATCCCTTATAATAATTTCAAGAAAGTGTTCACCCTAACTGTGCACCGTTGCGAAGGTTCGTTGTTTCGAAGCACCACGTGATGATCGGGTGTGATAGATTCTAACGTTCGAATACAACGGGTGTTGACGAGCCTAGCATGTACAGACATGGCCTCGGAACACACGCAATACACTTAGGTTGACTTGACGAGCCTAGCATGTACAGACATGGCCTCGGAACACGGAGGACCGAAAGGTCGAGCATGAGTCGTATAGAAGATACGATCAACATGGAGATGTTCACCGATCTTGACTAGTCCGTCTCACGTGATGATCGGACACGGCCTAGTTAAACTCGGATCATGTTTCACTTAGATGACGAGAGGGATGTCTATCTGAGTGGGAGTTCATTAAATAATTTGATTAGATGAACTCAATTATCATGAACTTAGTCTAAAATCTTTACACTATGTCTTGTAGATCAAATGGCCAACGTTGTCCTCAATTTCAACGCGTTCCTAGAGAAAACCAAGCTGAAAGATGATGGCAGCAACTATACGGACTGGGTCCGGAACCTGAGGCTCATCCTCATAGTAGCCAAGAAAGATTATGTCTTAGAAGCACCGCTAGGTGATGCACCAATCCCACAGAACCAAGACGTTATGAACGCTTGGCAATCACGTGCTGATGATTACTCCCTCGTTCAGTGCGGCATGCTTTACAGCTTAGAACCGGGTCTCCAAAAGCGTTTTGAGAAACATGGAGCATATGAGATGTTCGAGGAGCTGAAACTGGTTTTTCAAGCTCATGCCCGGGTCGAGAGATATGATGTCTCCGACAAGTTCTTCAGCTGTAAAATGGAGGAGAACAGTTCTGTTAGTGAGCACATACTCAGAATGTCTGGGTTGCACAACCGCTTGTCTCAGCTGGGAGTTAATCTCCCGGATGACGCGGTCATTGACAGAATCCTCCAGTCGCTTCCACCAAGCTACAAGAGCTTTGTGATGAACTACAATATGCAGGGGATGGAAAAGACCATTCCCGAGGTATATTCAATGCTGAAATCAGCGGAAGGGGAGATCAGAAAAGAACATCAAGTGTTGATGGTGAATAAAACCACTAAGTTCAAGAAGGGCAAGGGTAAGAAGAACTTCAAGAAGGACGGCAAGGGAGTTGCCGCGCCCGGTAAACCAGTTACTGGGAAGAAGTCAAAGAATGGACCCAAGCCCGAGACTGAGTGCTTTTATTGCAAGGGAAGTGGTCACTGGAAGCGGAACTGCCCCAAATATTTAGCGGACAAGAAGAAGGCCGGCAACACCCAAGGTATATGTGATATACAAGTAATTGATGTGTACCTTACCAGTACTCGTAGTAGCTCCTGGGTATTTGATACCGGTGCGGTTGCTCATATTTGTAACTCAAAGCAGGAACTACGGAATAAACGGAGACTGGCAAAGGACGAGGTGACGATGCGCGTCGGGAATGGTTCCAAGGTCGATGTGATCGCCGTCGGCACGCTACCTCTGCATCTACCCACGGGATTAGTTTTAAACCTCAATAATTGTTATTTAGTGCCAGCTTTGAGCATGAACATTGTATCTGGATCTCGTTTAATTCGAGATGGCTACTCATTTAAATCCGAGAATAATGGTTGTTCTATTTATTTGAGAGATATGTTTTATGGTCATGCCCCGCTGGTCAATGGTTTATTTTTGATGAATCTCGAACGTGATGTTACACATGTTCATAGTGTGAATACCAAAAGATGTAAAGTTGATAACGATAGTCCCACATACTTGTGGCACTGCCGCCTTGGTCACATTGGTGTCAAGCGCATGAAGAAGCTCCATGCAGATGGACTTTTGGAGTCTCTTGATTACGAATCATTTGACACGTGCGAACCATGCCTCATGGGTAAGATGACCAAGACTCCGTTCTCCGGAACAATGGAGCGAGCAACCAACTTATTGGAAATCATACATACCGATGTGTGTGGTCCAATGAGTGTTGAGGCTCGCGGAGGATATCGTTATGTTCTCACTCTCACTGATGATTTAAGTAGATATGGGTATGTCTACCTAATGAAACACAAGTCTGAAACCTTTGAAAAGTTCAAGGAATTTCAGAGTGAGGTTGAGAATCAACGTGACAGGAGAATAAAATTCCTACGATCAGATCGTGGTGGAGAATATTTAAGTCACGAGTTTGGTGCACACTTAAGGAAATGTGGAATAGTTTCACAACTCACGCCGCCTGGAACACCTCAGAGAAATGGTGTGTCCGAACGTCGTAATCGCACTCTATTGGATATGGTGCGATCTATGATGTCTCTTACCGATTTACCGCTCTCATTTTGGGGCTATGCTTTAGAGACTGCCGCATTCACTTTAAATAGGGCTCCGTCGAAATCCGTTGAGACGACACCGTATGAATTATGGTTTGGGAAGAAACCTAAGCTGTCGTTTCTAAAAGTTTGGGGATGCGATGCTTATGTCAAGAAACTTCAACCTGAAAAGCTCGAACCCAAATCGGAAAAATGCGTCTTCATAGGATACCCTAAGGAAACTATTGGGTATACCTTCTACCTCAGATCCGAAGGCAAGATCTTCGTTGCCAAGAACGGGTCCTTTCTGGAGAAGGAGTTTCTCTCGAAAGAATTGAGTGGGAGGAAAGTGGAACTTGATGAGGTGATAGTCACCCCTTCCGAACCGGAAAGTAGCGCAGCGCGGGAAAATGTTCCTGTGGTGCCTACACCGACTGGGGAGGAAGTTAATGATGATGATCATGAAGCTTCGGATCAAGTTACTGAACTTCGTAGGTCCACAAGGACACGTTCCGCACCAGAGTGGTACGGCAACCCTGTCCTGGAAATCATGTTGTTAGACAACGGTGAACCTTCGAACTATGAAGAAGCGATGGCGGGCCCGGATTCCGACAAATGGCTAGAAGCCATGAAATCCGAGATAGAATCCATGTATGAAAACAAAGTATGGACTTTGACTGACTTGCCCGATGAGCGGCGAGCCATAGAAAACAAATGGATCTTTAAGAAGAAGACGGACGCAGATGGTAATGTGACCATCTACAAAGCTCGACTTGTCGCTAAGGGTTATCGACAAGTTCAAGGGGTTGACTACGATGAGACTTTCTCACCCGTAGCGAAGCTGAAGTCCGTCCGAATCATGTTAGCAATTGCCGCATACTATGATTATGAGATATGGCAGATGGACGTCAAAACGGCATTCCTTAACGGCTTCCTTAAGGAAGAGTTGTATATGATGCAGCCGGAAGGTTTTGTCGATCCTAAGAATGCTAACAAAGTATGCAAGCTCCAGCGCTCAATCTATGGGCTGGTGCAAGCATCTCGGAGTTGGAACATTCGCTTTGATGAGATGATCAAAGCGTTTGGGTTTACACAGACTTATGGAGAAGCCTGTGTTTACAAGAAAGTGAGTGGGAGCTCTGTAGCATTTCTCATATTATATGTGGATGACATACTATTGATGGGAAATGATATAGAATTCTTGGAAAGTATAAAGGCCTATTTGAATAAGTGTTTTTCAATGAAGGACCTTGGAGAAGCTGCTTATATATTAGGCATCAAGATCTATAGAGATAGATCAAGACGCCTCATTGGTCTTTCACAGAGTACATACCTTGACAAGATATTGAAGAAGTTCAGTATGGATCAGTCCAAGAAGGGGTTCTTGCCTGTATTGCAAGGTGTGCAATTGAGCACGGCTCAATGCCCGACCACGGCAGAAGATATAGAAAGATGAGTGTCATCCCCTATGCCTCGGCCATAGGGTCTATTATGTATGCCATGCTGTGTACCAGACCTGATGTAAACCTTGCCGTAAGTTTGGTAGGAAGGTACCAAAGTAATCCCGGCAAGGAACACTGGACAGCGGTCAAGAATATCCTGAAGTACCTGAAGAGGACTAAGGATATGTTTCTCGTTTATGGAGGTGACGAAGAGCTCGTCGTAAAGGGTTACGTCGACGCTAGCTTCGACACAGATCTGGATGACTCGAAGTCACAGACCGGATACGTGTATATTTTGAATGGAGGAGCAGTAAGCTGGTGCAGTTGCAAGCAAAGCGTCGTGGCGGGATCTACATGTGAAGCGGAGTACATGGCAGCCTCGGAGGCAGCACAGGAAGCAGTCTGGATGAAGGAGTTCATTACCGACCTAGGGGTGATTCCCAATGCGTCGGGCCCGATGACTCTCTTCTGTGACAACACTGGAGCTATTGCCCTTGCGAAGGAGCCCAGGTTTCACAGGAAGACCAGGCATATCAAGCGTCGCTTCAACTCCATTCGTGAAAGTGTTCAAAATGGAGACATAGATATTTGTAAAGTACATACGGACCTGAATGTAGCAGATCCGTTGACTAAACCTCTCCCTAGGGCAAAACATGATCAACACCAGGACGCAATGGGTGTTCGATTCATCACAATGTAACTAGATTATTGACTCTAGTGCAAGTGGGAGACTGTTGGAAATATGCCCTAGAGGCAATAATAAATGGTTATTATTATATTTCTTTGTTCATGGTAATTGTCTATTATTCATGCTATAATTGTATTGTCCGGAAATCGTAATACATGTGTGAATACATAGACCACAACGTGTCCCTAGTAAGCCTCTAGTTGACTAGCTCGTTGATCAACAGATAGTCATGGTTTCCTGACTATGGACATTGGATGTCATTGATAACGGGATCACATCATTAGGAGAATGATGTGATGGACAAGACCCAATCCTAAGCATAGCATAAAAGATCGTGTAGTTTCGTTTGCTAGAGCTTTTCCAATGTCAAGTATCTTTTCCTTAGACCATGAGATCGTGCAACTCCCGGATACCGTAGGAGTGCTTTGGGTGTGCCAAACGTCACAACGTAACTGGGTGACTATAAAGGTGCACTACGGGTATCTCCGAAAGTGTCTGTTGGGTTGGCACGGATCGAGACTGGGATTTGTCACTCCGTGTGACGGAGAGGTATCTCTGGGCCCACTCGGTAATGCATCATCATAATGAGCTCAATGTGACTAAGGCGTTAGTCACGGGATCATGCATTGCGGTACGAGTAAAGAGACTTGCCGGTAACGAGATTGAACAAGGTATTGGGATACCGACGATCGAATCTCGGGCAAGTAACATACCGATTGACAAAGGGAATTGCATACGGATTGATTGAATCCTCGACACCGTGGTTCATCCGATGAGATCATCGTGGAACATGTGGGAGCCAACATGGGTATCCAGATCCCGCTGTTGGTTATTGACCGGAGAGGCGTCTCGGTCATGTCTGCATGTCTCCCGAACCCGTAGGGTCTACACACTTAAGGTTCGGTGACGCTAGGGTTGTAGAGATATATGTATGCGGAAACCCGAAAGTTGTTCGGAGTCCCGGATGAGATCCCGGACGTCACGAGAGGTTCCGGAATGGTCCGGAGGTGAAGAATTATATATAGGAAGTCAAGTTTCGGCCACCGGGAAAGTTTCGGGGGTTACCGGTATTGTACAGGGACCACCGGAAGGGTCCCGGGGGTCCACCGGGTGGGGCCACCTATCCCGGAGGGCCCCGTGGGCTGAAAGTGGAAGGGAACCAGCCCTTAGTGGGCTGGGGCGCCCCCCTTGGGCCTCCCCCCATGCGCCTAGGGTTGGGAACCCTAGGGGGGGAGCTTCCCCCTTGCCTTGGGGGGCAAGGCAACCCCTTCCCCCCTTTGGCCGCCGCCCCCCCTTGGAGATCCCATCTCCCTGGGCCGGCGCCCCCCCAGGGGCCTATATAAAGGGGGGGAGGGAGGGCAGCAACCTACAGCCTTGGGCGCCTCCCTCCTCCCCTGCAACACCTCTCTCTCTCTCTCGCAGAAGCTCGGCGAAGCCCTGCCGGAGACCCGCTACATCCACCACCACGCCGTCGTGCTGCTGGATCTCCATCAACCTCTCCTTCCCCCTTGCTGGATCAAGAAGGAGGAGACGTCGCTGCACCATACGTGTGTTGAACGCGGAGGTGCCGTCCGTTCGGCACTCAGTCATCGGTGATTTGGATCACGGCGAGTACGACTCCGTCATCCACGTTCATTGGAACGCTTCCGCTCGCGATCTACAAGGGTATGTAGATGCACTCCCTTCCCCTCGTTGCTAGTACACTCCATAGATGCATCTTGGTGAGCGTAGGAAAATTTTAAATTATGCTACGATTCCCAACACCCGCACCCTTACGTTAGACACCAGTCAACTGACAGCCTAGGAGCTCCGCCACCTCAGGGGGTGTTGCTCCCATTGGGAATCGATTGGCCCAGAATAAAAATCCAGACAACTGAGGCCTAAATAAAGTGATTTGAGATGAGGATATGACCTATCTTGCGGCCTGGTGAAGTAGGCAGCTTCAGCTGCCGAGTTGGTGAGGCCCGCGCGGTTGCGGTGGCTACTAGCGGCAGGAAAGCAGAGATGTCGCGACGGTCGACAGCTACGGGGAACCAGCGCCGGGGCCCTGGATGCATCCGAAGTTGGAGCCGCTCCGGTGCCGTGCACAACGGTGGGGGTGAATCGGCTCTGGTACGGTTCACGCGGCCGTCGTCGAGGCAGCTCCGGCAACACGGAGTAAGAGGCACACGACCCAGTGCACGACGACAAATGGACAACGTCTTCGGCATTGGGAAGGAGGGCGGCGGTGAATTTGGTGCGGTGGGGGCGCCTTGGAGGAGGGGCTGAGTTTTCGCGGCTGGGAAGAAGGGAGCTTCCGGGGAGAAGGTGATTTGGCGCCCACGAGGTATGAATGGGGAATTGGGAGGGGGAACCATGTCTTACGGACGCATTTGTCTGAAATGTGGGGGGGAGTTACAGTTCTACCCCTGCCTTTAGGCTTCTGGGCTTGGGTCTGTGTACTGAGGGTCGGGGATAGTAGAGTAACTTTGCTTCTCCCAAATAGTGGGCGCGAGCGATTTTGGGCGAGGAAGGCGTGTTTTGAAATAGTGGGCGCGAGCGATTTCGGGCGAGGAGGGCGTGTTTTGAAATAGTGGGTGCGAGCTATGTCGGGCAAGGAGGGCGCATTTTGAAATAGTTGGCACGAGCAATTTCGGGCGAGGAGGGCGTGTTTTGAAATAGTCGGCGCGAGCGATTTCAGGCGAGGACAAGGTGTTTTGCCGTCCATGGTTTATGAATTATTCGGCACATGTCATTTCGGCCGAGGAGAAGGCGCGCTTGGATGAAGTTACGAACCTGCCCTCGATGTACAACGGGCCAATTGATGCGTGTCCCACATAGGCCGGTAATTTCCCATCTCCCATTTTTGCCCGGGCGAATTCCACCGAGCAGAGGGTGTTTAGCGGTTTGTTCAAATTTAGGGAGAACGAGCATCCACGTCTATCTTACCAAGCCGATTCGAATCAAGTTTTGAAATGTTAGCTTGCCACTTCTTTTTTAGATGGAGAGATGATGCTCGGGACTAATGTGTTTTTACATGCTCGTTGCTAACAATTTACTATATGACAAATAGTTGACCCACTCAAAAATGGGAATCAAACCCAAAACAAAATATCTCGATTCAATGAAATAGCTCATTCACCAGGTCAAAATAGTGATCTAAATCCAAAATTGAACACCTCAATCGAGTAGCATGTTGTACAGTATTATAGTACTCCATGAACATGTTGAAAGTCAAATTAATGAACGTGTTTGATACGCATATCTCTGTTCATGTGTGGATTGCAGACAACATGTTCTCCAATTTAAATATTTAAATGCAAGTTTATATCGAAACATGGTTTATATCAGTCTTTGATGCATAAAACGCGACCTCCCCCTCTCCCGGACTCCTGCTCTCTCTCTCTCTCTCGCCGACAATCTTCAATTCTATCGCACGCATCCAAACACAAACCTTGTTGGTCCCTCTCCCTCTCTCTCTATATCTCTCTCTCTCTTTGTGTGTGTGTGTGTGGGGTCTTTCTAGTGCGCATGCACACTCCATGTATAGGTCTCTCTCTCGCACTATGTATGATTCTCTAGTCCAAGCTAAATATCTTGGGTGCACTCATCGCATGCACACAAATTCGTTGGCTCGTTGCCCGTAACTCTCTCACGCACCACTCTACCATCTCGGAGCTCTTCCCTCTCTCTCTCAAACTCTCCATCTCCCTGGGTCATGCATACACATGCATATCTCACTCGTACTCGATAGACCCATCTAAAACTCTATCACTCTCCCTCGTTCTCTCTCCATCTCACACGCACACACACACACAATCTCACGCCTAGCCAAGTATGATGATCTCTCACTCAGTTATAGGCACACACAGTCCCCCCTATATGTATATGACTAGCTAATTCTTAGTCTCCATCACAAACATGTGCATGGTCTATCTCGATTTCTCTCGGGGCATCTTTCTATCGCACAAGCACCTCGTCCCTCGATCTCCCACCCATATAGTCCCCTCACGATCTTGAGGGGATCTCTCTATCACAAACACACCCTCTCTCCCTCCCCATGCGTCCATCTTCTCCATGCGTCCCTCTCGACCTTTGTTCCTTGTTGGCCAGACCTCTATTGGACATGTGCTATAGGGGTGTCTCTCTCCGTTGCAAACAATCACGCACTAGCTATCTTCGTGTATCTCCTCACCTCACTTTTCTATCTCGGAGATGCATGCGTGATATGTTTGCATAAGAAACAAACACACTCTCTCTCTAATTTATCATTTGTTGTCCCTTTCTCTTTCACACACATACTCTTTTTGCACACTCACTCATTCTCCTTCACACGCACTTGATCTTTCTCGACTTAGGCACTCTCTTCGGTCCATATAGATTTATTGAAAAGTCAAACATCACAAAGTTTGACCATGTACGTGGAGAAAACATTTACATCTAGAACGGCAAACATATATCATTAGATTCATGATGAGATGTAGTCTCATATGATGTATCTTTGGTATTGTAGATATAAATAATATTTGCGTAAACCTGGTCAAAGTTTCCAAAGTTTGTGTCGGGGAAATATATAGGGGTATGAATTTTCCCCTGACTCGTGCACGGACAAGCCAAGATCAAGTCAAGACACTCAAGGAATCAAGTTATTCAAAGGACCAGCATGCAGATCAGAGAGACCAAGATCGAGCCAGAGAAGCAGGATATCGCCAAGAGAAAGGCCTCCCTTGCCGGGCAGGCGAGCCCGGCAAGGGGCGAGGCCACCCCCAGAAACAGATAACAGAAGCACCCTGGCAGGGCCTGCCAGGGCTCACGGAGGCAAAAACACCTCACCACCCACTCAGCCATGACCCACGTCGTCAATCTGTGCGGTGTCAAGCCGCAAAGTTACTGAGTGGCAGTCATTCGCCACATGGCTGCCTCTCCTTACAGAAGAAACCCACAGATGACACCCGTCCTGCGACGTGTCAAGAAAACAGGCGACCAGTGATGTGACACTAAGTGGTGCATTTAATGCGCCCTGTCAGTCCGCAGAGTTAGGCATGATAGCACTGTTTGCTATCATATCAATGCATAATGACTACTTTTCCATTGTGGTGGCCCCTTGATCTATAAAAGGAGGCCCATGGCAACCGCAGAAAGGGTTAGAAGATTGGATAACTCACACCCCCATACGCGCATAGTCATTGCTGCCCCAAGGCAACCCCTGCCGGGCAAGTGTACTACGCTCGCCACGACCTTTTCCACCATCAATCCACCAAAGCAGGAGTAGGGTTTTACGCGTCACGGTGGCCCGAACCTGGGTAAATTGCATGTGTGATCTCTGCCATGCTGCCCCACGCCCCTCTGTTCTTTGTGCAACGCGTTACCCCCTGCCGAACCAGCAAGGGACCTCCTGGTCCCATAGGTGGCCGTGGTTTTACCCCGACATCTTTGGCGCGCCAGGTAGGGGGCTCGCTTGTGTGAACCCGAAGGCGTGCGCAATGCGTCATCTTCATCGCCACCTTCGTCTTCGACGACGCCTTCGACGATGGCACCCGCGAAAACATGAAAGCAAAGCGGGGCCATCCCCGCACCATTGTAGTTGATCTCCACACACCGTTGTAGCCACGACTACGACAAACATCGCCGCTGGTGGCGACAGATCCTCCCCGGCGGCCCGTATGGTGTGATCGCCATCCGGGCGCCGCTCGAAGAAAGGGCACAAAGCGTGCCGGCGCAAACTCCCTCCTTCCAGCCCCTCCCCTGCATCAACAGTCGAACTGCTCTAGCCTCATCATTGTCGATGTCGA
Source organism: Triticum aestivum (assembly GCF_018294505.1). NCBI lineage: Eukaryota > Viridiplantae > Streptophyta > Magnoliopsida > Poales > Poaceae > Triticum > Triticum aestivum. The sequence goes on from NC_057796.1 coordinate 358,182,141, forward strand.
CAACTACCGCACTACGCTCGGTCCAGAATTTCCCCCGTTTGGGTAATCCTGAGCAAGGCGCTGGTATGAGTCCATCGATTGATGCCCCGGCAAGCATGCTTCGGTGAGGCTGCCTGCGTTGGCACGACCCATGCAACGACAGCCGCTGCACTGACTTGAAGGGAAGGAAGCTAAAGGGAAGGGGACCAGAAGAGCCCGACGCTACGCCCCGATACCCCCCAGCCACAAGAAATGCTAATCGGTCCCTGCCGGGAACAAAGAAATCACCCGATTGACTCCTGCTCCTCCAAGTGCTGCGGGCGCGCCCCGGACGCGCGGCCCGGCAGAGGAAAAAGGGGGCTTGAAAGAAAAGCTAAGTTTGCATTATCACCTTTTATTGATACTTTTCGAGTCCTTGCAGCTGTTTATCCCTTAACCCTAGTGACCGTTCGTATCGTGAAAGCCCCCATGCGCTGGAACCTTGGTTAGTTTCTTTGATCGCACCATTGTCCTGTCCAGAGCCCTGCTCGCAGGTCGAGAGGCTGCATCGAGAGCTACTTAGGAAAAACCTGTCGAGACGCATCCACGCTAAAATGACCGTTAAGGGCCAACCCCTTACGACAATCGTGACAACATGATATCGGCAGGCATCCAGAGCATACACGGGAACTGATCATATGAGCGCAAACATATAAAGGTTCAAAGGGATAAACACGCATTTAAAGATCTAGCTAGAAGCATTAGTTTCACACAAACACTAGAGACAGAATAACTAAATGCAAAATATATATCACGTTTCATTACAGGGCCCAGTGGAAACGATAAGTGGCCCAATACTTGGTCCGGTGGCCAGAAGGAACAGCTTAAACGCGAAGAACCCTGTCGGCGCGGGGAGCAGCCTCCTTCTCGGCAGCTGCGATGTCGGCGCCCGCTGGCGGCTTCTTGAAGCCATCATCGAGGTCGAGCTCTGGGTGGCGGAAAGCGATGTTGCTCAGGACCATGAAGAGGGCGTTGCGGGCAAGCTTCCGGCACTCGGTCGCGAAGCGCTCAACCCTTCCCTCCTCATGCACCTTCAGCTTGTCGATCAGCTCGTTGAAGAAGAGCCCCAGCTTGACGCTCGAGACCTCCTTCTTGCTGGCTGAGTAAACCGGGCCGTCCATACCCATCGCCGCAGCTTGGGCACCGAGACGCTCAGCAATTTCGACCAAACTCTTGATCCAGAGGTTGCTCATATTGACTTGGTTCTTCAACCTGACCTCTGCATCTTGCTGGAGACGCTTGGCGGTTTCCAAATCTATGGACAACAACTGATGCCAAGATTCAAGGGACTTCGCCGACTTCTCCAGCAAGCTGATCTTCGCCTTCATGTCCGTGATGCTGCCATTGGCGGTCTCAAGGCTCTGGGTCTTGGAGGAAAGCTGCGATTGCACATCAGCCAAGTGGAGCTCTGCCTGCCGCGCTTCTTCTTTGAGTGCCTCCACCTCTTTTGTGCTCCCGGCAAGATCTCCATTCAACTTAGGCACCTGCCGGTCGAGCTGAGTCTTGGCGGAAGACGCGGTGTCTAGGTCTTCAATAAGCTTCTTCATCTGGGCATCATGGTCAATGGCAAGGGTGTCCAGAGCAGCCCCATGCTTGTCCTCCAATTCCTTGGTGTGTTGTTGCACCAGAACCTCCAAACTTTCATCTTTGGCGCGGAGGGTAGCTTTAAGTTTCTCCTCCCGAAGGGAGATCTCTCGTTCCCTGGCGCCCAAAGATGCCTTGTGATCAGCCAGGCGCCCCTCCCGAGCCATGACATCCTCCTTCATCATCTGGAGGGTCTCTTGCCGCCTCATTAGCGCCTTGAACTGCTTGTCGTGCCATTCGTGCAGCTCCAAGCACTTGTCCTTCAGCTTCTGGTCCACCTTGCCGGCGGATTCGCGTCATTCCTTAAGCTCTTGCCACTTCTGACGGTGCCGGGCCTGCATTTCCTTCACGCCCGCCGCCATGGACTCCATGAAGGACAAATCCATGGTGATGGCAGCTGAGTCGTCGGCCTCCCCGGCTCCCAGATACAGCGGTGCTAGAAGGCGCTGAAGCTCTTCGTCAAGCTCTACGTCTGTCAAGGACGGGCTGGGGGCTCCAATATCGGGCAACGATAACACCATAGCCAGTGTGTTTAAGGAAGACATTGGGGCCTCAGCGGCGCCCCAAGAAGAGGGGAGTGGACCCATGGTTTGAAGAGGAATCTTCGCCTCAATAACCACTTCCTCTACCGGGGCGTCCTCCAGAGAGTGCTCCACCACTGCCAGGGAACCTCATGCTTCCCCGACAGCGAGATCCTGCCCCTCAGCGGCTGCGAGTTCTATGGCTTCATCCGCGGCAACCCTTCCTATGTCAACTACCACCTCCAGCAGATCTGGTTCTTCGGTTTGAGGGGCTGCATATGAAAGGGCCAGTAAATAACGAAGGAATGGAAGTCTCGAGCGGATGAAGAAACCCGTCGGAGCAATCAGAGCATGCAAGAAAAGAAGGATTAAGCAAGATACCTGGGGAGGTCTGCTGGGCGGGGGTCTTTGTTTCCCCGGCAACAATTGTTGCCGGGTCACGAGCTTCGTCCTCTGCCAGGGTAGGCTTGGCAGCCTTCTGCACAGTCTCAGCCGCGGAGGATTCCACGACGGCCTCTTCATCTTGAGCAGTAGAGGAGGCATGCCCCTCAGGGAGGGGCTCGCCCTGCGTCGTCTCTCCTCCTCCTCCGCTTGGGGGGTGGGGTGGGGAGGCTGTCTCGATCGCCTCTGGCGGGCGGGGCCAAGTCTCCGCTCCCAGGCCGGGGGCTGGACTGGGGGCTCAGCATGGGGCCCTCCGCGTCCTTCTCCACCGAAGCCGAGCCCTCCACACCCTCCAACGACCCGAGGCACCGGAGCCTCTTTCGGGAACGGTGGTGTCACAACCCTAGTCAGTGCTTGCATTAGAGTGATGCATCATGTCTAAACTTTTTAGAAACTTGAAATGGGGATGGCATAAACCCCAGCACCACTTAAACCAACTAGGGTTTACTAAAATATTTTTCAATGAACCTGAAATGCCCTTCAAAAATGTTCATCATTTTTTGTCTTGGTTTAGAACCTCTGCCAAAAATGGTTCACATTTTTCTAGGTCACCTTGGGTCACTGAATTAAATTATAAATTATTTGCATTTGGGAATTTAAATGCTATAAATAATTTTAAATGCCCAAATAATCATGAAAGGAAATGAGGGCTGTTGGAAATATTCCAAACAGTGCCCACAAACAGTTTCATGATTTTTGAAAGTGCCCTGGTATTTTTAATAAAGCCAAAACAATTGCAGAATACTAGAAAACAGAAAGAAAAGGAAAAAGGACTTACCTGGCGCAGCACACCTAGCAGCCCACTGGCCGGACCAGCACTTTGCTGGCCCAGTGCCAGTCACCTGCTTCCTCTCGCCAGGCAGGCAAGGAGGTGCGCGCCCGCGCGCCCGAGCTCGCCACACCACCACCCTGCTCGTCTACTCGCCTGGACACCACTTCGACGCCGCGAAGGACCTCCTCGGTGTCGTCCCGACCTCACTGACACCTCACTTTCCCCCCTGCTCCTCTCCATCGCTCTCCCCCGCCATGGCCGACGCAGCTACGCCCGCGCCATCGTGAAGCTCGCAGCCACCACCGTCCACTCGCCGCCTCGCCGTGTCCACAAGCTTTGTCGTCGTCCACTGCTTTGCCTCGACCGAGCCCCGAGCGCTCGCTCGCCCTGCACTGCCTCCACCAAGCCATCTCCGACCTCACGTCGCTGGAGATCCCCTTCACCGCCCGGCCGCTCCAACTCTTCCCTGACCTCGCTGAGCCGCTCGTCGAGACCGCTGTGAGCTGCTGACCATCCCCCTCTCCGTTCTCTTCCTCGCACGCTGTAGCGACTACATCGAGCTCACCCGCACCCACCGCCGCCTGCGCTCGCCGCCAACGTGTCTCCGGCCACGCAACGGCTCGACTGACATGTCCACCTTGCTCACCGCACCGTGTAGAGCACGTAGGAGTTAACTTCACGCCGCCACGCTCGTCGTAGCAACGACACCGAGCTCGTCCGAGCTCCGGCAGCCGCCAAAGACGTCGCTGGCGTCATTTCCGGCCACCCCGAGCCCAACCACCACTGGATGCGGCGCATCCCCAGCTTTACGTAGATGGCCTACTCCGCCCATTTGGTCGCCGGAGCGCGAAACCCGCGCCGCTCTGCCATGTTCGGTCATTGCCGGCGTCTAAACGCTGGTGGTTTGACCCCGCTGACCAGGGATTTGACCCCCTGGGTTGCTGACATGTGGGCCCAGCCCCTGGTCAAAGTTAGATTAGTGACTAACCTAACCCCTAATTAGTTAGTTAACTAATTGAGTCACTCACATGCCGACCCCACACGTCAGGTTTGACCTGGACCAGAACTGTTGACCTGCTGATGTCACAGTGACGCAGTAAAGAATTTTCTAGATTTAAACTTATTCGGAAAATTCCAGGAATTGTTATAAACTTCAAAAATTCATAGAAATTAATCTATAAGTCCAAATGAAGTAATTTATATATGAAAAATGATCAGAAAAATCCAATCTATCCATCTGTACCATTTTCATGCATGTTAGAACAACTTATAGCTGCTAAATTGGACAAATAAAAAAAATGACATTTGAATGATCACATATGGAGTTTGAATTCGAATTTAGTGTTCAACCCAACTCCATTTAAATCATTGCTAGTTGCATTAGCTCAAATCACAGCATATTGACATGTCATGATCATGCATCATATTGTGGCATTGCATTGATTGTGTTCCCTCTTGTTTGCCGGTGGTTGTTCCCCCCTCAGTAGACGTATGTTCCGATGACGAGTTCGATGACACTGATGAAGAGCTATATCATCTTCAGAAGTGCCAGGCAAGCAAAACCCCCTTGTTCATTCCGATACAATCCCACTCTCTCGCTTCTGCTCTCTTTTACTGCATTAGGACAACAACGATTCAACTGTTACATGCTGCGGTAGTTGAACCCCTTTCCTCTGCATGACCTGTCATTGCCACAGTAAATAGATGAAACCCACTAGAATGAGTAGGAGTAGTTTGAGCCCTGATGTGCCTACTCATTCATGCTTGTTGTCATGCCTCCTACTGCTTAGAGTTGAGTCAGGACTGATTCATCGGGGATGAATTGGAATGTGGTGAACATGTCTTACTGTTGAGAGCTAAGTGTGTGAACACGATTTGGTAAAGGTAGCAGTGAGAGGCCATGTAGGAGTACATGGTGGGTTGTCTCATTGAAACCGTCCTCACGAACTGAGTTCTGTGTTTGTGATCCATGAACAGCTACTACCACACGTTGGGCCCTGAAATATGACCCCGCTTGACTTATTAACCCCCCTGTCCTCTGTCCAGGAGTTGCAAGTAGTTTCTGGTGTTTGTACTATGCTGGAGGCCGTTCACAGCGCTGACCCGAGGGGTGGGCTGTGATGCGGTAGGCACGTGGCACGGTGTACCGGGACGCCCGTTTGGTGCATCGGGAACCCTGAACACATCGATCAGGGCCGTAGAGGAAACCTCGGCCGGACTCCTTGCGGATGGAACCTGAATAGGCGATAAACCTGGACTAGGGACTTGTGTGGTTAGTCAGGTCGTGGTCTACACCCATGTCGACTTTCGCTTGAAGTCTGCCGAGCACATGTCGTGTGCAGATGCTAAGTGGTGGAAACATGTGTGAAGAAGTACACCCCTGCAGGGTTATAAATGATCTATTCGAATAGCCGCGTCTGCGGTAAAGGACTTCTGGGTTGCCTATACAGTTCATACACAAGTGAAAGTGGATACTCTAAAATGCGCAAGATAAGCGTGAGTGCTATGGATGGCGTTCTCGTAGGGAGACGGGAGCAAATCCATAGTGGTGTATTTATTGGTGAATATGTGGACTCGTGTGCGCCACCTCAAAAGAGTTACTTGTAGACGTAGTTCAGGATAGTCACTGAGTCAAAGCTGGCTTGCTGCAGTTAAACCCCATCGACCCTTTGTTGATACTGATTCATATGTAGCTAGTTCTGATGTAAGTCTTGTTCGGTACATTTGTACTCACGTTTGCTTAATTTATCTTTTTGCACAGAAACTTCAGTCTCACTAGTAGTTTCGCGCGAACTTCGACGTTTAGCTTGTTACCTCAGCTACGATCTTGTACCCTTGGGAGGATCTTGTAGATAGTCAGGCTTCTCAGCCCTTTTCATTTGTAGTTGTCTGTACTCAGGCATGTTATGCTTCCGTTGTTTGTATGCTCTGAATGTTGGGTCATGAGACCCATGTTTGTGATGCTTGGCTCCTCGGAGCCTATTGAATAAATACTTTGAGTCGTAGAGTCTTCTTGTGATGCCATATTGTATTTGCACATATCGGGCATATTGTGTGTATGTTATTGAAATGCTTGGTATGTGTGGGATCCGACAACCTAGTTGTTTATTCTTGGTAGCCTCTCTTACCGGGAAATGTCTCCTAGTGCTTCCACTGAGCCATGCTAGCTTGCTACTACTCCGGAACACTTAGGCTCGCCGGCATGTGTCCTTGTTCGTTCCTGTGTCTGTCCCTTCGGGGAAATGTCATGCGTTGTTCCTTTAATTCCTTGTAGCTTGCTACGACTTGGGTTCATACGTTGATGATCGACACGTTCGTTGCTGGGTCATCTATGCCTGTCCCTGTAAGTTAGCGCCACCTTGGGTTTACGACTAGTCATGTCGGCCCGAATTCTTTGTCATATGGATGCTAGCGACACTATCATATACGTGAGCCGAAAGGCGCAAACGGTCCCTGTCAGGACCCCGATCCTAAGTCACACCGATCTAGCATGTAACACATCATATCACTTTGCGGCCTCACCCATGGTATTCCCACGGGTGCCACCTTACCTGGCCTGGGACCGTTTGCACCTTTTGGCTCACATATATGATAGTGTCGCTAGCATCCATATGACAGAGAACCCGGGCCGACATGACTAGTCGTGAACCCAAAGTGGCACAAACTTAAAGGGACAGGCATACATGACCCAGCAACGAACGTGTCGGTCATCAGCGAGTGAATTCGGGCTGTAGCAACTGGGCTAGCAGGACTCCGGGAATCCGAGCTGTAGCAGGCTAACAGGACCCCGGAAGACACCGCGTGACATTTCCCCGAAGGGACAGACACAGGATCGAAGAAGGACACATGCCGGCCAGTCTAAGTGTTCCGGAGCAGTAGCAACTGGGCTAACAGGACTCCGGTAAAGCGGGCTGTAGCAGACTACCATGGCTCAGTGGAAGCACTAGACTACATTTCCGCCTAAGAGAGGCTACCAAGGATAGACAACTAGGTTGTCGGATCCGACACATACCAAGCATTTCAATCATACACACAATATGCTCGATATGTGTAAATACAACATGGCATCACAACAAAACTCTACGACTCAAAGTATTTATTCATAAGACTCCAAAGAGTCAGATATTACAAACATGGGTCTCATGACCCAGCATTCAAGTCATACAAGCAATGAGCACGTGCGGAAGCTTAACTTATCTGAGTACAGACAACTACAAATGAAAAAGGCTGAGAAGCCTGCCTATCCACAAGACCCTCCCAAGGGTACAAGATCGTAGCTGAGGTAACAAGCTAAACGTCGAAGTCCACGTGGAACTACCAGTGAGACTGAAGTCTCTCTGCAAAAACATAAATTAAGCAAACGTGAGTACAAATGTACCCCGCAAGACTTACATCAGAAGTCCTTTACCGCGGACACGGCTATTCGAATAGATCATTTATAACCCTGCAAGGGTGTACTTCTTCACACACGCTCTCACCACTTACCACCATGTACACGTCGTGTATCTCGGCAACCTTCAAGCGGAAGCCTGGCGAGGGAGTCGGCCATGACCTGACTAACCACACAAGTCTCTAGTCCAGGTTTATCGCCTATTCGGGTTCCATCCGCAAGGAGATCCGGCCGGGGTGTCGCTCACGGCCCCAAACGATGTGTGCAGGGTTCCCAAGCCCACCTCGATGAATGGATCTACGCTTAGTACACCGTGCCATAGTGCCTAGTCTGTCCCAAGCCCACCTGTACCGGGTGCCACTTGGTAGACTACCAACACAACCTACAAATACCAGAAACTAGTTGCAGCTCCTAGACAGAGATCAGGTTGATTAATAAGTCGAGAGAGCTTGGAGTGCCCGGAGCCCAATGTGTGGTAGTAGCTGTTCATGGATCACAGACACAGAACTCAGTTCATGAGGACGGTTTCAATGAGACAACCCACCATGTACACCTACATGGCCTCTCACCGCTACCTTTACCAAATCGTGTTCACACACTTAGCTCTCAATAGTAGGACATGTTCACCACATTCTAATCCATTCCCGATGAACCAGACCCGACTCAACTGTAAGCAGTAGCAGGCATGACAACAAGCATGAATGAGTAGGCACATCAGGGCTCAAACAACTCCTACTCATGCTAGTGGGTTTCATCTATTTACTGTGGCAATGACAGGTCATGCAGAGGAAAGGGGTTCAACTACCGCAGCATGTAACAGTTGAATTGTTGTTGTCCTAATGCAGTAAAAGAGAGCAGGAGCGAGAGAGTGGGATTATATTAGAATGAACAAGGGGGTTTTGCTTGCCTGATGGAGTGGTAGTAGGATACTGCCCTTCAGTCGGATATTCGTGGGTATCCTCGGAGGCAGTACCTACCACGAAAGACACATCGGAAGAAAATCATCACTTGGCAATATGCAACAATATGATGCATGCTATGACATGTCAATATGGGTGTGTTTTGGCTAATGCATTCTAAAATAGGTTGGTTTGAGTCCATTTGAATCAAAGATTCAAATGAAAGCCCATGATATGAAGTCATATTAATGCATTAGCTTGTTTCACTTAAACAGCAAGGTTAAATTGTTCTGACATGCATGAAACCATTACAGATGGAAAGATTGGATTTTTCTAATCAATTTTCATATATAAATCTTTGCATTTGGAGTTACAGATTAATTTCTATGAATTTTTGAAGTTTATAACATTTTTTGGAATTTCCTGTATAAGAATAAATCCAGTAAATGATTTATTGCGTCGGGGTGATGTCAGCAGTCAACGGGGACGGTCCAGGTCAAACCTGACCAATGGGTCCCGCGTGTCAGTGCCATTAGACTAACTAATTTTAGTTAGTCCTAATCCTAGGTTAATTAGCAGGGCGGGCCCCACCTGTCATAGACCCAGGGGTGTCAAACTGGGGTCAACCTGGGTCAAACTCGCTGGAGTTGACCCGGGGCTCGTCGCCGGCAGGGCCAGGGACGGCGGAGAGGTGCGGGTTTCGTGCTCCGGCGACCAAAACGACGATGAAGCACATCTACGTGACGCGGGGAGTGAGCCGCGTCGAGTAGTGGCAGTGGGTACACCTGGGGCGGCCGGAATCGTCGCCGGCGACGACCTTGGCGGTCGCCGGAGTTCGGGCGAGGTCGAACCCGTCGCTAGGGGGCATGGAGAGGTGCGTGGAGTGGTGCTACGGCATCCTGGGAGTGCGGTGAGTGCGATGACGTGCTCGGTTTTGAGCCAACGTGGCTGTGGCCACGGCGGCGATGAGCAGAGGCGGCGGTGCGTGCGGGCGAGCTTGGTGCGGTCGCTACGAGGCACGAGAGAGAGAACGGGGAGAATGGGGAGGTAGTTGAGCTAACGGCGATCACGGCGGAGCAGACGGCGAGGTCGGGGGGGGGGACCAGAGCGGTCAGGGCGTCGAGGGGGATCTCTGGCGGCGATCGGTGAAGACGTGGATGATGGCGTCGCTTCGGGCGTACCTCAGGCGCGTGCTTCATCTTGGAGCTTCGTGGCGTCGAGGCGGAGCCTCTGGACAACACGGAGAGGCGAGGTGGTGGCTCTGGCCATGGCAACGACGGGCGGCGGCGACGGTCGCTCTCGGTGAGCTCGTGGAAGGGGCTAGAGGGCGAGGGAGAGAGCAGAGAGTGAGGGGAGAGGCAGAGGGGGCTGCGGGGCGTCTCCAGACGCATCGGGGGCACCTCGGTGGCAAGTAGGAGGTGGAGCTCGGGCGCGCGCGCTGTCGACACGCCTCTGTGTACTGGCAGAGGTTGAAGACAGCCGCTTCAGGCCGGTGGGCTGGGCCGCCAGTGGGCCGCCAGGTAGGTGGCCAGGTGGTCTTTCTCCCTCTGTTTTCTTTATTTTAGTTTCCGTTTTCTATTTTCTGCAGGTTTGTGGCTTTTCTAAAAATGCTTAGGCACTTTCAAAAATCACCAAACTGCTCATGCCCACTGTTTAGCATATAATCAACATGGAACATTTCAGTTTAGGACTATTTGGACATTTAAAATATTTTATAGCATTTAAATGCCGAAATGCAATTAACATATGATTTAATCCAGTGACCTTAGGATGACCTAGAAAATTGTGCACCATTTTTGTCAGAGGTTTAAGACCAAGGCAAAGACGATGAACATTTTAGAAGGGCATTTCAGGTTCATTGAAGATAATTTTAGTAAACCCTAGTTGGTTTCAGGGGGTGCTGGGGGTTCTGTCATCCCCATTTCAACTTTGTGTGAAAGTAAACATGATGCAACACCAGATGCTAGCACTAAGCATTGTCAGAACTAGGGATGTGACAACTCACCCCCACTAAACAAGAATCTCGTCCCGAGATTCAGCCGTAGGGTAAGAGGAAGGGGGGGATGCAACTAACACAATCTTCACGATCCAGGTTGCACTTCATAAGAACGTTGATTTGATCATCATCTTTGTCTCGACGTCTTGCTCTGAGAACTCCATCTAACATGACAACGAGAGGAAAGGGAGAACTCCATAAGAATCAATCTTCTCAAAGATCGAGCAACTCAGGATCAACTGATGGAGTGAGACATTGAAACATCTCTTGAGCTAACAGACAAAACACACATCAAGAGGGATGGAAAGATGATGGAGGTTCAATTTGGTAGGCAACAATTCCACGCTGAAGTAGGATGGTGCATGGTTTCAAAGTAGCGAGGAGATAATTGCCATGATTCCACAACGGGGCACCTTGGAGGAGGTGACTCGTAGTATTATTCCCTTAAGTGGCAAAAATAATTACTTTTGATGCAGAGATCACTGAAACTCTTTAAACCAACCCGAGGAAATTCACAATTGATCGTTTGAATGAATTTGAAAGAATGGCATACTCAGTTTGGAAAGGAAACTAGAGTTATAAGACAACTCGACAAACAAAAGGCACATTACAACTGATGCCGAGGATATAACCTAGTGTCTGAGCGTGCTCTCAAGAACTTGAGCATTTCCGTATTCATCAAGGTCTTACCAACATCCGTGCCGAGGATCCTGGCAACACATCATACTACCATGATGAATAATGATGGAGGATGCAGATGCAAAAGGAGACAACACTTTCTCAGATTTCACCTTAGCGAGACCAGGGGAACGGAATCTGGATTATCGACCGAGAGACATTTAGCACTCTGCTTCTAATGTTCTCCTTGATGTGCTAGCGTAACCCATTCATAGATATGGTTTGGTATCCAGAACATCAGGTAAAAGATCGGACTTCGGGAGCACAAGAATCCATAAGGAATAACTACTGGAGTAATTCCTACGAAATTCTTATGGGGAGGTGGCCAACTTACTCAATCAAGATACTACAATAATAGGTCTTCCGGCTGGGTGTGTTGGCTACGACATCCACGTTACCGGGTTACAGAGACCATTATTATAGTTCTTGGGAAAATGTTCCAACCATCATATCTGCCTAAGAATCAGATCTGGTTAGAAACAGGATACTTCAGACTCACAAGTCTGAAAAGAAGAGTTGCAACATAAATCGACGAGATAACATTGCGAGACTCTCGGGAGATGAACTACGATAGCAAGCTCCAAAACATGAGCTGGTTCTGCTACACACATGTGAATACGCTGTCCTAGACAAGCATGATCACATGGTAGTCTTGCAATAAAACACTACCGAGTTCTGATTGGAAACCATCATTGAGGTAACGAAGTCTTGTGCATATCCGTACGGGCCCTTCAGGATTAGCGCATGAACTTCTTTTCATTGAACAAATCAATCAGTGGCTTGGTGTGCTAGGGAATACATATGGAGTAGAGGTAATTAATCTACCAAACCATAGAATACATTCGCACATGCATAATTGACTTGGGATGGTACCAGAGGAAACAAAAACAATCTTTCTCGAACTTACGGCGGCAACTTGCACCAAATGCACATGAATTCGAGGAAGTCACTGCTTTCATCCAAACATATACTTCATGAACGGGGCATGAAGAAAATGCTTACACAATTTCCCAACACTAGCTGTATGTTCAACACGAATCATGGAGGAGACAAAATGCTGCTGATGGGCTCAACAACAACTCATCGGAATTTCCATATCACTGGACTTCCACCATCATGTGAACACGGTGATAGCATTGGTCAGACCAAAAGATGTAATGGTATATGCTTGAGGGATCAACCACGAGTAAGACAACATTACGAACATCGTTGGTTCTGATTTGACTTGACGATAGCCCATACTCAAGTCCAAGTTTTGAAAAGGCAATAGATCCAACAACTGATCACGAGGACCAATCGATGGAGATATCATCTTTCTTCAACACACACACACACAAAGATATCCCTTAACATGAACTAAGTCAGACAAGATTTTATCTTCCAACTCTCCAAGTTGTTGCTTAGCTTAACCAACTAGCTCAGGGGTATCCAACACAGATTCTTGGAGAATGGGTGGTTTGGAGGAAAACCAACATGATCACGAACTCAACATAGCGGTCAGGTGACAACTTGGTGATACCTCCGAGAAGATAATTAGAAAATCACGAACCACCATATGTTTTTAAGCTCGAGAACAATCTTGCTTTTCAAGGCAAGACGACATGATCAGAAGAGCAAGGGATTCAATCCTAACTCAAAGATCAAAGAGTGCACCAGAAATAAGGACAAGGTAGCACGATCAATCCTAGAATAGTTATTCAATAACCAACACGCTAAGAATGAGATTATTGTCCATTAACTACCAAGCAACGGGGTTGCTAGGAGTATTGATTCCACACATCACGGTTCACCTGTCGGCATTCCGGTTACAACCAACACGGAGAACAAGAAATGAATAATGATGGCGAAAGTATCACTGTATCAAGAAATCATAAGAGATTGTGCAATTCTCACGTCATTCTTGATATGAAAGAGGGTGACACTCCAAGGTAGAACAGAGCAAATGATGGATTGGCATTTTGATCCACGGAATACAACTGCTTTGACCCAATCCTAGAAATGGACAAGGTACTGGAGTTTGTTTCTCCTAGTCATTCCGGAGTAGAATGGACTGACGGACCTCAAGAGTAAAAGGCAACGATGAACATGAATGCACACCTACTCTTGACTATCAACTAATAGACTAAGGGCGTAATACCACTGAAGAGGGACAACACAAGGAACATATGATTTTCTGAGTTGTGGATGCATGGATTGGTATGTCGAACGAGTCCAACATATTTCTTTCGGACAACCCATGCAGAAAGGTAGAACTGGCAGAGTCACAACATAGAATCGAGAACTCATCAAGAGCACTCTGGTTGTGATCTATTGGTTCAAAGGAACTTCTGCCATAAGCAGTTCATGGTATTTGGAAGTAGGAAATACCACAGACCTCGAGGACTATCGCAAAGGTTACTAAATCCTAAAGGAACTAGCAAACACTATCAACATGAATGAGTAGAGTGAATCTCAGTTCAAAAACCCAGGAATAGAATGCCTACTAACTAAATGGCATCACGGGATGCTTTCGAGAATGATGGCCAGAATCATCACACTGGGAACACAAAACATGGCTAGATTATTAGGTGATCCTCTAAGACACCTAGGGTCATAATAATAGCTCCAACATATATGTCGAGGTAACAGAGTACCTCAACTCACCGATTAGTGTGGTTAAACTGGCCCAGAGAAACATCGGGAACGGAAAGAAGGGGGTTGCAAATGCATCAGACTATTTAGAAACCTGGGATGACTTGGACATCATAACGGTTCTAAATGCTCAGAAAAAGATTTGAGACATTCACAAGGATTTGCATAGTCACTCAACAACATCATATCAAGGTTCTAGTTCAATTGACAACATACTAAAGTAGTAGAAACTGAAATGAGGCCTGGAACCAACAATCCTAAGATTCTATGGATTAGTAACACGTGAACCTGATAGAGAGATGAGATCCTAGTCCTTAACCCACGTAGGAAAGAAGAGGATGACTCAGATCAGAAGGGCATAAGGTAAAGGAGTAAAAAGAGCCATATGTCCCTTCCCACAATCAATTCCCCTACATATAACTAAAGCATTTCTAGACTCAACTTCGACCAGTTTGGCTTGGTAATCCTACAGGCAGTCAGGCTCTGATACCAAAGCTGTCAGGACCCCGATCCTAAGTCACACCGATCTAGCATGTAACACATCATATCACTTTGCGGCCTCACGCACGGTATTCCCACGGGTGCCACCTTACCTGGCCCGGGACCATTTGCGCCTTTTGGCTCACGTATATGATAGTGTCGCTAGCATCCATATGACAGAGAACCCGGGCCGACATGACTAGTCGTGAACCCAAAGTGGCACTAACTTACAGGGACAAGCATACATGACCCAACAACGAATGTGTCGGTCATCAGCGAGTAAATTCGGGCTGTAGCAACTGGGCTAGCAGGACTCCGGGAATCCGGGCTGTAGCAGGCTAACAGGACTCCGAAAGACACCGTGTGACATTTCCCCGAAGGGACAGACACAGGATCAAAGAAGGACACATGCCGGCCAGTCTAAGTGTTCCGGAGCAGTAGCAACTGGGCTAACAGGACTTCGGTAAACCGGGCTGTAGCAGACTACCATGGCTCAGTGGAAGCACTAGACTACATTTCCCCATAAGAGAGGCTACCAAGGATAGACAACTAGGTTGTTGGATCCCACACATACCAAGCATTTCAATCATAGACACAATATGCTCGATATGTGTAAATACAACATGGCGTCACAACAAAACTCTACGACTCAAAGTATTTATTCATAAGACTCCAAAGAGTCAGATATTACAAACATGGGTCTCATGACCCAGCATTCAAGTCATACAAGCAATGAGTGCGTGCGGAAGCTTAACTTGTCTAAGTACAGACAACTACAAATGAAAAAGGCTGAGAAGCCTGACTATCTACAAGACCCTCCCAAGGGTACAAGATCGTAGCTGAGGTAACAAGCTAAACGTCGAAGTCCACGCGCAACTACTAGTGAGACTGAAGTCTCTCTGCAAAAACATAAATTAAGCAAACGTGAGTACAAATGTACCCAGCAAGACTTACATCAGAACTAGCTACATATGCATCAGTATCAACAAAGGGGTGGTGGAGTTTAACTGCAGCAAGCCAGCTTTGACTCAGTGACTATCCTGAACTACGACTGCTGGTAACTCTTTTGAGGTGGCGCACACGAGTCCACATATTCACCAATCAATACACCACTATGGATCCGCTCCCGTCTCCCTACGAGAAGGCCATCCATAGCACTCATGCTTATCTTGCGCATTTTAGAGTATCCACTTTCACTTGTCTATGAACTGTATAGGCAACCCAGAAGTCCTTTACTGCGGAGACGGCTATTCGAATAGATCATTTATAACCCTGCAGGGGTGTACTTCTTCACACATGCTCTCGTCACTTACCACCATGTACACGTCGTGTATCTCGGCAACCTTCAAGCGGAAGCCTGGCGAGGGAGTCGGCCACGACCTGACTAACCACACAAGTCTCTAGTCCAGGTTTATCGCCTATTCGGGTTCCATCCTCAAGGAGATCCGGCCGGGGTGTCGCTCACGGCCCCAAACGATGTGTGCAGGGTTCCCAAGCCCACCTCGATGGATGGATCTACGCTTGGTACGCCGTGCCACGATGTCTAGTCTGTCCCAAGCCCACCTGTACCGGGTGCCACTTGGTAGACTACTAACACAACCTACAAACACCAGAAACTAGTTGCAACTCCTGGACAGAGATCAGGTTGATTAATAAGTCGAGAGAGCTTGGAGTGCCCGGAGCCCAATGTGTGGTAGTAGCTGTTCATGGATCACAGACATAGAACTCAGTTCCTGAGGACGGTTTCAATGAGACAACCCACCATGTACTCCTACATGGCCTCTCACCTCTACCTTTACCAAATCGTGTTCACACACTTAGCTCTCAATAGTAGGACATGTTCACCACATTCTAATTCATTCCCGATGAATCAGACCCGACTCAACTCTAAGCAGTAGCAGGCATGACAACAAGCATGAATGAGTAGGCACATCAGGGCTCAAAGAACTCCTACTCATGCTAGTGGGTTTCATCTATTTACTGTGGCAATGACATGTCATGCAGAGGAAAGGGGTTCAACTACCGCAACATGTAACCGTTGAATCGCTGTTGTCCTAATGCAGTAAAAGAGAGCAGAAGCGAGAGAGTGGGATTATATCGGAATGAACAAGGGGTTTTTGCTTGCCTGATGGAGTGGTAGTAGGATACCGCCCTTCAGTCGGATATTCGTGGGTATCCTCGGAGGTAGAACCTACCACGAAAGACACATCGGAACACAATCATCACATGGCAATATGCAACAATATGATGCATGCTATGAACGGGCAATATGGGTGTGTTTTGGTAATGCATTCTAAAACAGGTTGGTTTGAGTCCATTTGAATCAAAGATTCAAATGAAAGCCCATGATATGAAGTCATATTAATGCATTAGCTTGTTTCACTTAAACAGAAAGGTAAAATTTTCTGAAATGCATGAAACCATTACAGATGGAAAGATTGGATTTTTCTGATCAATTTTCATATATCAATCTTTGCATTTGGAGTTACAAATTAATTTCTATGAATTTTTGAAGTTTATAACATTTTCTGGAATTTCCTGTATAAGAATAAATCTAGTAAATGATTTATTGCGTCAGCATTGCGTCGGGGTGACGTCAGCAGTCAACGGGGACGGTCCAGGTCAAACCTGACCAGTGGGTCCTGCGTGTCAGTGCCATTAGACTAACTAATTTTAGTTAGTCCTAATCCTAGGTTAATTAGCAGGGCGGGCCCCGCCTGTCATAGACCCAGGGGGCTCAAACTG
The DNA here is from genome assembly GCF_018294505.1 of Triticum aestivum. Lineage (NCBI taxonomy): Eukaryota > Viridiplantae > Streptophyta > Magnoliopsida > Poales > Poaceae > Triticum > Triticum aestivum. Next base: position 358,199,296 of record NC_057796.1, read on the forward strand.
GGGTCAACCCGGGTCAAACTCGCCGGAGTTGACCCGGGGCTCATCGCCGGCAGGGCCAGGGATGGCGGAGAGGTGAGGGTTTCATGCTCCGGCGACCAAAACGACGGTGGAGCACATCTACGTGACGCGGGGAGTGAGCCGCGTCGAGTAGTGGCAGTGGGTGGACCTAGGGCGGCCGGAATCGTCGTCGGCGACAACCTTGGCGTTCGCCGGAGTTCGGGCGAGGTCGAACCCGTCGCTAGGGGGCATCGCGAGGTGCGTGGAGTGGTGCTACGACATCCTGGGAGTGCGGTGAGTACGATGACGTGCTCGGTTTCGAGCCAACGTGGCTGTGGCCACGGCGGCGATGAGCAGAGGCGGCGGTGCGTGCGGGCGAGCTCGGTGCGGTCGCTACGAGGCACGAGAGCGAGAACGGAGAGGATGGGGAGGTAGCTGAGCTCACGGTGATCACGGCGGAGCAGACGGCGAGGTCGGGGAGGGACCGGAGCGGTTAGGGCGTCGAGGGGGATCTCCGGCGGCGATCGGTGAAGACGAGGATGATGGCATCGCTTCAGGCGCCCCGCAGGCGCGTACTTCGTCTTGGAGCTCTGTGGCGTCGAGGCGGAGCCTCTGGACAGCACGGAGAGGCAAGGTGGTGGCTCTGGCCATGGCAACGATGGGCGGCGGCGACGGTCGCTCTCGAGTGAGCTCAGGGAAGGGGCTAGAGGGAGAGAGCAGAGAGTGAGGGGAGAGGCAGAGGGGGCTGCGGGGCGTCTCCAGACGCGTCGGGGGCGCCTCGGTGGCAAGCAGGAGGTGGAGCTCGGGCGCGCGCGCTGTCGACATGCCTCTGCCTACTTGCAAAGGTTGAAGACAGCCGCTTCAGGCCAGTGGGTTGGGCCGCCAGTGGGCCGCCAGGTTGGTGGCCAGGTGGGCTTTCTCTCTCTCCGTTTTCTTTATTTTAGTTTCTGTTTTCTATTTTCTGTAGGTTTGTGGCTTTTCTAAAAATGCTTAGGCACTTTCAAAAATCACCAAACTGCTCATGCCCACTGTTTAGCATATAACCAACATGGAACATTTCAGTTTAGGATTATTTGGACATTTAAAATATTTTATAGCATTTAAGTGCCCAAATGCAATTAACATATGATTTAATCCAGTGAGCTTAGGATGACCTAGAAAATTGTGCACCATTTTTGTCAGAGGTTTAAGACCAAGGCAAAGATGATGAACATTTTAGAAGGGCATTTCAGGTTCATTGAAGATAATTTTAGTAAACCCTAGTTGGTTTCAGGGGGGTGCTGGGGATTCTGTCATCCCCATTTCAACTTCCTGTGAAAAGTAAACATGATGCAACACCAGATGCTAGCACCAAGCATTGTCAGAACTAGGGATGTGACAGTCCCGGGCCAGGTAAGGTGGCACCCGTGGGAATACCGTGCGTGAGGCTGCAAAGTGATATGATGTGTTACATGCCAGATCGGTGTGACTTAGGATCGGGGTCCTGACAGTGTTGGTATCAGAGCCTGACTACCTATTGGATTACCAAGCAAACTGTTCAAAGTTGAGTCTAGAAATGCTTTAGTTATATAGAGGAATTGATTGTGGATGGGAATGTAAGGCTCTTTTTACTCCTTTACCTTATGCCCTTCTGATCCGAGTCATCCTATCTTTCCTATGGGGTTAAGGAACTAGGCTTTCTCTTCTTTCTATCAGGGTCACGTGATACTAATCCATAGACTTATAGGAATGATGGATTCAAGTCTCAGTTCAGCTCCTACTACTTCCGTGTGTTCATAGTTGGTCTCGAAACCTTGATATTGTGATGTTGAGTGGTTATGCCACCATTTTGCAGGATGTCTCAAACCTTTTTGAGCATTTACAGCCGTTATGCTGTCTGAGTCATTCCAGGTTTCTAAATAATCTGATGCATTTGCAAATCCCTTCTTTCCGTTCCCGATGTCCCTTTGGGCCAGTTCAACAACACTAATCGGTGAGTTGAGGTACTCTATTACCTCGACATATATGTTGGAGCTATTGTTATGACCCTAGGTGTCTTAGGGAGTCACCTAGTAATCTAGCCATGTTTTGTGTTCCCAGTGTGATGATTCTGGCCGTCATTCTCGAAAGCATCCCGTGATGCCATCTCGTTAGTAGGCATTCCATTCCTGGGTTCTTGAACCCGAGATTCACTCTACGCATCCATGTTGGTAGTGTTTGCTAGTTCCTTTTTGATATTAGTAACCTTTGCGATAGTCCTCGAGGTCCGTGGTATTTCCTTCTTCCAAATACCATGAATTGCTTATGGCAGAAGTTCTTTGAACCAAAAGATCACAACAAGAGTGCTCTCGATGAGTTCCCCATTCTATATTGCGACTCTGCCAACCCTACCTTTCTGCATGGGTTATCCGGAAGAAACATGTTGAAATTGTTCGACATACCAATCTATGCATCTACAACTCGGAAAATTATATGTTCCTTTGAGTTGTCCCCCTTTAGTTGTTTCTGACCTACGTCTACCAACCGATAGTCAGGAGTAGTTGTGCATTCGTGTTCATCGATGCCCTTTACTCTTGTGTTCCGTCAAGCCATTCTATCTCGGAATGACTAGGAGAAACAAACTCCAGTACCTTATCCATTTCCAGGATTGGGTCAAAGCAGTTGTAATCCGCAAATCAAAATGCCATCCCAGCTTTTGATTCTGTTCTACCCTGAAGTATTACCTACTTTATGTCTGGAATATCATGAGAAATGCACCAACTTTTATGAATTCTTGACGTAGTGATACTTCTTTCCATTATTGTTCATTCCTCGGTTCCCGTGTTATTGTAATTGTAATGCCGACAAGTGAATTGTGATGTGTGAAATCAATACTCCTAGCAACTGTGTTGCTTGGTAGTTAATGGACAATAACCTCATTCTTAGCGTGTTGGTTATAGAATCATCATTCTAAGATAGATTGTGCTACCTAGACCATTTTCTTGGTGCATTCTTCGATCAATGAGTTAGGATTGTGTCAACCCCTTGCTTATCTGATCACATCATTTTGCCCTGAAAAGCAAGATTGTTCTTGATATTAATAACATGTCGGTGGTTCGTGATTCTCCAAATATCTTCTTGGAAGTATCACCAGGTTGTCCCCTGACCGATATGTTGAGTTCGTGATCAAGTTGGTTTTCTAATAAACCACTCTTTCTCCAAGAATCTGTGTTGGATACTCCTGAGCTAGTTGGTTAAGCCAAACAACAACTTGGAGAGTTGGAAGATAAAAGCTTGTCTGACTTAGTTCATTTTAAGGGATATATTTTTGTGTGTGTTGAAGAAAGTTGATATCTTCATCAATTGGTCCTCGTATCAGTTGTTGGATCTATTGTCTTGTTAGAACTTTGGTTTGAGTGTGGGCTATCGTTAAATCAAATCAGAACCAACGATGTTCGTAATGTTGTCTTATTTGTGGTTGATCCCTCGAGCATGCACCATTGTATCTTTTGGTCTGATCAATGCTATCGCTTTGTTCACATAGTTGTGGAATTCCATCTTCATGGAAATCTGGATGACCTGTTGTTGAGCCCATCGGCAATATTTTCATCTTGTCCATGATTCATGTTGAACATTAAGCTAGTGTTGGAAACTTTGAAAGCATTTCTTCATGCTGGTTCGTGAAGCATATGTTTGGACGAAAGAAGTGACTTCCTCTAATTCATGTGTAATTGATGCAAGTTGCCGCCATGAATTCAAGAAAGTTTGTTTTGCCTCCTCTGGAATCACCCATAGTCAGTCACGCATGTGCGAAGTATTCTATGGTTTGATAGACTGATCATCTCCATTCCATATGTATTCCTGGCACACAAAGCCACTAAATGATTTGTCCAATGATAAGAAGTTCAAATGCTATTTCCGAAGGGCCCAGACGAACATGCACAAGACTTCAATATGCTCGATGATGGTTCCCACCTAAACTCAGTAGTATTTTGTTGTAAGACTACTATGTGGTCATGCCTGTCTTGGACAGTGTGCTCACAGGTATGTAGCAGAACCAGCTCATATTTTGGAGCTTGCTATCATAGTTCATTTCCCGAGAATCTCGCAACGTCATCTCGTCGGTTTGTGTTGCAAACTTTCTTTTCCAGACATGCTGTCTGAAATATCCTGTTTCCAACCAGATCTGAATCTCAGGCAGATATGATGGTTGGAACTTTTCCAAGATCTATAATGTAGGTTCCGACAAGGTCGATGTTCTGGCCGACACACCTAGCCGGAAGATCTATCATTGTAGTATCTTGATTGAGCTATTTGACCATCTTCTCCATGAGGAATTTGAGCAACTTATTCTAGAAGTTGTTCCTTAGGGATTCTTGAGCTCCTAGTTTCATCGATTATACTATAATCTTTCAAACAGCGGAATCACTCTCGACTGTTGAGTTTTCCCCAGCTACTAGAATCATTCCCAGCATTTGCGTTTTGTTCCCAGCTTGCACCCGTAACTGTACCATCTTAATTACCATGGGCTGAACTTCTCGGCAATTGCTTTCCGGGACCATCTTCAACAGTGAGCTTACCTTGGCCCTATCCTTCCTCGATGATAAGCAGAAATCATCCATCGCATTGTCCTCAACAAGGCAGTCCACATCATTCATTCTAGCCCAAATATGTTGTTCCCTCGAACTCCGTCAAACTATCGTTTGTGAATTGCCTTAGGCTGGTATAGAGAGTTTCAATGGTCTCTATATTAAAAGTAATTCTTTTTGCCACTTAAGGGAATAATTCTACGAGTCACCTCCTCCAAGGTGCCATGTTATGGAGTCACGATGATTATCTCCTCGCTACTTTGAAACCCATGCATCATCTTACCCAAGTGTGGAGTTGTTGCCTACCAAATTGAACCTTCGTTATCTTCTACCTTTCCTCGTTCCAGATGTGTGTTTTGTTTCTCAGCTCAAGAGATGTTTTACGTCTCAACCCATGAGTTGATCCAGAGTTGCTCGATCTTCATGAAGATCGATTCCTGTACAATCTCTTTCTGTCATCACTGTGTTGGACAAAGATTTTGAAAGCAAGGATGTCAAGATCAACATGATGCAAGCAATCAACGTTCTTACGGAGTGCAATCTAGAACGTGAAGGTTGTGTTGGCTTTGTGTCCCCTCTGTCTTCTTACCTCACTTCTTGAATCTCGGGGAGATTCTTGTTTAGTGGGGGTGAGTTGTCACAACCCTAGTCAGTGCTTGCATTAGAGTGATGCATCATGTTTAAAATTTTCAGAAACTTGAAATGGGGATGGCATAAACCCCAACACCACTTAAACCAACTAGGGTTTACTAAAATATTTTTCAATGAACCTGAAATGCCCTTTAAAATTTTCATCATTTTTGTCTTGGTCTAGAACCTCTGCCAAAAATGGTTCACATTTTTCTAGGTCACCTTGGGTCACTGAATTAAATTACAAATTATTTGCATTTGGGCATTTAAATGCTATAAATAATTTTAAATGCCCAAATAATCATGAAAGGAAATGAGGGCTGTTGGAAATATTCCAAACAGTGCCCACAAACAGTTTCATGATTTTTGAAAGTGCCCTGGTATTTTTAATAAAGCCAAAACAATTGCAGAATACTAGAAAACAGAAAGAAAGGGAAAAAAGGACTTACCTAGCGCAGCCCACCTCGCAGGCCACTGGCCGGACCAGCACTGTGCTGGCCTAGTGCCAATCACCTGCTTCCTCTCGCCAGGCAGGCAGGGAGGTGCGCGCCCGTGCGCCCGAGCTTGCCACGCCACCACCCTGCTCGTCTGCTCGCCTGGACACCGCTTCGACGCCGCGAAGGACCTCCTCGGTGTCGTCCCGACCTCCCCGACACCTCACTTTCCCCCTGCTAATCTCCATCGCTCTCCCCCGCCATGGCCGACGTAGCTGCGCCCGCGCCGTCGTGAAGCTCGCAGCCACCATCGTCCAGTCGTCGCCTCGCCATGTCCACAAGCTTCACCGTCGTCCGCTGCTTCGCCTCAACCGAGCCCCGAGCGCTCGCTCGCCCTGCACTGCCTCCACCAAGCCATCTCCGACCTCGCGTCACTAGAGATCCCCTTCGCCGCCCCGACCGCTCCAACTCTTCCCCGACCTCGCTGACCCACTCGTCGAGACAGCTGTGAGCTACTAATGATCTCCCCCCTGTCCGTTCTCTTCCTCGCACGCCGTAGCGACTTCATCGAGCTCACCTGCACCCGCCGTCGCCTGCGCTCACCGCCGACGTGTCTCAGGCCATGCAACAGCTCGGCTGACATGTCCACCTTGCTCACTGCACAACGTAGAGCACGTAGGAGTTAACTTCATGCCGCCACGCTCATCGTAGCTACGACACCGAGCTTGCCCGAGCTCCGGCAGCCGCCAAAGACGTCGCCGGCGTCGTTTCCGGCCACCCCGAGCCCAACCACCACTGGACGCGGCGCATCCCCAGCTTCATGCAGATGGCGTCCACCGCCCATTTGGTCGCCGGAGAGCGAAACCCGCGCCGCTCCGCCTCATTCGGTCGTCGCCGGCGTCTAAACGCTGGTGGTTTGACCCCGCTGACCAGGGATTTGACCCCCATGGGTCGCTGACATGTGGGCCCAGCCCCTGGTCAAAGTTAGATTAGTGACTAACCTAACCCCTAATTAGTTAGTTAACTAATTGAGTCACTGACGTGCGGACCCCACACGTCAGGTTTGACCTGGACCGGCCCTGTTGACCTGCTGACGTCACAGTGATGCAGTGCTGATGCAGTAAAGAATTTTCTGGATTTAAAATTATTTAGAAAATTCCAGGAATTGTTATAAACTTCAAAAATTCATAGAAGTTAATCTATAAGTCCAAACAACAAACAACAACAAAGCCTTTAGTCCCAAACAACTTGGGGTAGGCTAGAGGTGAAACCCATAAGATCTCGCAACCAAGTCATGGCTCTGGCACATGGATAGCAAGCTTCCACGCACCCCTGTCCATAGCTAGCTCTTTGGTGATACTCCAATCCTTTAGGTCTCTCTTAACGGACTCCTCCCATGTCAAATTCGATCTACCCCGCCCTCTCTTGACATTCTCCGCATGCTTTAGCCGTCCGCTATGCACTGGAGCTTCTGGAGGCCCGCGCTGAATATGCCCAAACCATCTCAGACGATGTTGGACAAGCTTCTCTTCAATTGGTGCTACCCCAACTCTATCTCGTATATCATCATTCCAGACTTGATCCTTCCTCGTGTGGCCACACATCCATCTCAACATACGCATCTCCACCACACCTAACTGTTGAACATGTCACCTTTTAGTCGGCCAACACTCAGCACCATACAACATTGCGGGTCGAACCGCCATCCTGTAGAACTTGCCTTTTACCTTTTGTGGCACTCTCTTGTCACAGAGAATGCCAGAAGCTTGGCGCCACTTCATCCATCCGGCTTTGATTCGATGGTTCACATCTTCATCAATACCCCCATCCTCCTGCAGCATTGACCCCAAATACCGAAAGGTGTCCTTCTGAGGTACCACCTGGCCATCAAGGCTAACCTCCTCCTCCTCACACCTAGTAGTACTGAAACCGCACATCATGTACTCGGTTTTAGTTCTACTAAGCCTAAACCCTTTCGATTCCAAGGTTTGTCTCCATAACTCTAACTTCCTATTTACCCCCGTCCGACTATCGTCAACTAGCACCACATCATCCGCAAAGAGCATACACCATGGGATATCTCCTTGTATATCCCTTGTGACCTCATCCATCACCAATGCAAAAAGATAAGGGCTCAAAGCTGACCCCTGATGCAGTCCTATCTTAATCGGGAAGTCATCAGTGTCGACATCACTTGTTCGAACACTTGTCACAACATTATCGTACATGTCCTTGATGAGGGTAATGTACTTTGCTGGGACTTTGTGTTTCTCCAAGGCCCACCACATGACATTCCGTGGTATCTTATCATAGGCCTTCTCCAAGTCAATGAACACCATATGCAAGTCCTTCTTTTGCTCCCTATATCTCTCCATAAGTTGTCGTACCAAGAAAATGGCTTCCATGGTCGACCTCCCAGGCATGAAACCAAACTGATTTTTGGTCACGCTTGTCATTCTTCTTAAGCGGTGCTCAATGACTCTCTCCCATAGCTTCATTGTATGGCTCATCAGCTTAATTCCACGGTAATTAGTACAACTCTGAACATCCCCCTTGTTCTTGAAGATTGGTACTAATATACTCCGTCTCCATTCTTCTGGCATCTTGTTTGCCCGAAAAATGAGGTTGAAAAGCTTGGTTAGCCATACTATCGCTATGTCCCCGAGACCTTTCCACACCTCAATGGGGATACAATCAGGGCCCATCGCCTTGCCTCCTTTCATCCTTTTTAAAGCCTCCTTGACCTCAGACTCCTGGATTCGCCGCACAAAACGCATGCTGGTCTCATCAAAGGAGTCGTCCAGTTCAATGGTAGAACTCTCATTCTCCCCATTGAACAGCTTGTCGAAGTACTCCCGCCATCTATGCTTAATCTCCTCGTCCTTCACCAAGAGTTGGCCTGCTCCGTCCTTGATGCATTTGACTTGGCCAATATCCCTCGTCTTCCTCTCTCGGATCTTGGCCATCTTATAGATGTCCCTTTCGCCTTCCTTCGTGCCTAACCGTTGGTAGAGGTCCTCATATGCCCGACCCCTTGCTTCACCAACAGCTCGCTTTGCGGCCTTCTTCGCCATCTTGTACTTCTCTATCTTGTGTGCACTCCTATCCAGGTATAGGCGTCTGAAGCAATCTTTCTTCTCTTTAATCGCCTTCTGGACATCATCATTCCACCACCAGGTATCCTTATCTTCGCTTCTCCTTCCCCTGGACACTCCAAACTCCTCCGAGGCCACCTTATGAATGCAAGTCGCCATCTTCATCCACACATTGTCTGCATCCCCTCCTTTATCCCAAGGGCCCTCCTTAATGACCCTCTCCTTGAACGCCTGAGCTACCTCTCCCTCAAGCTTCCACCACTTCGTTCTAGCGACTTTGGCACGCTTATCCCGCTGGACACGAATCCGAAAGCGGAAGTCAGCAACCACCAGCTTATGCTGGGGTACAACACTCTCTCCAGGTATCACCTTACAGTCTAGGCACGCACGCCTATCTTCTCTTCTCGAGAGGATGAAATCAATCTGGCTAGAGTGTTGGCCACTACTAAAAGTCACCAGATGTGATTCTCTCTTTCTAAAGAGGGTGTTAGCTACAATCATGTTGTAGGCTAGAGCAAAGCTTAAGACATCTTCTCCTTCTTGATTCCTGATGCCATAGCCAAAGCCCCCATGCGCCCCTTCAAAACCTGTGTTAGATGTACCCACGTGGCCATTGAGGTCTCCTCCTATGAAGAGCTTCTCACCAATCGGTACACTCCTAACCATATCTTCCAGGCCTTCCCAGAACTCCCTCTTGGTGTTCTCATTGTGGCCTACTTGCGGGGCATACGCGCTGATAACATTGAGAACCAAGTCCTCAACTACCAGCTTGACCAGGATAATCCAGTCCCCACGTCTCTTGACGTCTACCACTCCATACTTGAGGCTCTTGTTGATCAAGATGCCTACGCCATTTCTGTTTGCAGCCGTCCCCGTGTACCACAGCTTGAAGCCGGTACCCTCCACCTCCTTCGCCTTCTGTCCTCTCCAGTTGGTTTCTTGGACGCAAAGGATATCAACACCTCTCCTCACCGCTGCATCAAATAGCTCCCGAAGCTTCCCTGTCAGAGACCCTACGTTCCAACTACCTAAGCGAATCCTCCTATGCTCGGCTAGCTTCCTTACCCTTCGCACTCGTTGAGTCAAATGCGAAGACCCTTGCTCATTTTACACTACATCCGGGCGCCGATGTAGCGCGCCACTAAGGATGCGACGACCCGATCCTCGCTCACTTGCCACCGTATCCAGATCGAGATACGGCGCGCCACCTGGGGGGTGACGGCCCGGCCCTTGCTCATTTTCCACCAAACCCGGGTTTCGATGTGGTGCATCGCCGAGAGGGTTACGCCCCAATGAAAATCTTTTGGGTTTCATCTCCATAAGAGTGGCTGAGTTTTTGCGTTGGCTCACCAAGCCTATCACCACCCTCCTCCTTTACCCGGGCTTGGGACCGGCTATGTTGAGACAACATAGGTAGAGTTAGAAATTAATCTATAAGTCCAAATGAAATAATTTATATATGAAAAATGATCGGAAAAAATCCAATCTATCCATCTGTACCATTTTCATGCATGTTAGAACAACTTATAGCTGCTGAATTGGAAAAATCAAATAAATGACATTTGAATGATCACATATGGAGTTTGAATTCGAATTTAGTGTTCAAACCAACTCCATTTAAATCATTGCTAGTTGCATTAGCTCAAATCACAACATATTGACATGTCATGATCATGCATCATATTGTGGCATTGCATTGATTGTGTTCCCTCTTGTTTGCCGGTGGTTGTTCCCCCCTCAGTAGACGTATGTTCCGATGACGAGTTCGATGACACTGATGAAGAGCTATATCATCTTCAGAAGTGCCAGGCAAGCAAAACCCCCTTGTTCATTCCGATACAATCCCACTCTCTCGCTTCTGCTCTCTTTTACTGCATTAGGACAACAACGATTCAACTGTTACATGCTGCGGTAGTTGAACCCCTTTCCTCTGCATGACCTGTCATTGCCACAGTAAATAGATGAAACCCACTAGAATGAGTAGGAGTAGTTTGAGCCCTGATGTGCCTACTCATTCATGCTTGTTGTCATGCCTCCTACTGCTTAGAGTTGAGTCAGGACTGATTCATCGGGGATGAATTGGAATGTGGTGAACATGTCTTACTGTTGAGAGCTAAGTGTGTGAACACGATTTGGTAAAGGTAGCAGTGAGAGGCCATGTAGGAGTACATGGTGGGTTGTCTCATTGAAACCGTCCTCACGAACTGAGTTCTGTGTTTGTGATCCATGAACAGCTACTACCACACGTTGGGCCCTGAAATATGACCCCGCTTGACTTATTAACCCCCCTGTCCTCTGTCCAGGAGTTGCAAGTAGTTTCTGGTGTTTGTACTATGCTGGAGGCCGTTCACAGCGCTGACCCGAGGGGTGGGCTGTGATGCGGTAGGCACGTGGCACGGTGTACCGGGACGCCCGTTTGGTGCATCGGGAACCCTGAACACATCGATCAGGGCCGTAGAGGAAACCTCGGCCGGACTCCTTGCAGATGGAACCTGAATAGGCGATAAACCTGGACTAGGGACTTGTGTGGTTAGTCAGGTCGTGGTCTACACCCATGTCGACTTTCGCTTGAAGTCTGCCGAGCACATGTCGTGTGCAGATGCTAAGTGGTGGAAACATGTGTGAAGAAGTACACCCCTGCAGGGTTATAAATGATCTATTCGAATAGCCGCGTCTGCGGTAAAGGACTTCTGGGTTGCCTATACAGTTCATACACAAGTGAAAGTGGATACTCTAAAATGCGCAAGATAAGCGTGAGTGCTATGGATGGCGTTCTCGTAGGGAGACGGGAGCAAATCCATAGTGGTGTATTTATTGGTGAATATGTGGACTCGTGTGCGCCACCTCAAAAGAGTTATTTGCAGACGTAGTTCAGGATAGCCACTGAGTCAAAGCTGGCTTGCTGCAGTTAAACCCCACCATCCCTTTGTTGATACTAATGCATATGTAGCTAGTTCTGATGTAAGTCTTGCTGGGTACATTTGTACTCATGTTTGCTTAATTTATCTTTTTGCAGAGAGACTTCAGTCTCACTAGTAGTTTCGCGCGGACTTCGACATTTAGCTTGTTACCTCAGCTACGATCTTGTACCCTTGGGAGGATCTTATAGATAGTCAGGCTTCTCAGCCCGTTTCATTTGTAGTTGTCTGTACTCAGGCATGTTATGCTTCCGTTGTTTGTATGCTCTGAATGTTGGGTCATGAGACCCATGTTTGTGATGCTTGGCTCCTCGGAGTCTATGGAATAAATACTTTGAGTCGTAGAGTCTTGTTGTGATACCTTGTTATATTTGCACATATCGGGCATATTGTGTGTATGCTATTGAAATGCTTGGTATGTGCGGGATCCGACAACCTAGTTGTTTATTCTTGGTAGCCTCTCTTACCGGGAAATGTCTCCTAGTGCTTCCACTGAGACATGGTAGCTTGCTACTACTCCGGAACACTTAGGCTGGCCGGCATGTGTCCTTGTTCGTTCCTGTGTCTGTCCCTTCGGGGAAATGTCACGCGTTGTTCCTTTAAGTCCTTGTAGCTTGCTACGAATTGGGTTCATACGTTGATGATCGACACGTTCGTTGCTGGGTCATGTATGCCTGTCCCTGTAAGTTAGCGCCACCTTGGGTTTATGACTAGTCATGTCGGCCCGGGTTCTTTGTCATATGGATGCTAGCGACACTATCATATACATGAGACAAAAGGTGTAAACGGTCCTAGGCCAGGTAAGGTGGCACCCGTGGGAATACCCTGCATGCGGCCGCAAACTGATATGATGTGTTACATGCTAGATCGGTGTGACTTAGGATCGGGGTCCTGACAGGTGGATGAGGGTTTCCGCGTCCTCCTCCAATTCCCTGCCGACAAAAACAAAAACAAGAGGTTAGTCAGCAAAAGCATTCAAATATGCCTACAAATATATCTACCACAAAGGGAGATCTTCCTTACTCCTCCGCGATGAGCATGGAGTTCAAGTTGAACTCCGTGGGAGGAGGAGACTCCCGTCCTCTCTTCATAGACGGAAAGGTGGAACTCCCCGGCAGTTCGGTGCCTACTGTGTCATCAGGAGCTCCGAGGAAGACGGGCTTTGCGAGGAGCTCGAGTCAGAGCGGGGGCTGGACTCCGCCTCCACGGCCGCCGGCCATTTGGCGGAAGGAGCTTTGGCCTGAGCAAGGCGAGGGGATTAGCGACAGGCCACCTCGGCCTTGGTAGACTTGGTAGAGGTCTTCTTCACCCTCTTGGTGGCTGGCGCTGGGTTGGAGGTCGCCGCTCCTCGGGCCGCGTTGCTCCTGCGGGTGCATTGGTCTGGGTCCAGTGTGGGGGCTTGCGGTCCTGCCGCAAGCCACTCATCTTCAGGGGCCGCTGCCGTGTCAATCTCTCTCTCCTCCTCCTCTCCCTCCTGGAGCTCCATCGTTGCCGTGGCTAGGGCGTCCAGCCCGGAAAAGTCAACCCCGACAAGCTCTTCCCCGGCAGATCCTTCCACGGCTTATGCCTCGCTACCGCCGTGGGAAGAACTTCCGTCCCCAGCTTTCCCTTTGCCCTTCCCAGCCTTCGCGGCCTTCTCCATCTCCGCAAGGCGGGCAGCCTTGTCCTCCTTGACACTCTTCAGGATATATGCCACCTCCGTAGCAGAGGTGTGTTTATACATTCCATCTTCGGTCCTGGTGGCCTTCTCCACCAAGGTGCTCGACCACTTGAGCTCTTCATCAAGGGAAGGGAGCTGCCAAGTACTAGATACTCCCTCAACATTGCAGTCTGGCATCCACTTCAGTATCTGGTCCCGGGCGGAGTTGATGTTCAAAGGGATGACGGTCGTCGGGAGCTTGAACAACTCAAAGCGACCAAACAGTTGGTCGCACAACCAAGCATGGCCATAGACTGATAAGTTGTTGGCCAACCCTGGAAGCAGCCTCATCCTGTCCGCAGCACCGCCATACAGCCACGCAGGTCTATCCCTTTCCTGTAGCAGTGAGATGTGGCAGAGGAGAAAATCTGCCCCCACATGCTCAATGGTTAACCCGGCAGCCGCTAGACGGGTGTTCCTGTTGATTGCCGGGCGCATCCTATCCTCAGTGAGCCCTCTTGAGCTCCAATCCTTGCCGCGCTCAACGCACTCCTGCCGTGCTTCACAGAACTCGGGGGCTTCCTTGTCCTAGATCCAGCACCAATCCCCTCTCCATTCATCCCACCTCTCGCGCTGGTACCCCGGGAGGTAATCCCAAATCATCCTCTTCGAGCGCGACATCCAGCTGATGATCCCGGAGTGGTTGACTTTGCTGTCAACACGTGGGATGAAGTAATGCCGGAAGAGGTCCACATTGGGCTTCACTCCGACAAAAATTTCGCACAAATGCACGAAGATGGCTGTCGGATGTGGGGTTCCAGCAAACCCTTGAGGTTCGAACACTGGGGTGCGCGCGAAGTCTGTCGGATGTGGGGTTCCGGCAAACCCTTAAGGTTCGAACACTGGGGTGCGCGCGAAGTCTCTGCCTCCTACCAATCTATGCTCTAGCTCGCTAAGATCTCGCGGACGAACTCGACGAACTCGCAACACAGAAAGACACGAGGTTTATATTGGTTCGGGCCACCGTTGTGGTGTAATACCCTAGTCCAGTGTGGTGGTGGTGGATTGCCTCTTGGGCTGATGATGAACAGTACAAGGGAAGAACAGCCTCCTGAGGTTGGGGTGTTCTTGTGCTTGTGTAGCTGAGGATGATCTGAACCAGTTTGGGATCAGTTGCCTCCTACTGTGGTGGCTAGTCCTATTTATAGGGGCCCTGGTCCTCTTCCCAAATATCGAGCGGGAAGGGAGCCAACAACGGCGGGCAAATTTGAAGGGGGACAGCTAGTACAAGCTATCCTGACAAAAGTGGTCTTCGCCTGCGAAAAGCTCTGGGGTGACGCCGTCTTGGGCTCCATGATGACCTCCGCCTTGCCGTCCTCCTAGTCTTGGTCTCGTTGCACCAATATGGCAACCTTTGCCTGATGCCTCGGTACTCTTTGCCTGCGCTGGCCTCCTTAGCATCAAAGAGGAAATAGGGACGCTGCGCGCACTGGCGCCCGCCTGGCACCCGCCTGGTACCGTTCGTCATGGCTCACGTCACGAGAGCCTCGTGAGGTTTGCCTTGCCTTGATATCTCCGCTCCTCATGAGCCTGCCTGGCTAGGCTACTCCAGAGGAGGTCTTGCGTTGTCCGCCTCGCGAGGCTTGGACCCTCACGAGGGTCTTGGATGCCTTGTTGATGAAGATGGGCCGTTCGGCCTGCTGCTTGGCGACGCTGTGGGCCGCAGGCAGGCAAGTCTGGGGACCCCCATTCCCAGAATGCCGACAGTAGCCCCCGGGCCCAAGGTGCGCTCGGGCTTGGCTTCGCGGCGTAGCCAAGGGTCAAGTTCGGAGCACCGCGGGCCCCAAAAGCCTGCGGCCTCGGTCGATGCGTGGCGGTTGATTGGACGTGGATGTCTCCGCTTCCCCACCCTGCCTCGGCAACTGCACGACTTGACAAGTCCCTGCGACATGCAAGGAAAACTATCATTGCCCGCGATCGTGGGTGACGCCGGTTGGCCTTTTCTTGCTATAAATGGGGAGGGGAGGCGGAGCCCCCGCCGCCCATCTCTTTGTCGCTTGCTTACTCCTTCCTCCTCGCCGCATCGCCTGAAGCGGCACCCATGGCACCCCGAAGGAAGTTCTTCGCCGCCGAGAAGGGGAAGGCCCCTCGCGAGGGACCCGGCTCCCCGGCGCCCAAGCGCGGCCGTGGCAACCCGCGCAAGCATGCTGCGATCCCCGCCGTGGCCCATCGTCGAGACGGCGTCACGGCACGCGGAGTGGGTCATCCCAGCTGTGACACCCAAAATTTTATTTGGCTTTTTCAAACTATTATTTGATTTGAGGGAGGTGATTGAATTTTTTTCTAAAGAACTCTCCCTCTCAAAATATTTTCTTTTATGACAAGTGTTTTGTTTTGGATTCACCCAAGACTTGATTTTGATCTTGGAGGTTTTTCCTTCTTGTGTGGACTCAAAACCAAATGCTTTTCACTTGGAAAAATTTCTTTTTGAAAATTCTTTTAAATAGTCCTATGGCTTTTGGAATGATCCTTTCCACTTTCAAAAATCCCTCTTGCCATGACCTAAGTGTAAATCCCCTCCCATAAGCCTTTCCTCATCTTTGGATCATGGTGTACTTCAAATCCAGCAAGTTGAACCTCTCCATATATGTGTTTCCATTTACTTCCTATCAAAAATATTTTCTGCCCTCTATCCTATCTCTTGGAGATTTACAAAGGAGCTACCCTTTCTGCTTTGAACTTTGCCTCCAAACCAATTTCCCTAGCTAGTCCTTTGAACCCTCAACCAGGATCCATGAAGATCCACTGGTCTCCAGTTCAAATATTTCAAATTACACTTGCTGCAAGTTTGGACCTTATTGCCAAATTTGATGAAATTCATTTGAATCCTTCTCCTAAAAATCTGAGAAAATTTAGGCAGCCTCTGGGTGCATTGAGAGGTCACCTCACCAAGTCCCAGCTCCAGAAATTTTTTTCTCCTTGCCAAATCATTTCGTCGAACACCTGCAGAGCACTGTCAATGTCATGTTCAGAAATTCAGAGATACAGTTTCAGAACTACTGTCGTTTTCTTCAGAACTTGTTGTCGATCTTGACAGTGCCGCGGTGGCGCCTTGCTCCCTGTCCCATCCTCCTTATCCTCTGCGCTGCACGATCGCCTGGAGGCTTGTGGGCGTCGGCGACGAGCAGGAGGTAGTGTGCCACCCCGTGAGCGACGGCAGCGGCGGCTTTGCGGCCGCCAGAGAGAGGCACAGCGCAGACGGCGCCGTCCAGCGCCGCCCAAGCCACCGGAGACCGCCGCGTGGCCGTCCACTCCCCCGTGCGCGCTGCCACCCTTCGTCGTGAACTGGTAGGCGCGGAGCGCGCTCTCTGCCGCCGCCGTACCCGTACGGCCACCCTGTCGAGGACCGGCGCCATTACGCCAAGCCCGACCAAGTTTTGCAGTGGAACGGGACCAGTAACTCTCATTGATGGTGCCTAGCCTCCTAAACCCACTGCCCAACCACTGCCTCGCCGTAATCGCTCGCCGGAGATTTCCCGTTCACGGCCACCCCCTCGAATCGCCTATAAATAGAGGCCCCGAGCTCGAACTCGAACCCACACCACCTCTGCACACCTCCAACACCACGCCTAGCCACTGGAAGAGCCCCGAGGGAGCCTTCTTCCCCAACTCCGGCCGCCGCGACCCGCCACGGGACCCAGCTCGATTCGCTCCCGTGCGTGCACCCTCACCCCTCAGCTCTTGCCAGTAGCTCTCTAGTGCATCCATCCTTCTGACCCGCGCTTCAATTTGAAGTTTGCAGCACCCACCGGAGTTCTCCACCATCACCCGAACTGCCGCCCGCTGGAGAAAGTGTCGCCGTCGACGTGTTGCTCTCCGACGACCAAGTCCACCACCCACCGACGCGGAAGGACACGCTGAACCTCTTGGTACCCTCCGATCTCCCTGAGTCGCCGTGGTTCGACGCCGGCGACCACCGCAGCCTTCGGGCGCCGGCGAGGTTTTAAACCTGACAGGTGGGACCTCCCCGTCAGCCTCTCTTCTTTCCTCCCCCTCGAACCATTTTCTGTTGGCGCCTTCGGGCAAATACGTTTTCTCTTTGGGCTGGCGCTTTTCTTTCCGAACCGTTTTCTGTTTTCTCAGTTAAGTCCCTGGATCTTTTCTGTTTCATCACAGATTAGTCCCTGGACTAAAACCCTTATAATTTTTTAATAAAAGATGATTTTTGAGTGATTCTTTTTCTGTCAGTCTTGTATTTCTGCCTAGTTTTTTATAGTATTTATTTGGAAATTTTTTGGAACAACTTTTATTCACGCGATGATTTTCACGATAGTATACGTTTTCGCTATACCGTAGGTTCCGGAAGAGGTGACGGAGCCGCGAACTTCGCCGAGCTAGACTCCGACTTCTCCGAACCAGGCAAGCATGTTTGAACCTTTGATATGATAGGTGTTTTGCATGTTTGCTTGAATGGTTTGTGCATGGCATATGAGCATCAGTGAGTATTCCGTTGCATGTGAGGCAACTATCCGTGAGTTCCGAAGTTACCGTGATCTCTGATGAGAGATGGCCTAGTCATGTGGTGACATGAAAGGCAGTAAGGTGGTATTGTTGTAGCATGCCAGCCTTAGGACATCCGATAACTCCGACGTTAACGTGGACTGAGTCACGTTACCGTTCTTTCCCTTTCGTGCTGCCACATGTTTTCTGCAAGGAATACGGTTTAGTAAGTTGTTAACCTCTTTCCGTGTACACACCAAATAGAGGGGCCGGGATGAGGGTTCCATGGCCCTGGATTAAAGCCAGTCATCCGGTCAGGGGGCATGGGTGTTTCCGGTTGGGACCGAGAGGGGGGCACCCCTTAGAGCGCGCGTATATAAATTTGATCCCATGCTATGCGAGGTTGTAGCCTCCCCGTCTCAAGGTTTTTCTTGAACGTTGCCGAGGGTGATTCCTGGCTTCGGAATGTTGAATGGGTGTGTACTGGTTAGATGAGTTCCTTCCAAAACACCGTAAACGGAACTAGTCCCCGTGACTACTGAAATCCGTTGGCTGTGGTTAAAGTACAAACTCTGCAGAGTCAAATCCTTCCGAGTCATCGTATCCATGGTCAAGGACCGTGACCAGTGTATCCATATCTATGTCACATCCTCGTGGTATTTTTCCCGGTGAACAAGTTTGAGTGGTAAACTTGGTTGAGCGTTATTCCTGTGGATGGACTAACCCTGTTGTTTATCTCATACCTAATTATTCACTTGGAATGAATTAAATTCTTGAGCTACTGAGATATTTAAGTTATGAAATATAAGCCCTTTATGTGATGTCGCTCAGACGTCCGACTGTGGCACTCTTGTTATTTACTTTTGATATAAGCCCTTTATGTGATGTCGCTCAGACGTCCGACTGTGGCACTCTTGTTATTTACTTTTGATATAAGCCCTTTATGTGATGTCGCTCAGACGTCCGACTGTGGCACGCACTGTCATTTATATTCCCTTATAAGCCCTTTATGTGGTGTCGCCTTGACGCCCGACTGCGGCATCGTTCTTTCTTCTGTTTCCTCTCGAGGAGTCATTCAGACACTCGTTTGGCCCTCAGTATTACTTTGGGATTTCGGGAGGACTACCGCCCGACTTCTCTTTTGTTTCCCATGCATTGTTATCTCAATGTCTGAGTGCGCTTGTTAATCTGTTCATATGCATCATGTTTACATTTGTTATATCTTATGTCCGAACTGTCTTGCGAGTACTTTCATAGTACTCACCTGGCTTGTTGATTTGGCCAGATGTTGACGAAGGCGATCTCATGGATGAAGAGTTTGATAGTGAGTCCGACGCCTAGAGGAGTCCCAGTCAGTCCCATGCGATCCTGGATATTGGTCACTTGTATTATATACGCTTCCGCCACCCACGATAAGTATCCTCGAGCCTCACTCCGACGCTCGAAGAGTTGTTAGATTCAGGAGTCTTGTCACCCGCTTCGCTGTGATATTTCCACCACCGCTTTTATCGTGAGTTAGTAGTTATGCCAACCTATCCGCCGTTATGTTTTATCGGCATGTTTGTAATAAATTGTGGAGCAGTCTCCGCTCAACCTTGTATTATATTCAGTACTCCTGGTATTTTCTTCTGTGACCAAGATATTGTCTACCAGTAAGAAGGAATTCTTCTTTACTGGTCCGTAAAAGGGATCGGTCTCTCAATAAATATTTTTATTGGAAAACCGGTCGTGACAAGCTTGGTATCAGAGCCAGGCTGACTGTAGGAAGCCACTAGGTGCGATCGCTAATCGGTTATTAGCGTCTTTAGTGCTTTTTCAGCATTTTGCAAATGTAGCTATTTTCTGTTGGTCATCATAAATTTATGACTTGACTACTCAGAATTTTTGCCTACTTTTGTAGATGGCTGGCAACGGCTGCGAGACTCGGGTGTTCACTAATGTGCCCGAGGGGTTTGTCAAACTCCTCGTCTCCATCACCAAGCTCGCGATCGGGCCAGCGACTCGTCCGGAGTTCACGCTTTACCAGCACAAGCTCAGCGACGACGTGTCTATGCACCAAGCCGTGGTGCAATTCAAGGGAGGACGTTCTGCGTCTCGCCACTTCCGTTTTGTGGGAAGGGCCATGCCTACGGAGAGGCATGCCATGCAGATGGCTGCCCGTGAGGCGATAGCTCGCCTTCAAGACATTCTTCCTATGATGAAGACTCGTCGCTACCACTACCTCCCATGCCATGTGCCATATACTTGTCACTATGCATTCGCCTGCCATAGAGGAGAGCGAGATGAAGCCATCGAGATGGTTGTTGAGTACCTCAAAGCTCTGGAGGAATCTTTCGACAACCTCGTGGACGATCTTGTGGCTGCCCGCATGGACTTAGTTCGGGGCGGTCCTGCCAGCAGGAAGGAGCTTCTCCACATGGCACCGCCTCTGACGTTCGTCTCCTCCTCAGCATCTTATGCACCGGCCATTTTGGCCACTGCTCGCCGTCTGCCTACCACTGAGGAGTTCGACCGAGTCATCGCTCCGACTCCAGTCAGAGCTGCACCGCCGGCCGCACCCACACTGCCACCTGTCGCACCCGCGCCATCACCTCAGCGCAGTGCTACGCGCCTGGAGCCTACTAGAGAGGAGGTGGAGGTTGAGTCTCCTGCACCGCTGGGTCTTACCCTCGGCAAGGGGAAGGACATCTTCACCATCTCCGACTGAGAGCGCCGAGTAGCCGCGCGTTGTGTCTGCATGTATGTTATGTTTTATATGTGCGTCAGTTTGTAGTAGTTGTGTGCGCTGCATTCCGGAGGAGTGTGCTAGTCTTAATAACATGTCAGGATTGTGTACGCACATCCTGAGTGCTGTATCGTATGTTTGCATTTCGCGTGTAAGATATGTGCTAAGCGGTCCTTCTCCGTGCGAAATCGGTTATGTTTTCTTGAAAAATCTTGAGGTCTTTTAAATTTTTGCCTTTGCAAGATTTTCCTTGTGCCATACAGTTCTTCTCATGAGTTTTGCAAAATAATACCCCAGAGTGGAAAATGTCTCGTCCGTGGACTCGTTCCATGCCCAATCAACCAGAAGAAGTTTATGGAACACAGACCAGCAACAACTTCACACAGGGACAGACTAGTCAACAGGACAGCGAAGCAGCCTTATCTCAAGTATGCCGCCTTTTCGAACAAAGCCAACAGCAACACCAAGAAATGATGAATCACGTCATCAATATGGGGAATCACCGTGAGCCATACCAACCACACTCCAAATTGTCTGAACTGCAGAAGACACGCCCTTCAACGTTTGCTCACACTGATAGGCCACTTGAAGCCGATGATTGGCTTCGTGACATCGAAAGAAAGCTGATTATTGCTCAGTGTTCAGATCATGAGAAGGTGCTTTATGCACCCCACTACCTTACTGGAGCAGCTGCAGCATGGTGGGAAAACTTCCTACACATGCATCCCAGTGAACACAACATCACCTGGGAAGAGTTTAAGGAAGGCTTTCGTGGGGCACACATCCCTAGGAGCATCATAAAAATCAAGAAAAGAGAATTTGATGACCTCAAGCAATGAGGCATGTCAGTGACAGAATACAACGGTCAGTTTACCCAGCTATCTCGTTATGCCTATGATGAGCATATGACTGAGAACAAAAGGATGGAAAAGTTCTTGGACGGCCTGGCGCCAGCATTAAGATGCCAACTGATCGTACACACTTTTCCGGATTTTAAAACTCTGGTTGACAAGGCCATTACCTTGGAGAATGAACGTCGCAGTCTGGAAGATATTCGTAAGAGAAAGAGGGACAAGACGACTCTTGCTCGCAACAACCGAAGCAAGACTGATGTTCAGAGGGTTGAAGCAAGAAATTCCACAACTACTGATCTAAGGCCAACCAGACAGTTTCATTCCAGGGACAAGGACTTCACATATCGTCCAGGGGTCACTTGCTATGCTTGTGGTGAAGAAGGGCACTATGCCAAACAGTGCCCAAAGCCAAGGAACTCGACCCCCAAACCAAACAATGGTGGGATCAATCCAGCCCCCAAGCGCAACAATTTCGATCCCAACAACAACCACAGGAAGGGTCACCCGAACCATGTGACCAGAGAAGAAGCGCAGAATGCCCCAGACATCGTGCTCGGTACGTTCCCTGTCAACACAGTACCTGCCACGGTTTTGTTTGATTCTGGAGCTTCTCACTCGTTCGTTTCGAAGAGTTTTGTTTTGCAACATGGTTTTCCGATACTTCCCTTGGAAAAATCTATGATCATCAAGTCCCCCGGAAATAAGCAGATCGCTCAGAGTTACTGCCAAGGAGTGATCATTGAGTTCAAAGGACTAAAGTTCCAAGCTAATCTCATCGTGTTGGAAAATAAAGGACTGGATGTCATCCTAGGGATGGACTGGTTGACCACCAACAAGGGATTTATTGACTGCTTCAATCGGACTGTGATTCTCACTCATCATCACAGCAAGACAATAAAAGTTACCGCTCAAGAGAGACCACGGTCACGGCAACCAAAATTGAACAAAGTGGACATTTCAAAACTGAGAAAAGTTCCAGTGGTGTGCGAGTTTCCTGACGTATTTCCTGAGGAACTACCAGGCATGCCACCAGACCGAGAGATAGAGTTCAGCATTGAACTAGCACCTGGCACCACTCCCATCTATAAGAAACCCTATAGAATGGAACCCTCAGAATTGGTGGAATTGAAGAAGCAGATAAAGGAATTACTCGACAAAGGATTTATTCGAGCCAGCCCCTCACCTTGGGGTTCGCCAGTATTATTCGCCAAGAAAAAGGATGGGACACTGAGACTGTGTATAGACTATCGAGCTCTCAATATGGTCACCATCAAAAACAAATATCCGATGCCACGGATAAATGACTTGTTTGACCAGCTCGCACAAGCCAAGGTGTTCTCAAAAATTGATTTGAGATCGGGATATCATCAATTAAAAGTACAGACAGAAGATATCCCTAAGACAGCATTCACCTCCAGATATGGATTATATGAGTTCACAGTAATGCCGTTTGGACTGACGAACGCCCCCGCATATTTCGTCCACCTCATGAACAAAGTGTTTATGAAATTAATGGACAAATTTGTTGTGGTATTCATTGATGATATTCTGGTATACTCAAGGACACCAGAAGAGCATGCTGAGCATCTCAGAATTGTTTTGGGAGAATTAAGGAAACATCAATTGTACGCCAAATTTAGCAAGTGTGAATTTTGGCTAAGGCAAGTTGGTTTCCTAGGCCATATATTAAACCAAGAAGGCGTGGCCGTAGACCCAGAAAAAGTCAAAGCCATACTTGACTAGAAACCACCCGCCAACGTGACAGATGTGCGGAGTTTCCTAGGAATGGCCGGATATTACAGAAGATTTATTGAAGGATTCTCCACTGTGGCAAAACCAATGACACAGTTGCTCAAGAAAGACAAGAAATTCGTATGGACGGAAGCATGCGAGAAAAGCTTCCAAGAACTCAAGAAGAAACTAACAACCGCACCGGTCTTAACTGTGCCAGACATACACAAGAGTTTTGAAGTGTATTGTGACGCATCTCGAAAGGGCCTCGGATGTGTGCTGATGCAGGATGGCAAAGTTGTCGCGTATGCTTCCAGACAACTACGGAAGCATGAGGAAAATTATCCAACTCATGACTTGGAGCTAGCAGCGGTCATCCATGCACTCAAGGAGTGGAGGCACTTTCTGTTGGGAAATCGTTGTGAAATATATACGGACCATAAGAGCCTTAAATATATTTTCACACAACCAGAGCTAAATTTACGCCAACGACGCTGGTTGGAATTGGTCAAGGACTATGATGTCGGCATTCACTACCATCCAGGGAAAGCCAATGTAGTGGCAGATGCTCTTAGTCGGAACCCCAGCCCGGACAACGACAGTCCACAAAACTTGAGGCCTGAGCTTCAGCAGGAGTTCGCTAGACTCAACATGGTGTTAGTCTCTGAGGGCACCGTATCAAATCTGGAGATACAACCCACCCTAGTGGAACAAATTAAGAAGGCTCAGCAGGGACATCCCAGCATCGAGGGTATAAAGAGGAAAATGAACCTTGGCAAGGCTTCAGAGTTCGTCACGGACAGTGAAGGAATATTATGGTATGGGGACAGACTTTGCGTACCTAAGATTGGGGAACTCAAGCAACAAATCCTAACCAAAAGCCACACCGCTCCATACTCGATCCACCCTGGAGGAACCAAAATGTACAAGGACATTCAGGAAAGATTTTGGTGGCACGGTATGAAAAGGGATATAGCCGCATTCATTGCTTGTTGCGATTCTTGTCAATGCATAAAAGCCGAGCATCAAAAGCCAGCAGGGCTACTACAGCCAAACAGGATACCAGAGTGGAAATGGGATGAAATTGGAATGGACTTCATCGTCGGACTACCTCGATCGCAACGCGGAAATGATGCCATATGGGTCATCACAGATAGGCTAACCAAGGTAGCACATTTCATTCCCGTGAAGACGACCTACTCCACTCAAAGACTCGCCAAGCTTTATCTCTCCCGTATAGTTTGTTTGCATGGAGTCCCAAAGACTATAATATCCGACCGAGGCACTCAATTTGTCTCTAAATTTTGGGATCACCTGCAACAAGCCCTAGGCACGCAACTAGCTTTCAGTACAGCGTACCACCCTCAGACTGATGGACAAACGGAACGCGTGAACCAAATCCTAGAGGACATGCTGAGAGCCTATGTGCTCACCTATGGATCCAGTTGGGAAGAAAGTTTGCCATATGCCGAGTTTGCTTACAACAACAGTTACCAAGCCAGCTTACAAATGGCACCCTTTGAAGCATTGTACGGACGGAGGTGTCGTACCCCACTGAATTGGTCAGAGACAGGTGACAGTCGTATCTTCGGCCCAGACATGCTCAAGGAGGCCGAGGAGAAAGTTAAACAGATCAGGGACAGACTCAAGACAGCTCAAAGCCGACAAAAGAGCTATTACGATCAAAAACATTGTGAGGTCAGCTTTGAACCCGGTGATTACGTATGCCTACGAGTGTCTCCTATGAGGGGCCTGCAACGGTTCAAAATTAAGGGGAAGCTAGCCCCGAGATTTATTGGACCATTCTGTGTAGTTGCACGAAGAGGCATAGTGGCCTACAAACTAGACCTACCCAAGGAGCTGTCAGACGTCCATGACGTGTTTCACGTCTCACAGTTGAGGAAATGTGTAAGTAACCCGGAGAAGCATATATCTCATGAGAGCATTGATGTACAACCAGACCTCACCTACAGAGAGCGGCCAGTAAAGATATTGGAAGAGTCTGAGAGGAGGACCCGTCAGAAAACAACAAAAATTTTCAAGGTTCAGTGGAGCAACCACACCGAGGATGAAGCTACATGGGAAAGGGAAGATTTTCTCCAGGCAGAGTATCCCCATCTATTCGAGGATCAGCTGAAATCTCGAGGATGAGATTTTTCCTAAGGGGGTAGGTGTTGTGACACCCAAAATTTTATTTGGCTTTTTCAAACTATTATTTGATTTGAGGGAGGTGATTGAATTTTTTTTCTAAAGAACTCTCCCTCTCAAAATATTTTCTTTTATGACAAGTGTTTTGTTTTGGATTCACCCAAGACTTGATTTTGATCTTGGAGGTTTTTCCTTCTTGTGTGGACTCAAAACCAAATGCTTTTCACTTGGAAAAATTTCTTTTTGAAAATTCTTTTAAATAGTCCTATGGCTTTTGGAATGATCCTTTCGACTTTCAAAAATCCCTCTTGCCATGACCTAAGTGTAAATCCCCTCCCATAAGCCTTTCCTCATCTTTGGATCATGGCGTACTTCAAATCCAGCAAGTTGAACCTCTCCATATATGTGTTTCCATTTACTTCCTATCAAAAATATTTTCTGCCCTCTATCCTATCTCTTGGAGATTTACAAAGGAGCTACCCTTTCTGCTTTGAACTTTGCCTCCAAACCAATTTCCCTAGCTAGTCCTTTGAACCCTCAACCAGGATCCATGAAGATCCACTGGTCTCCAGTTCAAATATTTCAAATTACACTTGTTGCAAGTTTGGACCTTATTTGCCAAATTTGATGAAATTCATTTGAATCCTTCTCCTAAAAATCTGAGAAAATTCAGGCAGCCTCTGGGTGCATTGAGAGGTCACCTCACTAAGTCCCAGCTCCAGAAAATTTTTTCTCCTTGCCAAATCATTTCGTCAAACACCTGCAGAGCACTGTCAAGTCATGTTCAGAAATTCAGAGATACAGTTTCAGAACTACTGTCGTTTTCTTCAGAACTTGTTGTCAATCTCGACAGTGCCGCGGTGGCGCCTTGCTCCCTGTCCCCTCCTCCTTATCCTCTGCGCCGCATGATCGCCTGGAGGCTTGTGGGCGTCGGCGACGAGTAGGAGGTAGTGCGCCACCCCGTGAGCGACGGCGGCGGCGGCTTTGCGGCCGCCAGAGAGAGGCACAACGCAGACGGCGCCGTCCAGCGCCGCCCAAGCCACCGGAGACCACCGCGTGGCCGTCCACTCCCCCGCGCGCTGCCACCCTTCATCGTGAACTGGTAGGCGCGGAGCGCGCTCTCTGCCGCCGCCGTACCCGTACGGCCACCCCGTCGAGGACCGGCGCCATTACGCCAAGCCCGACCAAGTTTTGCAGTGGAACGGGACCAGTAACTCTCACTGATGGTGCCTAGCCTCCTAAACCCACTGCCCAACCACTGCCTCGCCGTAATCGCTCGCCGGAGATTTCCCGTTCACGGCCACCCCCTCGAATCGCCTATAAATAGAGGCCCCGAGCTCGAACTCGAACCCACACCACCTCTGCACACCTCCAACACCACGCCTAGCCACTGGAAGAGCCCCGAGGGAGCCTTCTTCCCCAACTCCGGCCGCCGCGACCCGCCACGGGACCCAGCTCGATTCGCTCTCGTGCGGGCACCCTCACCCCTCAGCTCTTGCCAGTAGCTCTCTAGTGCATCCATCCTTCTGACCCGCGCTTCAATTTGAAGTTTGCAGCACCCACCGGAGTTCTCCACCATCACCCGAACCGCCGTCCGCCGGAGAAAGTGTCGCCGTCGACGTGGTGCTCTCCGACGACCAAGTCCACCACCCACCGACGCGGAAGGACACACTGAACCTCTTGGTACCATCCGATCTCCCTAACTCGCCGTGGTTCGACGCCGGCGACCACCGCAGCCTTCGGGCGCCGGCGAGGTTTAAACCTGACATGTGGGACCTCCCCGTCAGCCTCTCTTCTTTCCTCCCCCTCGAACCGTTTTCCGTTGGCGCCTTCGGGCAAATACGTTTTCTCTTTGGGCTGGCGCTTTTCTTTCCGAACCGTTTTCTGTTTTCTCAGTTAAGTCCCTAGATCTTTTCTGTTTCATCACAGATTAGTCCCTGGACTAAAACCCTTATAACTTTTTTAATAAAAGATGATTTTTGAGTGATTCTTTTTCTGTCAGTCTTGTATTTCTGCCTAGTTTTTTATAGTATTTATTTGGAAAAATTTTGGAACAACTTTTATGCACGCGATGATTTTCACGATAGTATACGTTTTCGCTATACCGTAGGTTCCGGAAGAGGTGACGGAGCCGCGAACTTCGCCGAGCTAGACTCCGACTTCTCCGAACCAGGCAAGCATGTTTGAACCTTTGATATGATAGGTGTTTTGCATGTTTGCTTGAATGGTTTGTGCATGGCATATGAGCATCAGTGAGTATTCCGTTGCATGTGAGGCAACTATCCGTGAGTTCCGAAGTTACCGTGATCTCTGATGAGAGATGGCCTAGTCATGTGGTGACATGAAAGGCAGTAAGGTGGTATTGTTGTAGCATGCCAGCCTTAGGACATCCGATAACTCCGACGTTAACGTGGACTGAGTCACGTTACCGTTCTTTCCCTTTCGTGCTGCCACATGTTTTCTGCAAGGAATACGGTTTAGTAAGTTGTTAACCTCTTTCCGTGTACACACCAAATAGAGGGGCCGGGATGAGGGTTCCATGGCCCTGGATTAAAGCCAGTCATCTGGTCAGGGGGCATGGGTGTTTCCGGTTGGGACCGAGAGGGGGGCACCCCTTAGAGCGCGCGTATATAAATTTGATCCCATGCTACGCGAGGTTGTAGCCTCCCCGTCTCAAGGTTTTTCTTGAACGTTGCCGAGGGTGATTCCTGGCTTCGGAATGTTGAATGGGTGTGTACTGGTTAGATGAGTTCCTTCCAAAACACCGTAAACGGAACTAGTCCCCGTGACTACTGAAATCCGTTGGCTGTGGTTAAAGTACAAACTCTGCAGAGTCAAATCCTTCCGAGTCATCGTATCCATGGTCAAGGACCGTGACCAGTGTATCCATATCTATGTCACATCCTCGTGGTATTTTTCCCCGTGAACAAGTTTGAGTGGTAAACTTGGTTGAGCGTTATTCCTGTGGATGGACTAACCCTGTTGTTTATCTCATACCTGATTATTCACTTGGAATGAATTAAATTCTTGAGCTACTGAGATATTTAAGTTATGAAATATAAGCCCTTTATGTGATGTCGCTCAGACGTCCGACTGTGGCACTCTTGTTATTTACTTTTGATATAAGCCCTTTATGTGATGTCGCTCAGACGTCCGACTGTGGCACTCTTGTTATTTACTTTTGATATAAGCCCTTTATGTGATGTCGCTCAGACGTCCGACTGTGGCACGCACTGTCATTTATATTCCCTTATAAGCCCTTTATGTGGTGTCGCCTTGACGCCCGACTGCGGCATCGTTCTTTCTTCTGTTTCCTCTCGAGGAGTCATTCAGACACTCGTTTGGCCCTCAGTATTACTTTGGGATTTCGGGAGGACTACCGCCCGACTTCTCTTTTGTTTCCCATGCATTGTTATCTCAATGTCTGAGTGCGCTTGTTAATCTGTTCATATGCATCATGTTTACATTTGTTATATCTTATGTCCGAACTGTCTTGCGAGTACTTTCATAGTACTCACCTGGCTTGTTGATTTGGCCAGATGTTGACGAAGGCGATCTCATGGATGAAGAGTTTGATAGTGAGTCCGACGCCTAGAGGAGTCCCAGTCAGTCCCGTGCGATCCTGGATATTGGTCACTTGTATTATATACGCTTCCGCCACCCACGATAAGTATCCTCGAGCCTCACTCCGACGCTCGATGAGTTGTTAGATTCAGGAGTCTTGTCACCCGCTTCGCTATGATATTTCCACCACCGCTTTTATCGTGAGTTAGTAGTTATGCCACCCTATCCGCCGTTATGTTTTATCGGCGTGTTTGTAATAAATTGTGGAGCAGTCTCCGCTCAACCTTGTATTATATTCAGTACTCCTGGTATTTTCTTCTGTGACCAAGATATTGTCTACCAGTAAGAAGGAATTCTTCTTTACTGGTCCGTAAAAGGGATCGGTCTCTCAATAAATATTTTTATTGGAAAACCGGTCGTGACACCAGCCGTGGCGGTCCAGTTGATGAGGGGAGGCGTGCTGTGGTGGCGCGGCCTCCTCGTCCGCGCTTCCACACGGCGGAGGTTTTGCCGGAGTTTGTCGTCTGGTCGGAGAACCCGGCCGGCAACTGGCTTCAACTTCCATGCTTCTTCGCCGGTGAACTACCGGCCTCTGGTCCAGGCGGACTCTGGCTGCAGGCGGATGGCTGCTGCAGCAAGGCCTCTTGGGTTGTGGTCGAGACTTCTGCCGCGGGCAACATAGCCCTGGCCCGAGGTTGGCAGACATTCGCCCGTGCGCGCGGCCTGGGCAGGCGGTGCACCCTCCACTTCAGGTACGATGGTGGATCGACCCTCTATGTGAGGGTGTTTGGGGAAGATGGTCGCCGCACCGGGTGCTGCCCAGAGGTAAACGACGGTGAGGAGGTGCTCGGCCTTGGGGGCGGTCGCAACGAGGACGGGGGCGAGCCCGCCCTCTGCGACGATCGTATCTCATCCAGCTAGTGCGGCTCCTCCTCCGGCGACAGCTCCAGCAGTGGTGGCTACGACCAGCCGCCGTGCCACCGTGCCCATTTTGAAGGCGGCAGTGGGTCGTCTCGTCGCCGCGCCTCCGTGAAGCGTGAGGAAGGATCCGGCTAGGCTCGTGGTAGCGCTAGGGGCCTGCCTTCGCGGATTGCTCCTGTGCTGCTTTTGTTTTACTCTTTTTCGGCATCAAGAATGAAACCAGTATGGGCCCAGGGGGGCGTGTATCGAACTATGGTTCCTTGGTTATAACAGTATGCGTGTTGTTCCCGTGCCGTGCCATTATTTTGTGCAAAGATAACTTAACCTGGTATACTCAGGATGCCCTCTTCCTCGCGAGGCGTTTATTTCCTCGCATCCATGTTGCCTTGGTAGCCTGCATTTGCTTAGAAATTGCGAAAAGCTCGTTAGGAGATGTGCCGAAAGATTTGTTGTTCATCCTGGCCCTGACCCAGTGTCTTGTGTCGCGGTACCCGAGGGGCACGGACTAGGAGAGATGCGCCAGCTTTTGGGCTCTAACGAGGGTGGCTCGCGAGAAGGCAGAAAGGAGAGAAAAAGCTCACGAGGGCACCTGCCTAGCCCCCTCGCGAGGCGTGCGAGAGAGAGAACACGAGCGGATTCGAGCCAGAAAAATGCAGTGAAAGGCGAGGGAACCAAATCAGCAAGGAACGCCAAAGGCAAACTTTGATTAAGGAAAAGCGAGCCAACTACGGAAAGCAAATGAAAAGCCGCGTCAGGCACCTAATCTAGTCTTCAAGTCTTCTCACCAGCGCGGAGCTAAGTGCTGTCCACTAGGCATGGGAGGGAGCCCCAGGGCCTGAGGCCGGCGCTCCTGAGACTCCGGGGCGTGTACAGCCCCAACTCATTATTACGTGAGAGTGTCACGGGCGGCGATTCTTCACAGGCACCGGGCCTTCTTCACAGGCTCTGGGCCTTTCTTCTCAGGCTCTGGGCCTTGCTTCATGGATAGAACTTCCGGAGGTGCTGGATATTCTAGGCATTCTGGATGGGTGTCCCATCCTGCGTCTCCGTTGGCTTGGTGGCGGTGGTGCGGATAGACCACAGCACAGACTGGAGCTCATCATGCCAGCCCCTGGCATAGGCCTCCAGCTTCTTCTTGAAGGTCCTGGTCTTGAGGGCCCTCAGGACCTCCGCGTTGGCGCGCTCGGCCTGGCCATTGCTCCTGGGGTGCGGTACCGAAGTGTAGCAGATCTGCGTTCCAAGGTTAGCACAGTAGGTTTTGAAAAGGTTGCTAGTAAACTGCGAGCCGTTATCTGTGATGATGCGGTTGGGGTCCCCGAAGCGGCTCACGAGGCCCTTGATGAACTTGACAGCAGAGCCGGCTGGAATGGTACGGACGGCCACTACTTCCGCCCACTTGGTAAACTTGTCAATGGCGACGTAGAGATATCGGTAGCCCCTGGCGCTCGAGGGAACATGCCTAAGATGTCCAGCCCCCAGACTGCAAACGGCCACGTGAGCGGGATGGTTTGGAGGCCCTGTGCAGGCTGATGGATCTGCTTGGCATGGAATTGAAAAGCTTCACAAGACTTCACCAGCTCGGCCGCGTCGTTGAGTGCTATAGGCCAATAGAACCCACTGCGGAACACCTTGCCAACAAGGGTCCGCTACGACGAGTGGTGTCCGCAGTCACCGCCGTGTATGTCAATCAGCAACTCCCTTCCTTGATCGTTGGAGATGCAGCGCGGCGTGACATCGTCCGGTCGCTTCCTGTATAACTCGCCGTCTTGGATACAGTATGCCGTGGCTTGCCGGGCCACGTGCTCCGCGTCCTCTTCCTTCTCCGGCAGCGTCTCGTACATTAGGTACCCTTTGAATTCCTTGGTCCAGCACTCCTCCTGAGGCTCGAGCGCCAAGAGCAGCCGAGCTCCTGTGGTCGGTCCGCAGGCCGGGGGCTGTGGGAGCTCCTCTCGAGGCTGAGTCATGCTTGCGAGAGGTGGCGTAGCTGATGGCTTGAAGAGCTGCTCTTCACAGACGCCGGGCTCTTGCGGTTGCCGCTTGGATGCTCTCCTGGCGATGTCGTCGGCTTCCTTGTTGGTGCCCTGGGGCACGTGCTGCAGCTCCAGGCCCGAGAACTGCTTTTCCATCTTGCGCACCTCCGCGAGGTAGGCCTCCATGTGGTCGTCCTTTGTCTTGTATACCTTGTGGGAGAAGTTGACGAGGAGTTGCGAGTCGCCTCTGACAGTAAGGCGCTTCACCCCTAGAGCCGCCGCAGCCTTTAGGCCGGCTATGAGGCCTTCGTACTCCGCGATGTTGTTGGAGACCTTCTCACCGTGCTGAAAACAGAGTTGCACGGCGTAGTAGAGCTTGTCCTGAGTGGGCGAGATGAGCACTACTCCAGCCCCCGCGCCCTGGTGCGCGAAGGCGCCATCGAAATACATGACCCAGCCGTCTGGTGCCTCACTTCCTGGGGAGGTGGACCGGTCTTCTCCTTCCTCAAGAGCTGGAGCATCTGTCCATTCTGCCACAAAGTCAGCGAGCGCGGCTCCCTTGATGAACCTGGTAGTACTGAACTCCAACCGGAATGCTTGCAACTCGATGTTCCACTCAGCGACCCTTCCGGCTGAGTTAGGGCTCCTGAGTACCCTCTCCAATGGGTCAGCTGAGACGACCTTGATGGGGTGGCCCTGGAAGTAGTGCCGCAGCTTGCGTGAGGCCACCAAGAGTGTGAGCAGGAGCTTTTGCGGCATGGGGTAGCGCGCCCTTGCGTCCCGCGGTACGGTGCTGACGAAGTACAGCGGGTGCTCGACGAGGGCTGGCACACTGACGAGGCTCGGGTCCTGTGGAGATTGGGGCGTATCCTGAGGTTGTGGGTTTCCTGAGACCTGACCGTCCCCAGGAGCTTCTGCGATGTTGCCCTGCTGAGCTTGGTCTTCCGGCGCTGATGGCCCTGTTGTGCCTTCCTGACCCGGCGCTGCATCAGCTCTGGCTTGGCGCGGCACACCCTTGTCTTGGCGTTCCTCCCGAACCTCCACCAGCGCCGCGCTGGCGGAGTACGGGGGGGGCAGCAAGGTAGAGTACCAGAGGCTCGAGAGGCCACGGTGCCACCATCACCGGGGGGCTGGTGAGGTACTTCTTGAGGTCTTGGAAGGCCCGATCGGCCTCCGGGGTCCACTTGAATGGGCCCTTCTTCTTCATGAGCTTAAAGAAGGGCAAGGCGCGCTCGCCTACCTTGGAGATGAAATGCCCTAGCGCGGTCACTCGCCCCGCTAGCTTCTGCATCTCCTTGAGAGTCTGTGGCGGGCTCATGTCTTCGATGGCCTTGATCTTCTCCGGGTTCGCCTCGATCCCTCTGTGGGATATGAGGAACGCCGGTAGCTTGCCGGAGGGGACACCAAACATGCACTTCTCTGGGTTAAGCCTCAAGTTCACTTGGCGCAAGCTCTCGAAGGTCTCCTCCAGATCCTGAATCAATGTCCTCGCTTCTTGAGTTTTGACTACTATGTCATCAACATAGGCCTCTGTGTTTCTGCCGAGCTGCCGCCCCAAGGCGATGTGCATCAACCGTTGAAAGGTGGCACCCACGTTGCGCAGCCCGAAAGGCATGCAGGTGTAACAGTACACCCCGCATGGTGTCAGGAAGGCTGTCTTCTCCACATCCTCCACCGCCATCTTGATTTGGTGGTATCCTGAGAATGCATCCAGGAAACATAGAAAGTCGCACTCGGCGGTGGAGTCGACGATTTGATCGATGCGTGGGAGTGGGAACGGATCTTGGGGGCAAGCTTTGTTAAGGCCGGTGAAGTCGACGCACATCCATTCCTTCCCGCCTTTCTTCGGTACTACGACAGGGTTTGCCAGCCATTCGGGGTATCGAACCTCTCAGATGGTACCTGCTGCCTCCAGCTTGCGCGTCTCTTGGACGATGAAGGCCTGCTTCTCGGTGGACTGCCATCTTGACCGCTGCTTCACAGGGCGTATGTTGGGGCACACCCTTAGATGATGCTGGATCACCTCTCTCGGGACCCCTACCAGCTGATTGGGCTCCCACCCGAATATCTCCTTGTTCGCGCGCAAAAACCTCACCGGAGCTTCTTCTTGCCCCGGGTCAAGGCCGGTTCCTATGGTGAAAGTGGCTCCTGAAGACCTGTCCTCGTTGACCGGCACCTGCATGGTCTCCGCCTTGTCTTGGGTGAACAACTGCTTCTTCTTGGCGGGCGCGGTCTCCTTAGCCTCAGGCGTACCAGTGCTAGCTGGCTGTGCTGCTGCCGCGGTCTTGAAGGCGAGCCTGAGCGGCGTCACAGCCTCCTTGGTGTCCCCCTTGATGGTGAGGACACCCTTGCTCCCCGGCATCTTCATGAGGTTATAGGTCGGGTGAGTCGCCGCCATGAACTGAGCAAGAGCCGGGTACCCGAGGATAGCATTATACGGGAGACCGATGCGGGCGATGTCGAAGTCCACCAGCTCAGTGCGGTAGTTGTCGCGTGTGCCGAAGGTGACAGGGAGGCGGATCTGCCCCAAAGAGTGCGCAGCTCCACCACCCACTCCTGAAAAGGGCTTGCTGAGGTTGAGCCGCTCGGGCGGCACGTGGAGAAGGCTGAAGGCTTCTACGGAGAGCAAGTTGAGGCCGGCACCGCCATCGATGAGGGTCTTGGTGATGGCCAGGTTGCAGATGGTGGGCGCGCAGAGCATTGGGAGCATGCCTGAGCCGGCTGTGGAGCCAGTGTGGTCCTCTGAGCCGATGGTGAGGTCGGCCTCTAGGGCAGCCCAACCTGGCGGAGCCCCCGGGCGCTTGGAAGCTGCCCCAATATGATGGAAGAAAGGCTTGACGTGGCGATCTGGAGGCGGCGTTTGAGAGCCACCCAGCAGTGCCGCGACCGCGTGGTGCGCCGGCACCACGTAGCGCGCGGTGAAGAGGTTGCGGAGTTCCTCCCAGGATGCCACCGTGGATCTCGGGAGGTGGAGCAGCCAGGCGCGCGGCTCGCCGGCGAGGGCCATGGGGAACCAGTTGGCCATGATCTTGTCATCGCCTCCGGCTTCAAGGGCGGCCTCCTCGTATGCCAGCAGGAACGGCGCCGGATCTGCCGCGCCGTCGTAACGCGGCGGCATCTCCGGCTTGAACTTGGTTGGCCACTGCACTCGCCGTAGGGCGGGGGCCAGGGCTCGGTACCCAGACTCCCTGCTGCTAGTGTCGGCCTCGGAGGTGGATTGCGGGGTGCCGGTCATGGGGGCGAAGAGCGGCGGTGAGGAGCGCGAGTTGGTGAAGAGGAGCTGCGCTACACCCCTACCTGGCGCGCCAAATGTCGGATGTGGGGTTCCGGCAAACCCTTAAGGTTCGAACACTGGGGTGCGCACGAAGTCTCTCCCTCCTACCGATATACGCTCTTGCTCGCTTAGATCTCGCGAACGAACTCGCAACACAGAAAGACATGAGGTTTATACTGGTTCGGGCCACCATTGTGGTGTAATACCCTACTCCAGTGTGGTGGTGGTGGATTGCCTCATGGGCTGATGATGAACAGTACAAGGGAAGAACAGCCTCCTGAGGTTGGGGTGTTCTTGTGCTTGTGTAGCTGAGGATGATCTGAACCAGTTTGGGATCAGTTGCCTCCTATTGTGGTGGCTAGTCCTATTTATAGGGGCCCTGGTCCTCTTCCCAAATATCGAGCGGGAAGGCAGCCAACAACGGCGGGCAAATTTGAAGGGGGACAACTAGTACAAGCTATCCTGACAAAAGCGGTCTTCGCCTGCGAAAAGCTCTGGGGAGACGCCGTCTTGGGCTCCACGATGACCTCCGCCTTGCCGTCCTCCTAGTCTTGGTCTCTGTTGCACCAATATGGCAACCTTTGCCTGATGCCTCGGTACTCTTCGCCTGCGCTGGCCTCCTTAGCACCAAAGAGGAAATAGGGATGATGCGCGCACTGGCGCCCGCCTGGCACCCGCCTGGTACCGTTCGTCATGGCTCACGTCACGAGAGCCTCGTGAGGTTTGCCTTTCCTTGATATCTCCGCTCCTCGTGAGCCTGCCTGGCTAGGCTACTCCAGAGGAGGTCTTGCGTCGTCCGCCCCGCGAGGCTTGGACCCTCGCGAGGGTCTTGGATGCCTTGTTGATGAAGATGGGCCGTACGGCCTGCTGCTTGGCCACGTTGTGGGCCGCAGGCAGGCAAGTATGGGGACCCCCGTTCCCAGAACACCGACAAAGTCTTTCCCTCCTACCGATCTACACCCTAGCTCGCAAAGATCTCGTAGACAAACTCGACGAACTCGCAACACAGAGAGACACGAGGTTTATACTGGTTCGGGCCACCGTTGTGGTGTAATATCCTACTCAAGTGTGGTGGTGGTGGATTGCCTCTTGGGCTGATGATGAACAGTACAAGGGAAGAACAGCCTCTTGAGGTTGAGGTGTTCTTGTGCTTGTCGAACTTGTGAGGTGAGGATTCGGTGCCTCCTACTGTAGTGGCTAGACCTATTTATAGAGGCCCTAGTCCTCTTCCCAAATATCGAGCGGGAATGGAGCCAACAATGGCGGGCGAATTCGAAGGGGGACAGCTAGTACAAGCTATCCTTACAAAAGCGGTCTTCGCCTGCGAAAAGCTCTGGTGGTGACGCCGTCTTGGGCTCCACGATGACCTCCGTCTCGCCGTCCTCCTGATCTTGGTTACGTTGTACCAATATAGCAACCCTTGCCTAATGCCTCGGTATTCTTCGCCTGCGCTGGCCTCCTTACCACCAAAGAGGAAATAAGGACGCTGCGAACGCTCGCGTCCGCCTGGTGCCGTGCGTCATGGCTCATGTCACGAGAGCCTAATGAGGTTTGCCCCGCCTTGATATCTCCGCTCCTCGTGAGCCTGCCTGGCCAGGCCACTCCAGAGGAGGTCTTGAATCGTCCGCCTCGCGAGGCTTGGACCCTCGCGAGGGTGTTGGATGCCTTGTTGATGAAGATGGGCCGTACGGCCTGCTGGCTTAGCCACGCTG
The DNA here is from genome assembly GCF_018294505.1 of Triticum aestivum. NCBI lineage: Eukaryota > Viridiplantae > Streptophyta > Magnoliopsida > Poales > Poaceae > Triticum > Triticum aestivum. The sequence goes on from NC_057796.1 coordinate 358,235,955, forward strand.
TGGCCCGCAGGCAGGCAAGTCTGGGGACCCCCGTTCCCAGAACGCCGACAGTAGCCTCTGGGCCCAAGGTGCGCTCGGGCTTGGCTTCGTGGCAAAGCCAAGGGTCAAGTTCGGAGCACCGCGGGCCCCAAAAGCCTGCGGCCTCGGTCGACGCGTGGTGGTTGATTAGACGTGGGCGTCTCCGCTTCCCCACGCTGCCTCGGCAACTGCACGACTTGACAAGTCCCTGCGACATGCAAGGAAAACCATCATTACCTGCGATCGTGGGAGACGCCGGTTGGCCTTTTCTAGCTATAAATGGGGAGGGGGGAGCCCCCGTTGCCCATCTCTTCCTTGCTTGCTTGCTCCTTCCTCCTCACTCCATCGCTTGCAGCGGCAACCATGGCACCACGAAGGAAGTTCTCCGCCGCCGAAAAGGGGAAGGCCCCTCGCGAAGGACCCGGCTCCCCGGCGCCCAAGCGCGGCCATGGCCGCCCGCGCAAAGATGCCCCAACCCCCGCTGTGGCCCATTGTCGAGACGGCGCCTCGGCACGCGGAGTGGGTCATCCCAGCCGTGGCGGTCCAGTTGATGAGGGGAGGCGTGCTGTGGTGGTGCGGCCTCCTCGTCTGCGCTTCCACATGGCAGAGGTTTCGCCGGAGTTTGTCGTCTGGTCGGAGAACCCGGCCGGCAACTGGCTTCAACTTCCACGCTTCTTCGCCGGCGAACTGCCGGCCTCTGGTCCAGGCGGACTCTGGCTGTAGGCGGATGGCTGCTGCAGCAAGGCCTCTTGGGTTGCGGTCGAGACTTCCGCTGCGGGCAACATAGCCCTGGCCCGCGGCTGGCAGACATTCGCCCGCGCGCGCGGTCTGGGCAGGCGGTGCACCCTCCACTTCAGGTACGATGGTGGATCGACCCTCTATGTGAGGGTGTTTGGGGAAGATGGTCGCCGTGCCGGGTGCTGCCCCGAGGCGAACGACGATGAGGAGGTGCTCGGCCTTGGAGACAGTCGCGACGAGGACGAGGGCGAGCCCGTCCTTGGCGGCGACCGTGTCTCGTCTAGCTACGGCGGCTCTTCCTCCGGCGACAGCTCCAGCAGTGGCGGCTACGACCAGCCGCCGTGCCGCCGCCCCCGTCTTGAAGGCGGCAGTGGGTCGTCTCGTTGCCGTGCCTCCGTGAAGCGTGAGGAAGGATCCGGCTAGGCTCGTGGTAGCGCTAGGGGCCTGTCTTCGCGGGTTGCTGCAACGCTGCTTTTGTTTTACTCTTTTCCTGCATCAAGAATGAAACCAGCATGGGCCCAGGGGGGCGTGTATCGAACTATGGTTCCTCGGTTATAACAGTATGCATGTTGTTCTCGTGCCGTGTCGTTATTTTGCGCAAAGATAACTTAACCTGGTATACTCAGGACGCCCTCTTCCTCGCGAGGCATTTATTTCCTCGCATCCATCTTGCCCTGGTGGCCTGCATTCACTCAGGAATTGCGAAAAACTCGTTAGGAAATGCATTGAAAGATTTGCCGTTCATCCTGGCTCTGACCCGACGCCTTGTATTGAAGTACCCGAGGGGCACGGACAAGGAGAGGTGCGCCAGCTTTGGGCTCGAACGAGGGTGGCTCGCGAGAAGGCAGAAAGGAGAAAAATGTTCGCGAGGGTACCTGCCTAGCCCCCTCGTGAGGCATGCGAGAGAGAGAACACAAGCAAATTCGAGCCGGAAAATATGCAGTGAGAGGCGAGGGAACCAAATCAGCAAGGAACGCCAAAGGCAAACTTTGATTAAGGAAAAGCGAGCCAACTACGGAAAGCAAATGAAAAGCCGCGTCCGGCACCTAATCTAGGCTTCAAGTCTTCTCACCAGCGCGGAGCTAAGTGTTGTCCACTAGGCGTGGGAGGGAGCCCCAGGGCCTGAGGCCGGCGCTCCTGAGACTCTGGGGCATGTACAACCCCAACTCATTATTACGTGAGAGTGTCACGGGCGGCGATTCTTCATAGGCACTGGGCCTTCTTTATAGGCTCTGGGCCTTTCTTCTCAAGCTCTGTGCCTTGCTTCTCAGGCTCTGGCCTTTGCTTCTCAGGCTCTGGGCCTTGCTTCATGGATAGAACTTCCGGAGGTGCTGGATGTTCCAGGCGTTTTGGATAGGTACCCCTTCTTGTGTCTCCAGGCGCACGGCGCCAGGCCTGGAGATGTGAACGACCTTGAACGGGCCCTCCCACATTGGCGAAAGCTTATGCAGCCCTTCCCTGGAGAGGACCCGCCTCAGGACTAGGTCACCCGTCTCAAGTGTCCTGGAGCGGATGTTGCGGCAGTGATACCGCCGCAGCGCTTGCTGGTACCTTGCCGCCCTCAGCGCGTCCTCGCGACGACGTTCGTCCCCGAGCATGAGATCGATCCCCCGCATGGCGTCCTGCCGCGTTTCATCGAACGCCAGGACCCGCGCGGAGCGATGCTTGACCTCGTGAGGGAGGATTGCTTCAGCTCCGTAGACGAGGAAGAATGGAGTTTCGCCCGTTGGCTTGGTGGCGGTGGTTCGGATGGACCACAGCACGGACTGGAGCTCGTCATGCCAGCCCCTGCCGCAGGCCTCCAGCTTCTTCTTGAAGGTCCTGGTCTTGAGGCCCCTCAGGACCTCCGCGTTAGCGCGTTCGGCCTGACCGTTACTCCTGGGGTGGGCCACCGAAGTGTAGCAGATCTGCATCCCAAGGTTAGCACAATAAGTTTTGAAGAGGTTGCTAGTAAACTGCCAACCATTATCTGTGATGATGCGGTTGGGGACCCCGAAGCGGCTCACGAGGCCCTTGATGAACTTGAGAGCAGAGCCGGCTGGAATGGTACGGACGGCCTCCACTTCCGCCCACTTGGTAAACTTGTCGATGGCGACGTAGAGATAGCGGTAGCCCCCTGGCGCTCGAGGGAACGGGCCTAAGATGTCCAGCCCCCAGACTACGAACGGCCTCGTGAGCAGGATGGTTTGGAGGCCCTGTGCAGGCTGATGGATCTGCTTGGCGTGGAATTGGCAAGCTTCACAAGACTTCACCAGCACGGCCACATCGTTGAGTGCTCTAGGCCAATAGAACCCACTGCGGAACACCTTGACAACAAGGGTCCGTGACGACGAGTGGTGTCCGCAGTCACCGCCGTGTATGTCAGTCAGCAACTCCCTTCCTTGATCGTTGGAGATGCAGCACAGCGTGACATCGTTCGGTCGTTTCCTGTATAACTCGCCGTCTTGGATACAGTATGTCGTGGCTTGCCGGGCCACACGCTCCGCGTCCTCTTCCTTCTCCGGCAGCGTCCCGTGCATCAGGTACTCTTTGAATTCCTTGGTCCAGCACTCCTCCTGAGGCTCGAGCGCCAAGAGCAGCCGAGCTCCTGAGGTTGGTCCACAGGCTGGGGATCCCGTGGCTGGGGGCTGTGGGAGCTCCTCCCGAGGCTGAGTCATGCTTGAAAGAGGTGGCGTAGCTCATGGCTTGAAGAGCCGCTCTTCGAAGACGCCGGGGTCTTGAGGTTGCCGCTTGGATGCTCTCCTGGCGATGTCGTCGGCTTCCTTGTTGGTGCCGGGGCGCGTGCTGCAGCTCCAGGCCTGAGAACTGCTTTTCCATCTTGCGCACCTCCGCGAGGTAGGCCTCCATGTGGTCGTCCTTCGGCTCGTACACCTTGTTGGAGAAGTTAACGAGGAGCTGCGAGTCGCCTTTGACGGTGAGGCGCTTCACCCCTAGAGCCGTTGTAGCCTTCAGGCCGGTTATGAGGCCCTCGTATTCTGCGATGTTGTTGGAGACCTTCTCGCCGTGCTGAAAATAGAGTTGCACAGCGTAGTAAAGCTTGTCCTGAGTGGGCGAGATGAGCACGGCGTAGTAAAGCTTGTCCTGAGCCGCCGCAGCCCCTTAGTGATTTTGGTGTATTGAAGACTTATATGTTAAGGGACTAATGTGTTTATGAGTGTACACAGGTCTATAAGTCTATGAGGAGTTTGATATTTATAGAGAAAGTTGACCCCTAAAAATGAAGTTCTTCGACTGAAGACTTTGTATTTCTGAAGACTTTCTGAAGACTTTGAAAGTGAAGAAATTGGTGTGACCTTGAAGAATTGGTATTCATTTGAGGAACATGAAGCGTGAAGACTTTTGTTTTCATAGTTTCATTTTCTCTTTCTTGAGTCATAGGAAACACCGTACTGTTAAAGGGGGTCAAGGAAATACTAAGGAAAAATTTCCATGTGATGCTCAACTCAAAATCCTACACCTACCAATCCCTTTGAGTGAAGCCATTGGAAATCTCATGCAGATCAGTCATATTCTTCAGAGACAGAGACGAAGTTCTTCTGGTCGCTGAGGAATTTGTTCTGACTGAGGAGTTAGGAATTCGCGAGTGCGGATTGCCTACACTATGAGGAACATGATAGCCCTGAGGAATTTGATACTCAAATTTCCGACCATTGCTGTGCTATGCGCCAGCTATCCCAAAATATCTACCCACCTAACGGTCATATCATTGAAGGGCATTTATGTCTTATCATGTCGGGCTGCTCCCTAGGCTATAAATAGCCGCCCCCTACAACCACTAGCTGGTTGGTTGCTCCGAGAGAAACTGACATTTGTCATTTGAGAGCATCCCATCCTCTGAGGACTTTGAGCGAAAATCATCAAGTGAGGAAAACCCAAACCCAAACACCTACAAACCCAAAGTGATTGAGCATCACTGAAGAGATTGATCCTGCGTGGATCCAACGCTTGTTACCTTTGAAGACTGTGCTTCTTCCAGACGGTTAGGCGTCATGGTCTAGAGCATCCAAGAGGAATTGTGGATCACCGAGTGACCGAGTTTGTGAAGGTTCGGAAGTCACCTGAAGAGTTACCACGAGTGATTGGACGAGGTCTGTGTGACCTTAGCTCAAGGGGAATACAGTGAGGACTAAGTGTCCTGGACTGCGTGTTCAGGACTGTGTGTCCGGGACTTTGTGTCCTCGGGTTTAAATACCTAGCCGCCCTAACCAGACGTACAACTGAGGCAGCAGTTGGAACTGGTCTACCAAATCATTGTCTTCACCAAGCCAACTGGTTCTATTTCCTCAACTCTTTCATTTCCTCATAACTGTGTTGTGTGCTTGTCATATCTGTGTTTGAAGACTTTGACTGAAGACTTTCTCAATTTCCTTACTTCAATTTCTTCAGTCTGTTTGTCTTCATCCTGTGTTATCCTGTGTTTACGCTTTCTGTACTCTGTGCCTGTCTTCATTTCAGCATGATGACCATGCTTGTATCCTGTTATGTTTACTTCTGAGTACTTGCTCCGCTGCAAGTAGTTCTTCGCTAAGGAATTTCCTCATCGCAAATTCCTCAGTGAAGAATTCATAAAAATCGCCTATTCACCCCCCTCTAGTCGATATAACGCACTTTCACTCCAACCCCCGCGCCCTGGTGCGCGAAGGCGCCATCGAAATACATGACCCAGCCGTCTGGTGCCTCGCTTCCTGGGGAGGTGGACCGGTCTTCTCCTTCCTCAAGAGCCGGGGCATCTGTCCATTCGGCCACAAAATCGGCAAGCGCGGCTCCCTTGATGACCCTGGTAGTGCTGAACTCCAGCTGGAATGCTTGCAACTCGAGGTTCCACTCAGGAACCCTTCCAGCTGAGTTAGGGGTCCTGAGTACCCTCTCCAATGGGTAGGCTGAGACGACCTTGATGGGGTGGCCCTGGAAGTAGTGCCGCAGCTTGCGCGAGGCCACCAAGAGCGCGAGCAGGAGCTTTTGCGGCATGGGGTAGCGCGCCCTCGCGTCCCGCAGTATGGTGCTGACAAAGTACACCGGATGCTCGACGAGGGCTGGCACACTAACGTGGCTCGGGTCCTGCGGAGATTGGGGCGTATCCTGAGGTGGTGGGTTTCCCGAGACCTTACCGTCCTCAGGAGCTTCTGTGATGTTGCCCTGCTGAGCTTGGTCTTCCGTCGCTGATGGCTTTGCCGCGCCTTCCTGACCCGACGCTGCATCAGCTCTGGCTTGGCGCAGTACACCCTTGTCTTGGCGTTCCTCCCGAACCGCCACCAGCGCCGCGCTGGCGGAGTACGGGGTTGCTGCAAGGTAGAGTACCAGAGGCTCGAGAGGCCGCGGTGCCACCATCACCGAGCGGCTGGTGAGGTATTCCTTGAGGTCTTGAAAGGCTCGGTCGGCCTCCGGGGTCCATTCGAACGGGCCCTTCTTCTTCATGATCTTAAAGAAGGGTAAGGCGCGCTCGCCTAGCTTGGAGATGAAATGCCCTAACGCGGTCACCCGTCCTGCTAGCTTCTGCATCTCCTTGAGGGTCTGTGGTGGGCTCATGTCCTCGATGGCCTTGATCTTCTCTGGGTTCGCCTCGATCCCTCTATGGGTTACGGGGAACCCCAGTAGCTTGCTGGAGGGGACGCCAAACACGCACTTCTCCGGGTTAAGCCTCAAGTTCACTTGGCGCAAGCTCTCGAAGGTCTCCTCCAAGTCTTGAATCAACGTCCTCGCCTCGCGAGATTTGACCACTATGTCATCAATGTAGGCCTCTGTGTTTCTGCCGAGCTGCCACCCCAAGGCGATGTGCATCACCGTTGAAAGGTCGTGCCCGCGTTGCCCAGCCCGAAGGGCATGCAGGTGTAGCAATACACCCCGCATGGTGTCAGGAAGGCTGTCTTCTCCACATCCTCCACCGCCATCTTGATTTGGTGGTATCCTAAGAATGCATCCAGGAAACATAGCAAGTCGCACTCGGCGGTGGAGTCGACGATCTGATCGATAAGTGGAAGCGGGAACGAATCTTGGGGGCATGCTTTGTTAAGGTTGGTGAAGTCGACGCACATCCGTTCCTTCCCGCCTTTCTTCGGTACCACGACGGGGTTCGCCAGCCATTCGGGGTATCGAACTTCTCGGATGGTACCTGCTGCCTCCAGCTTGCGTGTCTCTTGGATGATGAAGGCATGCTTCTCAGTGGACTGCCGTCTTGCTCACTGCTTCACGGGGCGTACGTTGGGGCACACCCTTAGATTATGCTGGATCACCTCTCTGGGGACCCCTACTAGCTGATTGGGCTCCCACGCGAATATCTCCTTGTTCGCGCGCAAAAACCTCACCAAAGCTTCTTCTTGTTCCGGGTCAAGGCCGGTTCCTATGGTGAAGGTGGCTCTTGAAGACCCGTCCTCGTTGACCAGCACCCGCTTGGTCTCCGCCTTGTCTTGAGTGAACAACTGCTTCTTCTTGGCGGGCGCGGTCTCCTTGGCCTCGGGCGTACCGGCGCCGGCTGGTTGTGCTGCTGCCGCAGTCTTGAAGGCGAGCCTGAGCGCTGTCACGGCCTCCTTAGTGTCCCCCTTGATGGTGAGGACGCCCTTGCTTCCTGCCATCTTCATGAGGTTGTAGGCCGGGTGAGTTGCCGCCATGAACTGAGCGAGAGCCGGGTACCCGAGGATAGCATTGTATGGGAGACCGATGCAGGCGATGTCGAAGTCCACCAGCTCAGTGCGGTAGTTGTCGCGTGTGCCGAAAGTGACAGGGAGGCGGATCTATCCCAGATAATGGGCAGCTCCACCACCCACTCCCGAAAAGGGCTTGCTGAGGTTGAGCCGCTCGGGCGGCACGTGGAGAAGGCTGAAGGCTTCTACAGATAGCAAGTTGAGGCCTGCACCACCGTCGATTAGGGTCTTGGTGACGGCAACATTGCAGATGGTGGGCGTGCAAAGCATTGGGAGCATGCCAGAGCCGGCGGTGGAGCCGGGGTGGTCTTCTGAGCCGAAGGTGAGGTCGGCCTCTGGGGCAGCCCAACCTGGCGGAGCCCCCGGGCGCTTGGAAGCTGCCCCAATCTGACGGAAGAAAGGTTTGACGTGGCAATCTGAAGGCGGTGCTTGAGAGCCACCCAGCAGTGCCGCGACTGCGTGGTGTGCCGGCACCGCGTAGCGCATGGTGAAGAGGTTGCGGAGTTCCCCCCAGGATGCCACCGTGGATCCCGGGAGGTGGAGCAGCCAGGCGCGCGGCTCGCCGGCGAGGGCCATGGGGAACCAGTTGGCCATGATCTTGTCGTCGCCTCCGGCTTTGAGGACGGCCTCCTCGTACGCCAGCAGGAACGGCACCGGGTCTGTCGCGCCGTCGTAGCGTGGCGGCATCTCCGGCTTGAACTTGGTTGGCCACTGCACTCGCCGCAGGGTGGGGGCCAGGGTTCGGTACCCAGACTCCCTGCCGTTGACGTGGGTCGTGGAGGTGGACGGCGGGGCACCCGCCATGGGAGCGAAGTGCGGCGGCTCGGGGCGCAGGTTGGTGGAGAGGAGCTCCGGCGCACCCCTACCTGGCGCGCCAAATGTCGGATGTGGGGTTCCGGCAAACCCTTGAGGTTCGAACACTGGGGTGCGTGCGAAGTCTTTCCCTCCTATCGATCTGCACCCTAGCTCACAAGGATCTCGCAGACAAACTCGACGAACTCGCAACACAGAGAGACACGAGGTTTATACTGGTTCGGGCCACCGTTGTGGTGTAATACCCTACTCCAGTGTGGTGGTGGTGGATTGCCTCTTGGGCTGATGATGAACAGTACATGGGAAGAACAGCCTCCTGAGGTTGAGGTGTTCTTTTGCTTGTCGAACTTGTGCGGTGAGGATTCGGTGCCTCCTACTATAGTGGCTAGACCTATTTATAGAGGCCCTGGTCCTCTTCCCAAATATCGAGTAGGAATGGAGCCAACAATGGCGGGCGAATTCGAAGGGGGACAGCTAGTACAAGCTATCCTGACAAAAGCGGTCTTTGCCTGCGAAAAGCTCTGGTGGTGACGCCGTCTTGGGCTCCACGATGACCTCCGTCTCGCCGTCCTCCTGGTCTTGGTCTCGTTGCACCAATATAGCAACCTTTGTCTGATGCCTCGGTATTCTTCGCCTGCGCTGGCCTCCTTAGCACCAAAGAGGAAATAAGGACGCTGCACGCGCTAGCGCCCGCCTGGTGCCGTGTGTTGTGGCTCACGTCACGAGAGCCTCGTGAGGTTTGCCCCGCCTTGATATCTCCACTCCTCGTGAGCCTGCCTGGCCAGGCCACTCTAGAGGAGGTCTTGGGTCGTCTGCCTCGCGAGGCTTGGACCCTCGCGAGGGTCTTAGATGCCTTGTTGATGAAGATGGGCCGTACGGCCTGCTGGCTTAGCCACGCTGTGGGCCGCAAGCAGGCAAGTCTGGGGACCCCCGTTCCCAGAACGCCGACAATGGCTATAGTCGCCATTGCATTGGGCGTGAAGTCGAGGAGATGGAACCCGTGTAGGTTCATAATCGCCTCATAAAACTCGGGGAAGGGAGGACAAAGGCCGCAGATGAAGTAAGCGGAGAAGAACCAATAAGAATCCGATGGATCCACCTCCGCCGCCTCATAAACCACGGGCGCCCCATTTCCTTTCTCAACAGGCCTCCCCCACAGATATCCGTACTTCGCCTGAAGAAAGGGGCCGCTCAAGGTCGATGGAACGAAGACAACGTCTTCGCTCAGCTTCTTGTTCAGCTCCGCCGACCTCTTGCTCCCCTCGGTGGCGGCCTCCTTCGCCGTGCCCGCCGGCTTCCTCTTCTCCACGGGTTTCTTCCGCATTCCTGCGGCAATGCAGAGAAGAGGGGGGATTCGATGTGGAAGACGGCGGTGGAGGAAGGAGCGAGATGAGGAACGATCGCTTGGCTTGCGGAGGAAGAAGATGGGGGAGCGCGGCAAGAGACAGGTGAATCGTGCCGCTCTGTTTTTTCCCGTTCTTAAGGGGGAAAAGTGGGGCAGAGGCGCGACGCTTCAGAAAGGTACCATTTAATCTTAACTGAATAGTCTCACGACCCCACGACGCGCAGTAATTGCGCAAAAGTGGACGTTGGATTGACTAGTCATCATGGCAAACCGTCACGCACGGCCCTCCCCTGCCACGCGTCCGCGCACTGTTTGGCGCCTAACCCAACGTGCCACGCGACACGTGTGGCTCAGTCCCGGGGGCTTATGTTGGAAAGAATAAACAGGGGTATGCATTTCCCCTGACTCGTGCACGGACAAGCCAAGATCAAGTCAAGATACTCAAGGAATCAAGAGATTCAAAGGACCAGCATGCAGATCAGAGAGACCAAGGTCGAGCCAGAGAAGCAGGATATCGCCAAGAGAAAGGCCTCCCTTGCCGGGCAGGCGAGCCCAGCAAGGGGCGAGGCCACCCCCTGAAACAGATAACACAAGCAGCCCGGCGGGGCCTACCGGGGCTCGCAGAGGCAAAAACACCTCACCACCCACTCAGCCACGACCCACATCGTCAATCAGTGTGGTGTCAAGCCGCAAAGTTACTGTGTGGCAGTCATTCGCCACATGGCTGCCTCTCCTTACAGAAGAAACCAACATATGACACCCGTCCTGCGACGTGTCAAGAGAACAGGCGCGGAGCTGGCAAGCCTTGCCGGGCAACCAGTGATGTGACACTAAGCGGTGCATTTAATGCGCCCTGTCAGTCCGCAGAGTTAGGTATGATAGCACTGTTTGCTATCATATCAATGCATAATGACTACTCTGCCATTGTGGTGACCCCTTGATCTATAAAAGGATGCCCATGGTAACCGTAGAAAGGGTTAGAAGATTGGATAACTCACACCCCCATACGCGCGTTGTCGCTGCTGCCCCAAGGCAACCCCTGCTGGGCAAGTGTACTATGCTCGCCACCACCTTTTCCACCATCAATCCACCAAAGCAGGAGTAGGGTTTTACGCCTCACGGCGGCCCAAACCTGGGTAAATTGCATGTGTGATCTCTGCCGTGCTGCCCCACGCCCCTCTGCTCTTTATGCAATGCGTCACCCCCTGCCGAACCAGCATGGGACCTCCTGGTCCCATAGGTGGCCGTGGTTTTACCCCGACAGTTTGACTTCTAAAAAATTTATATGCACTGCATTATCGAGCGGATGGAATATCTCTTTCCCCCTCTCAGCTATCTGACGCACCACTCAGCCGTGTCTGGGCTCCTCTATCTCTCTCAAACTTTATATCTCCCTGGTTCACGCATACACATATCTCGCTCGAGCTACATAGCCCCATCTAACACTCTCCGCCCTCTCTCTATGTGACAGGCACCCCCCTAAGTACTATAATCCCTCACTCCATCATAGGCGCATGCACTCCCCCCTAAGTATGACTATCTCTCACTAGCCATCAGGAACACACGTATTGTCTCCTTCCATCCATACGTCTATCTCGATATCTCTCAGGGTATCTTCTATCATGTACACACCTTGTCACTCGATCTCCCACCCATGTAGTCCCATCACAATCTCCACGGGATCTCTCTATCACAAACATACACTCTCTCCTCCCCATGTCTGCATTTTCTCCATACGTCGTTCTCGACCTCTCTCCCTTGTTTGTCAGACCTCTCTTGGCCACGTGCTAGGGGTCCTTCTCTCTCGGTTGCAAACAACCACACACTATCTCCTCACCTCGCTTCCGTTGTCGAAGATGCATGTGTGATATGTTTGCATAAGGCACACATGCTTTTTCTCTACTTTTATTGTGTGTTGTCCATGTTTCTTTCACACACACACACACACACACACACTTTTTCAGTCACTCTTTCTATTTCACTCTCTCTCTCTATAGTTAGGTACTCTCTCATGTCCATAAGCATATGGATGTTTTGAAAGTCAAACCTCAGAAAAGTTTGACCAAGTATATGTGGAGAAAAACATTTACATCTGGAACGATCATTAGGTTCATCACAACATGTACTTACTTCATACTATCATTTATCTTTGGTATTGTAGATATAAGTAATTTCTTTATAAACTTGGTCAAAGTTTCAAAAGTTTGACTTTAAAAAAATGTAGGCACTACATTATCGAACGGAGGGAGTAGCTCTTTCTCTCTCTCTACTATCTCTCACGGGCCTCCCCTCTCACTTGAACTCTATACCGAGGGATTATACGGTCACTGTGTCAACGTATAGCTCCGTATATTGTTTAGTTGACCAATCAACCAGTCCACATGCTGCCTTGTCAGCTCGTGTTCTCTATCTTCGTGTGCTGGCCCATGTGGCAGTGGGTGAAAATAAGTAAATTAGAGGCCCATCTGACACACGGTGAACTAAACAAAGATGAAACCACTCGGGGTAGTACCCCGCACGCTAGTAAATTGAGGGCATACTTCTTCCGTGTGAAGGACGCATTCGCGCACACTTCACCACTGCGCGGGCGGCATGCACAGAAGGACGCACTCGCGCACACCCAACACACAATACACACCAGCACACGTGTACACCGGCGTAGGTGCCGGCTGAGATGGACGGCGAGGCAGCCAACAAGCGGAGGCGGCTCGAGCCAAAACCGCATCCGACGAGCCTGGACTTCATCAGCAGCCTCCCCGACGACATGCTGCTTGTCATCATCAGCCTCCTCCCCACCGAATCCGCCGTGCGGACCACCCTGCTCTCCCGGCTATGGCGCCCCTCTGGCGCCGCGTCCCCCTCAGCCTCACCGTCGACAGCTGCCTCTGCGACGGGGATTGCAAACGCACGGCCGCAGTCTCCAAGATCCTTTCATCGCACCCTGGGCCAGCCAAACGCCTTAACATCCGCATGTTCAGTACCAACTGCAAGGTCCAAGCCAAGTTCGACGAGTGGATCTTATCCCCCGCCCTAGATCAGCTCGAGGAGCTCAGCTTTGAAGCTAGACGATGTCGCTCTCTGCCGCCGTCCGCGCTCCGCCTCACGCCAACGCTGCGTCGCACTAGATTCAACTCCTGCTATCTTCCCCAGATTAATGCCGCGCTCGCCCTTCTTCTCTATCAACTCAAGCAGCTCGATCTCTTCGACATTGGCATCTCGAAGAAGGCTATGGAGCACCTGCTCCGCAGCTGTACTACGCTCGAGTACCTTCGTCTTCAGCAGATCCACGGGTTCATTAGCCTCTACATCGCCTCGACGAATCTCTGATGGATTTATGTGTCTTGCTGTCCCGCAACAAGACATCAATTGGGAAGAGATCACTCCAGCTGTTCCACATTATGGTCATTGAGAATGCACCTTTCCTTGAGAGATTGCTTGTATTAGATCTACAAGGTCCAACTAAAATCAGGGACAATGACGCGCCGAAATTACCAGCGTTGGTGTACTCGTCTGCCAAATTCTCTGAACTTTTTATTGGATTCGTAATCGTTCAGGTACAACACTCATCTTCTTCTCCTTCTTCTTGAAATTCACATTTTTAAATTTCTTCTTGATGTATTTACGACTGTCATCCAGAAAATGATTCCCACAAGCTTGACCCAGTCTATGCGCACAGTAAAGATTTTGGCAATAAAATCTATCGGCCCCAATCTGGATCAAGTTGTTGGATTCCTTACATGGTTTCCGTGCACGGAGAAGCTACTCATCGAGGTGAAACTTCTTTCCTATTAGTAAACGGTAATCACAACGTAGCTCAATTTTTTCGTAATTTTCCCAAATTACGATGACAAGTGTAGTGTTCAAAACTGCATCTACGCACTGCACCGAAAGAAATGTTTTTACTATTTTTTCTCACGTGATCACCTGCATTGTTTTTTTTGTTGCACTACTATAGAAGCCTAGGCTAGTCATAGTGGCAAGTAACTTAGACTAGTAACTCTATGGTTACCCTAAGAGCAAGTACTACCCCCGTCCTGGTTTATTCTTCCTATTTTGTAGTATCAAAATTGGACCATAGATTTAACTGACAAAATGTTAATGCATGTCACTAAAAATTATATCGGGATTCATATTTGAACATAATTTCAAATGGTATAATTTTTGGTGACATGCATTGGAATTTTCTTAGGTAAATCTATGGTCAAAATTTTACACTAAATACGAGGTAGTACAAAAGTGGGCTATAACATCCCTCCACTATGTAGGCCAAAACACGTGCCAAATTCACTTGTGATGCATTTGGCATCGATGCCCCTCCATTGCTCACCTGGTGCCCCGATATGGATCACCTACTTTGCTCCGGTGCCAAATTAACTCACGCAATGAAAAAACACTTGCGTGGGAGAGGGAGAGGACTGAGGCAATAAAAAACACTTGTTTGGGAGAGTGATGCGGCTTGAAGCTACGTCAGTATTTCCCCAAAGAGGAAGGGATGATGCATCACAACAACGGTAGGTATTTCCCTCAGTGATGAAACCAAGGTTATCGGACTAGTAGGAGAACCAAGAAACACAACGTAAACAGCACCTACACACAAATAACAAATACTCGCAACCTGTCGTGGAATTGTCACGGCAGATGTCCTCGAGCTAGGACTTAGTCGTGGAGCCATCGCAGCTAGGAAGCTTAAAGGGGTTAAACGGGATAAGGAACACGGGGGTTATACTGGTTCGGCCCCTTACGGTGAAGGTAAAAGCCTACGTCCAGTTGAGGTGGTATTGATTATGGTTTCGATGACCAGGGAGCTTAATCACTATGCCTGGCTCTCGACGAGATCTTCCTCTCTTTCAAAACCGCCGCCGGGTCGTCCCTTTATATAGAGAGGTTGACGCCCAGCGGCTCTCAAAGTCCCGGCCGGCTCATAAGAGTGTCCGGCTCGGATTCTCAACTATTCTTGCCTTACACTACAAGTTCCACCATAATGGCGGTTATCACTACGGGCCTTAAGCCACCTCCGGGTCTTAAGCCCATCATCTAACCCGCCGTCTTCAAGCTTGGTACTGGGCTTCGCGTGATGACCATTATGACGTAACCCGGCCCCTCCTGGGCGGGTGACTCTAATGGTTATATCCTCAACATTAGGCCCCAGATTGATTTGAACCGGTTCATGTCAATCTTCAATTCCTTTGAGAGAAAAAATCTTCCGGCTTATGGGCGTGCGAAGGTTATAACCCGCCGTGACGTCATCTTCTGGAGTCCTGGTAACCCGCCATGACGTCATCTTCCATTAAGTCCATTTTTTTATTCTGTTATACTCCAACGGATCTTATCTTTAATGGCTATCCCGAAAATCGAGGCGCTTTCGTGGCGAGATAATCACGCCGTGGCCTCCTCGTTTCTCGCGCCCACTTATGAGCCTCACCTTATAAATAGCCCGGCCCATGAGCCTCCAGTTACTCGTCGCCTCCATCTTCTTCCTCCTCTTGCCACTGTACTGCTGCCCGAGCTCCGCCGCCGCCACCGCGGGTTTCCTCGTCTTCACCAACTCAGGCCGCTGCATCAACCTGACGTGACCAGAAAAACACGACGAACCACCGCAGTAACTCCGCATCTGTAAGCTTTCTCCTCCCTGTTCCTTAGATCCGCATTAGCGACCTTCGAGTTCGTCGGTGTTCGTCGCTGTTCATCATGAACACTTGATAGATTCCACTGTTAACACCCCTTCTTGATCTTTAGACAGTGTAGAACTGCTGCGGTAACTATTTCGCATCTGTCCCTAATGCACATAGATCCTTTCTACTGCACAGAAGCCCCGCTCGAGCCCATGAACTTCCTCTGTGTCAGTTCTAGGTCTAGAAATTTTTCTTTTTAGCCGACCGTTTGATCCAGAATAATTACTGCGATCTGTGAAACTTGTTTGCGCCACACTTAGTCAAAAATTGCATCTGTTTAGCTATGGCGGCTCACATTTCCGGCTTAAAAGAAGCCACGCGCTGTAAAATTTCCGGCTCATTTATGATCAAGCTGTAGACAACCTGAATTACTCATGACGCCCACAGCGGCTTAGATAACCCAACGCAATCAGCCATATGTCATTAGGCCCCTTCATAAGCCGCCATTTTGAGTGTTGAACTGTAAATTTCTTCCGGCTTATAATTGAACCGGACATCTCCCTTTTGCCATAGGCTTCATCTTTCACAATGCCACCCAAGGCTCCCAAGGCACCCATCACATGCAACTGGATGAGATCCAATGTCACTGATGACACTTTAGCCGATTTCGTGAAGACGGGTTACCTGCCCAAGAAGGAGGTCATGTCTTATCGTGCCCCTGACCCATCAGAGGAAAGACCTCAACCTAGAGATGGCGAGGTGGTGATATTTGCTGATCACATGAGCCGGGGCTTCGCACCGCCCGACTCAAAATTCTTTAGAGAGGTTCTGAACTTCTTTGACTGCGGCTGCAAGACATAGGACCCAATTCCGTGTCAAATATTTGCAATTTTCAAGTATTCTGCGAAGTCTATCTCGGAGAAGAGCCCAGCCTACTGCTCTTTAGGGAGCTGTTTTATCTGAACCGCCAGAACGAGTGCGCCAACGGGCCGAGCTTGTAACTTGGTGGAATCTCCATTCAACGACGGAGAGATTGCCTTTTTCCTTACGTTGAGCCGCCAAGCCATCCAAAGGGCTGGAACCAGACATGGTTCTACTGCCAGGACACTTCTCCGGCTGACGAGAGCCCTCTGCCCGGCTTTCGTGCCCTGCGTCTGGAGCCAAATCACCCCCTGCCAGACAAACTGTCTCCAGCTGAGCGTCAACCTCTGATCCCCACCATCAATAAGATCAAGGCTCTCCTGGGAAATGGCCTCAACGGCATTGATCTGGTCCGGGTCTGGATCTCTTGGCAGGTGATCCCCTTGAGCCGCCGCCCCAGCTTAATGTGTGATTACACGGGCCGGAAGGATGACCCTCTGCGGCACAGCCCCAACGATCTTCCTGAGGACGTCGTGGACGACATGACCAAGTCTCTCCTGAATGAGAGCTTAGCCGACTGTGGGAGAACCGGCTTAAACCCCTTCTGCCAAGCTAACCCGGCTCCGGCGGTAAGCCACTGACCTGAACACCTTGGTTTTCCTTTTAATAGTTTTCATCTGAACTTTAAGAAATCTTTGTTCTATGTTTCAGGCTAATGACAAGTTCTGGAAGGTCAAATATGACCATGAGGCGGCCAAAAAAGCCAGGAAGGCTAAGAAAGCCGCCAGGAGAGCCGCTCCCCGCAAGAAGGGAAGCAGGCCTACTGCCTCAGAGCTGCTTCAGCTAAGTGACAGCTCCGAGTCAGAGGTAACCCCTGAATCTGTAGGCTCTTCTTTTGTTTCTTGTTTATTCCTATCCGCCTTATCGATACTGATCATCAGCAGGATGACACCGGAGCAAGTAACCCGGTGACTGAAGAGGTAACGACACTTTCCTCCGACTCGGAGCCCTTGCCAAGGCTGAAAGTCCGAAGAGTAACCCGGAAAGTAAGATTTTCACATCCTTTAGCTTATCAAGATCCTCAATTTCTTTTGAAGCAACAGATTCATGAGAGCCGGCGGCACACCCGGACCAACAAGGATGCAGACCTCTCCTCCGGCTTACCTGAAGCATCAAGGAAGCGCCGGACCGAGGTTATCTCCAACTTATATCCTTTTCATCCTTTGGCGGGCGTTACTCGTCAACCGCTCAATTCTTCTGATTCAAATTATCAGGAAACTTCACCTTCCTCTGGTGATTCTATGCAATCTAACCTGCCGGCTTTCAAGACCGCACCCGGGTAACGATGATCATCTTGTGTTGTGCTTATCTTTACTCATGCTTTTGTACTAACCTTTTGTCCTTTCAGTGCCCAGGCAAAGCTCAGCAAGAGGGCGAAGAAGAATAAACCGGTCGAAGAGCCGGTCCTAACTGAACCGGAGACTTCAGCTCAAGAGCCGCCATCTGCCTCTGCTCCTGAAGCCACCGCTCCAACCGACGAGCCAGTCATAGAGACTTCCGCTAACCCGGAGATCCCCAGCCCAGCTCAGCCGGCCGATGACCCGGACGTCGTAATCACCCGGACAGAGTTTGTCGAGCCGGGGAGACCCACTGCGCTGGCCAAATGCTCCGCCAAAGAAGAACTGTTGGAGCGCCGCAGGGCCAGGCTGGAGATCACTGACTATGCGAATTTGAGCATTGGAGACATCGTCTCAAGTTACATTGGTCAAGTGCACAACAGCCGAGACTTAGAGATTGACATGGTAAAGCAAATACAGCAAAAATCTGAGGTACCACTCTCTTGCTTACTCCATAGTCATTCTCCCCATGCTAGCCCCCAAGTCTACCACTGATGATAGAATATGTTGTAGACTTAACTTCCGGCTTACTTTCATGAACCGGCAATTTGTAAATAGAACCTTTCAACATGCATTAGCCCCCAAGTGCCAAGTGTCTTTGCTTGGAAAGTGCTTGGGACTTTAATGTTGTATAATAATTACTCATACTATAACCCGGAATTTGTACAGGCTGCTTGCAAGAAATTTGAAGCTGAGATCTCTGAGCTGAAGAACCGCCTGAAGACTCAGGAAACTGAGACCCGGAAGGCCAACGCTAAATTTGAGTTCAGTGTTGCTGCACAAGAGAAGCTGAAGAAGAAGTTTGAAACCGAAAGGAAGACTTGGGCCGAGGAGAAAGCTGCTCTGGTCAGCCGGGCCGAACAGGCGGAGGCGGCTCTGACGGAGAGAACCGCCGAACTCTCCGGCTTAAAACGCCATGTGTCACAGATGGTCGCCGCAATCTTCGGTAAGTCATTCTGCAGGCTTTCAACAAGTTTACATTCTTTATGTCTCATAAGTCCCATCATTGCTAGCGGCTTACCTTACTTTGTTAAACAGGTCCCAGAAGCGCCAACCTCAATCAGAATGTGCTGACCAAGCTGAAGGCCGTGTACACCTTGGTGGAGCAACTCTACACCGGGTCACAGCGCGCCTTGGCCGTTGTGGCCCTGTCCAATGAGGTTCCGACTCACCTGGCGGACGTACTTCGGCGGCTTGCCGTTCTTCCTCAGCGCTTCCAAGAGCTACGACGGGCCTCTGCAAGAGCCGGAGCCATAGCTGCTCTGAGCCGGGCCAAGGCTTTCCTCCCGGAGCTAGACCCGGCGGAGATCGCGCTTGGATACCCCAGTCTGAAGGAAGACGGCACTCCCTTTGATCAAAAAGACTTTGCTGCCTGCGTGAAGAGTGTGCGCCCGGTGGCTACCTCGATTGGGAATGACACCGACCTCACCAAGTATCAGCCGGGCTATGACTCGGAGAATCAGAGGATCCCCACTCCACGCTACGAAGCAATCAGCTTGATCCCTCCGACTCGTAAGCATACCTTCGCCCCAGAAGTTGACCCGGCCGGGTTAATTGACGAGGAGGCTCAATTTGAAGCTTTGAGCGGCATTGACTGGAAATCGTCAACCTTCCAGGTCATGGGAACAGCCGGAGGAGCGGAGAGGGATGAGCCGGAAGCTTCGACCCAGCAAGCATCTTGACTCTTAGGCGGCCCATGGTTACGCCTTTAAAACAATGCCTCACCTTTTGGACTCGGGGAGTCTTGTAATAGAGTAGGACAAACATTTTAACCTTGTCGTGCCATCGTGCACGTGTTGAATGCTTAACTCCATTGAAGTTGCTTCCTTATATTCCTCCGGGTCATAATTGATCATTTATTGTCCTTAAGCTCGAATAGATGTCTTTAACCATCCTGCATAGAAAACAAATCACAAGTCTCTAGGCGGCTTACCGCACTGAGAATCATAGACCTTATATATATAACCCAGAACATGAATTGAAAATCACCAAAGACTGGCCCTCAATTATATCTTTGATGTAACCATAATAGCATACTTACAAGCCTTCAAGTATATTCCGGTTTATGTAACCCGAATACTGAGGTGAAGATCTCAACTCCGGTTTACCAGCATCAAGAATACTTACTATGTGTTATCAACGTTGTGAATCAAAATTAAGTCGGCAAAGGAAAAGCCGCCCTTGCACACTGTTGATGTGACCAACAGAACTTGTTGTAAGTCAGAAGATCAAAAACTTAGGGGCTTCCGGTTCGAATACGACCAGAGAACCGTCCCAAAGGGGTTAAGCTAAGATTCGAATGCGATCATATAGCCCCCAGTGGCTTTGGCGATGCCAATCAAGAGGGTACCGACAGCTATGTTCTCTTTGGTTCGAATACGACCCATGTTTGAACAGGAAGCCCCCAAATGACCTTAAGAGTTGTTTAACGACGCTGATTCGAATACGATCCACGTCGGTTCCCAAAGGGGGTTGAGCTATGATTCAAATATGATCAAAGAAAACTCCCCAATGAGCTCGGCACTTTGCCAATCAAGTGGGTATCGACAGCTATGTTCTCTTTGGTTCGAATACGACCTATGTTTGAACAGGAAGCCCCCAGGTGATTATATTGTTTACGGCTAGATTCGAATACGATCATAAGCCGGATCCACCTCCAAGTGACCATGTGATGTTGTAATGGAAATAACACGTTTACCTTTGGAGGAGAAAAGGACAGAGGTCCTGCTTTATTATTTAACATAATATATACATGGCTATAGAAATATGTACATTATGAGAGCCGGTGGCTCAAGTGTAATAAGGCCGAAGCTGAGCTATGTTCCACGGCCGACGGGTCTCTTCCTCCGACTTGCGTGAATCTTTATGCTCCCGAACGTCAATAAGGTAGTATGACCCGTTGTGCAAGTTCTTGCTGACCACAAAGGGCCCTTCCCAAGGCGGGGATAGCTTGTGTGCATCTGTTTGATCTTGGATGAGCCGGAGCACCAGATCACCTTCCTGGAAGACCCGGGACTTAACCCGGCGACTGTGATAACGGCGCAGGTCTTGTTGGTAAATCGCTGAGCGAGCTGCTGCCACGTCACGCTGTTCGTCCAACAAGTCAAGAGCATCTTGGCGCGCCTGTTCATTATCCGCCTCAACATAAGCCGCCACTCGAGGCGAGTCATGACGGATGTCACTGGGGAGGACTGCTTCCGCTCCATAAACCATGAAGAAAGGCGTGTAACCCGTAGACCTGTTAGGAGTAGTATTGATGCTCCATAACACGGAGGGTAACTCCTCCACCCAACAACCCGGCGTCCGTTGCAAAGGGACCAAAAGCCGGGGCTTAATGCCCTTCAAGATCTCCTGATTAGCTCTCTCAGCTTGACCATTGGATTGAGGATGAGCCACTGATGAAACATCAAGTCGAATATGCTCTCGTTGACAAAACTCCTCCATGGCGCCCTTAGACAGATTGGTACCATTGTCAGTTATAATGCTGTGTGGAAAGCCGAAGCGAAATATCACCCTTTTCATGAACTGAACCGCCGTGGCCGCGTCACACTTGCTAACTGGCTCTGCCTCAACCCACTTTGTGAACTTGTCAACTGCCACCAAAAGGTGGGTCTTCTTATCCTTGGACCTTTTAAAAGGCCCAACCATATCAAGCCCCCAGACCGCAAATGGCCAAGTGATTGGTATCATCCTCAGCTCCTGAGCCGGCACATGAGCCCGTCGCGAGAACCTCTGGCAACCATCACATTTACTGACCAAGTCCTCCGCATCAGCATGAGCCGTCAGCCAATAAAAACCATGACGAAAAGCCTTGGCCACAAGAGATTTTGAGCCGGCATGATGGCCACAATCCCCCTCGTGAATCTCACGCAAAATATCTTGGCCTTCCTCAGGGGAAACACAACGCTGGAAAGTTCCAGTGACACTGCGACGATGTAGCTCACCATTGATAATGACCATTGACTTAGACCGCCGGGTTATTTGTCTGGCCAAAGTTTCATCCTCAGGCAAATCTCCCCGGGTCATGTAAGCCAAGTATGGTACTGTCCAGTCTGGGGTGATGTGGAGAGCCGCCACCAACTGTGCTTCCGGGTCAGGGACAGCCAAGTCTTCCTCTGTAGGTAACTTAACAGAAGGGTTATGCAAGATGTCCAAGAAAGTGTTAGGCGGCACCGGCTTTCGCTGAGAGCCCAGCCGGCTTAGTGCATCAGCCGCCTCGTTCTTCCTGCGATCGATGTGCTCTAGTTGGTAACCCTGAAAATGTCCAGCAATGGCATCAACTTCACGGCGATAAGCCGCCATGAGAGGGTCCTTGGAATCCCACTTGCCTGATACTTGTTGAGCCACTAAGTCTGAGTCGCCGAAGCACCTTACCCGGCTCAAGCTCATCTCCTTAGCCATCCGAAGACCATGGAGCAAGGCCTCGTACTCAGCCGCATTGTTAGTACAAGGAAACATCAACCGTAGCACATAATGAAACTTGTCACCTTTAGGGGAAGCCAATACGACTCCAGCCCCCGAGCCCTCCAATTGCCTAGACCCATCGAAGTGAATAGTCCAATATGTATTATCCGGCTTTTCTTCAGGCACCTGTAGCTCTGTCCAATCGTTGATGAAATCCACCAAAGCTTGAGATTTAACAGCAGTGCGCGGTACATATTTCAGACCATGAGGCCCAAGCTCTATAGCCCACTTAGCCACTCTTCCTGTGGCTTCTCTGTTTTGGATGATATCTCCAAGGGGAGCAGAACTAACCACAGTGATAGGGTGACCCTGGAAATAATGCTTAAGCTTCCGGCTTGCCATGAACACACCATAAACAAGCTTCTGCCAATGTGGATACCGCTGTTTGGACTCGATGAGCACTTCACTGACGTAATAAACCGGCCGCTGAACCGGATACTCCTTACCCTCTTCCTTGCGCTCCACCACCACAGCCACACTGACGGCTCGTGTGTTAGCAGCTACATACAGTAATAAGGGCTCCTTGTCAACCGGAGCAGCAAGGACTGGGGGCTCAGCCAGCTGTCTCTTCAAATCCTCAAAAGCAGTATTAGCAGCATCATTCCAGACAAAGTCATCAGTTTTCTTCATCAACTGGTACAGTGGCATGGCCTTTTCACCCAAACGGCTTATAAACCGGCTCAAAGCAGCGATGCGGCCTGCTAGACGCTGGACGTCGTTGATGCACGCCGGCTTAGCCAGAGAGGTGATTGCCTTTATCTTTTCCGGGTTAGCTTCAATGCCTCTGTTAGAAACCAGGAAACCCAAGAGCTTGCCTGCAGGAACACCAAAAACACACTTGGCCGGGTTAAGCATCATCTTGTAAACCCGGAGATTATCAAAGGTTTCTCTAAGGTCATCTACCAGGGTCTCCTTCTCCCTGGACTTAACCACGATATCATCCACATAGGCGTGAACATTGCGCCCAATCTGGTTATGAAGACAATTCTGCACACAACGCTGGTAAGTCGCCTGTGCACTCTTGAGTCCAAAAGGCATAGACACATAACAGAAGGCTCCAAAGGGAGTGATGAACGCCGTCTTCTCCTGGTCCTTAACTGCCATTTTAATCTGATGGTATCCAGAATACGCATCCAAGAAACTTAAACGCTCACAACCCGCCGTGGCATCAATGATTTGATCAATACGGGGGAGAGCAAAAGGATCAGCCGGACACGCCTTGTTTAAGTCCGTGTAGTCCACACACATCCGCCAGGTGCCATTCTTCTTGAGCACGAGCACCGGGTTAGCTAACCATTCTGGATGAAAGACTTCGACAATAAACCCGGCCGCCAAGAGCCGGGCCACCTCCTCACCAATGGCTTTCCGCCTCTCCTCATTAAACCGCCGAAGGAATTGCCTGACCGGCTTAAATTTCGGATCAATATTGAGAGTGTGCTCAGCGAGTTCTCTAGGTACACCTGGCATGTCAGAAGGTTTCCATGCAAAAATGTCCCTGTTCTCACGGATGAACTCGATGAGCGCGCTTTCCTATTTTGGATCCAGATTGGCACTGATGCTAAACTGCTGAGATGAGTCACCTGGAACGAAATCAACAAGTTTAGTCTCATCAGCTGACTTAAATTTCATTGCCGGCTCATGCTCCGTGGTCGGCTTTTTCAGAGATGTCATATCTGTTGGGTCAACATTGTCCTTGTAAAACTTCAACTCCTCTGTTGCACAAACAGATTCTGCATAAGCCGCGTCACCTTCCTCACACTCCAAGGCTATCTTTCGGCTGCCATGAACCGTAATGGTCCCATTGTGACCCGGCATCTTGAGCTGTAAGTATACGTAACACGGCCGTGCCATGAACTTGGCGTAAGCCGGCCGCCCAAATATGGCATGATACGGACTTCTTATCTTGACCACCTCAAAGGTCAATTTTTCCACCCTGTAGTTGTATTCATCTCCAAAGGCCACTTCCAGTTCGATCTTACCAACTGGATAAGCCGACTTACCAGGCACCACACCATGGAAAACAGTATTGGACTGGCTGAGGTTCTTATCAATCAACCCCATACGACGGAAGGTTTCATAATAGAGGATGTTGATGCTGCTGCCTCCATCCATGAGCACCTTA
Source organism: Triticum aestivum (assembly GCF_018294505.1). Lineage (NCBI taxonomy): Eukaryota > Viridiplantae > Streptophyta > Magnoliopsida > Poales > Poaceae > Triticum > Triticum aestivum. The sequence continues at coordinate 358,259,963 of NC_057796.1, forward strand.
GTGAACTTATATCCTCCCACCTGAGGAGCCACCACCAGGGCCAGGTGACCCGGATTATCAACCCGGGGAGGGTGATCCTCCCTACTCCACACAATAGGCTGCTCAGACCATCTTAAATAGCGTGGAACCGCCGGCTCAACAGCATTCACAGCCCTCTTATGAAGCTTCTGATCTCGCTTACACAGACTGGTGGTAAACACATGATACTGTCCACCATTGAGCTGCTTTGGATTGGTCTGGTATCCCCCCTGTTGCTGTTGATGACCCTGGCCGGACTGCTGATTAAAGCCCCCTTGAACATTCTGAGGATTGGAATTTGAGCCGCCGCCCGGGCCGTGAAAGCCGCCAACGCCTGAGCCGCCGCCCGAGCCATTGTTGCCATTAAAGGCGTTGGAATTCTTAAAGGCCTTCATGATTGCGCAATCTTTCCATAGATGAGTAGCTGGCTTCTCCCTAGAGCCATGCCTTGGACAAGGCTCATTCAACAACTGCTCAAGCGTTGGGCCTGAACCGCCGGCTCGGGGAGGTGGCCTCCCTTTACGTCGCTGGTTGTTACCCTGTGAGCTGGCATTGGCCACAAACTCCATGCTGCCATCAGCCTTACGCTTGTTACCTCCTTGGTTCGCCGGGTTATGCTGAGGACCCTTGCCATTGCCGTTCTTCTTTCCCTTCCCTGTCCTTTCATCATCTGACGCGGGGTCCTTGGTACTATCAGAGTCGGCGTACTTGACGAGAGCCGCCATCAGCGTACCCATATCATTGCAGTCGCGCTTGAGCCGCCCGAGTTTCATCTTCAGGGGCAGGAAACGACAATTCTGCTCCAACATTAAGACTGCAGAGCCGGCATCCATCTTATCAGATGAATGTATTATCTCTTTGACCCGGCGAACCCAATGTGTCGTAGACTCACCCTCCTGCTGTTTACAGTTAGTCAAATCCACAATTGACATAGACTGCCTACAGGTATCTTTGAAGTTTTGGATGAACCGGGCTTTCAGCTCAGCCCAAGACCCGATAGAATTCGGCGGCAGCCCTTTCAACCAAGTGCGGGCAGTCCCATCTAACATCATGGTGAAGTACTTGGCCATCGCCGCTTCGCTGACCTCCAGCAATTCCATGGCCATCTCGTAACTCTCGATCCAGGCTCCGGGTTGTAAATCAGCCGTGTAATTAGGCACCTTCCTAGGCCCTTTGAAGTCCTTGGGTAGACGTTCATTGCGGAGAGCCGGCACTAAACAAGGGACACCTCCAGTCCTCGTAGGGATACCCACGTCGACGGAAGCCGTCGGATAAGCCGGGGGTGTCTGGTAAGCCGTCAACTGAGGCACCTGCTCCGCCTCTTGCCGTGCTCTGTCTTGGTCTGCTGCGTGAAAGGCCCCGTTATGAGCCGGGCCGTGGCCAGGTGGCAAGTCATGGCGTCGGACATTACTTGAGCCGGTCGCTGAGACCATGTGTCTGCTATAACTCGGGCTCCGGCCTGGACGAGGGGTTGAATGGATCCTGTCCCGGCTATAAGAATACGCCTCTTGCTGCGCCAGAGCTGTCTGAAGGAGTTCTCTGACCCGGCGGGTTTCAACCGCCGTTGGAGAGTCACCATCAATTGGGAGAGCCGCCAGCCGTGCCGCCGCGGCGACCATGTTTTCCAACGGGTTGGCATAATGACCCGGTGGTATTGGCACGTACTGAGGCGGGGCAGGGTTCACCCGGGGAGATCCCATCACTAGGGGCTGAATTGGTGTCCCAGCCCCGGGCACTATGATCTCCGGCGGGTTACTAGACCCTGCACCCGGCGTGTTGAAGAGGTTTCGAGGATCGTAAACCGGAGGGAGTCGAGATTGGGCCTTTTGATGCCTCCTTCTCATGACCTCATTGGATGCGTTTTGATCCATCGTGAGCCGGAAGGACTGTGCCTGAATCAGCTGAGTCTGGGCGTCGAGAGCCGCCCTCTCTGCAGCCATCCTGATCCCCTCCGCCGCCAGATCCTCCTTGGCCTTTGCTAGATCCAACTTTAACTGTGCCACCTCCGCGTCATGTTGAACTTGATCCGCCGGAGCCACCGTAGCGGTCAACAGGACCGTCATCTTGTCTGTGAGATCCATCAGCACCTGAGCCGGTGAAGGCACCGGGCTTCCTGACCCGGAGGCGGGGTTTTGAACAGGTTGCGCGCCGGCCATGAAGATTCCAACCCGGCTCGGCGGTTCAAAGGGGTCCGGAATGCTGTCGCCATCGGAACAACCCCTGAGCCTGCCATCTTGAAGTTGATACAACGAGTTTGACTCATACGTAGACGACTCGCCATCAGAGCCGGCGGCCGTCTCATCACCAGATCCAGATCCTTCAGAGAGTCCTCCATGGACACATCCCACAAAAGCATGCTTCAAGGCAGGTAGAGCCCGGGCGGGTCGTGCACGCTGAGCCGTCTCGATGAGATCGGCGCAGAGATCCGGCTCAGGGCCCGGCTCACCAATCTTGCCAATGAAGACATGAATTCCGCCGAAGGGGACCCGGTACCCGTACTCGATTGAGCCGGCGTCGGGGCCCCAGTTTGCATCGTCGATGTAGAGCTTGCCGCGACGACTCTTGGTCATCCGGCCCACAGCGTATCCCTTGAGCCCTTCGAAGCTGCCCTTCAAGAACTCAAATCCACCGTGCGCTGGCCCCACGGTGGGCGCCAACTGTCGTGGAATTGTCACGGCAGATGTCCTCGAGCTAGGACTTAGTCGTGGAGCCATCGCAGCTAGGAAGCTTAAAGGGGTTAAACGGGACAAGGAACACGAGGGTTATACTGGTTCGGCCCCTTACGGTGAAGGTAAAAGCCTACGTCCAGTTGAGGTGGTATTGATTAGGGTTTCGATGACCAGGGAGCTTAATCGCTATGCCTGGCTCTCGACGAGATCTTACTTGTCCCTAAACCGCCGCCGGGTCGTCCCTTTATATAGAGAGGTTGACGCCCAGCGGCTCTCAGAGTCCCGGCCGGCTCATAAGAGTGTCCGGCTCGGACTCTCAACTATTCTTGCCTTACACTACAAGTTCCACCATAATGGTGGTTATCACTACGGGCCTTAAGCCACCTCCGGGTCTTAAGCCCATTATCTAACCCGCCGTCTTCAAGCTTGGTACTGGGCTTCGCGTGATGACCATTATGACGTAACCGGGCCCCTCCTGGGCGGGTGACTCTAATGGTTATATCCTCAACACAACCCGATGTGTAAAAGGGGTTGTCAATCCCTTTCGGGTAACGGCGCCTAGAGATAGGCAAACGGATGTGAGAGAGTTGTAAATATTGATAGATCGAACGCCAAATAAAATAAATTGCAGCAAGGTATTTTTGTTTTTTTTGGTTTAATAGATCTGAAAATAAAAGCAAAGGCAAAATAATATGAAGAGGAGACCCGGGGGCCGTAGGTTTCAGTAGTGGCTTCTCTCGGGAAAAATAGCATGCGATGGGTAAACAAATTACTGTTGGGCAATTGATATAACTTCAAATAATCATGACGATATCCAGGCAATGATCATTACATAGACATCACGTCCAAGATTAGTAGACCGACTCCTGCCTGCATCTACTACTATTACTCCACACATCGACCGCTATCCAGCATGCATCTAGTGTATTAAGTTCATGGAGAAACGGAGTAATGCAATAAGAACGATGACATGATGTAGATAAGATCTATTTATGTAGAAATAGAGCCCATCGTTTTATCCTTAGTAGCAACGATACATACGTGTCGGTCCCCCTTCTGTCACTGGGATCAAGCACCGTAAGATCGAACCCACTACAAAGCACCTCTTCCCATTGCAAGATAAATAGATCAAGTTGGCCAAACAAAACCCAAATATCGGAGAAGAAATACGAGGCTATAAGCAATCATTCATATAAGAGATCAAAGAAGACTCAAATGACTTTCATGGATAAAAAGATAGATCTGATCATATACTCAAAGTTCATCCGATTCCAACGAACACACCGCAAAAAGAGTTACATCATATGGATCTCCAAGAGACCATTGTATTGATAATCAAAATAGAGAGAGGAAGTCATCTAGCTACTAACTACGGACCCTAAGGTCTACAAAGAACTACTCACGCATCATCGGAGAGGCACCAATGGAAGTGGTGAACCCCTCCGTGATGGTGTCTAGATTGGATATGGTGGTTCTGGACTCTACGGCGGCTGGAATTGATTTTCGTCGACTCCCCTAGGGTTTCTAGAATATTGGGGTATTTATAGAGCAAAGAGGCGGTCCAGGGGGCACCCGAGGTGGGCACAAGCTACCAGGGCACGCCTAGGCCTCCTGGCACACAATGGTGGGTTGTGCTCCCCTCGGAGCACCCCCCAGGCGCTTCACCAGCCCACTGGATGTCTTCTGGTCCCAGAAAAATCTCCAAAAAGTTTTGCTGCATTTGGACTCCATTTGGTATTGATTTCCTGCGATGTAAAAAACATGCAGAAAACAACAACTAGCACTTGGCACTACGTCAATAGGTTAGTACCAAAAAATGATATAAAATGACTATAAAATGATTATAAAACATCCAAGAATGATAATATAACAGCATGGAAGAATACAAAATTATAGATATGTTGGAGACGTATCAACATCCCCAAGCTTAATTCCTGCTCGTCCTCGAGTACGTAAATGATAAAAACAGAATTTTTGATGTAGAATGCTGCCTAACATGTCATCTCATATTATTTTCTTTATAGCATGGACATTTGGACTTTTATATGGCTCAAAGCAATAGTCTAGTTTTGACATGATGACTTAAATAATCAAGCATATCAACAAGCAACCATGTCTTTCAAAATATCAACGCTAAAATAAGTTATCCCTAGCCCATCATGCTCAATCATTGATCCATTCATGAAACACACTCGCATATTAGCTACTCCCAATACTCAAGTACAGTCAAAGTGCCTCCTAGTTGGTGCTTTATAAGAGAAGATGGAGACTCAAATTCAAAATAAAAATTGCATAAAGTAAATAAAGGCCCTTCGCGGAGGGAAGTAGGGATTTGTAGAGGAGCCAGAGCTCAAAGCGAAAAACATAGAGATAAAAACATTTTAGGAGGTGTGCCTTTCCCACCAACGAAAATGACTTAAGAGTTCCCAACACTTTCCATGCTAGATATATCATAGGCGGTTCCCAAACAGAAATTAAAGTTTATTCGTTTTTCAACCATACTTTCACTTTCCATGGCTAGCCGTATCCATGGTTGCCCTCCATACCAACACTTTCCAAGGAATTTATTATTTGACAACATAAAGTAAATTCATTTTTCATTTCGGGATTGGGCATCCCTAATACCTTTGCCTTACTCTCGTGTAATGACAAGTGAATAAACACTCATCGTGAGAATAACACATCTAGCATGGAAAAAATTAGCCACCCCTCACCGCCTCGCGAGCGGTACGAACACACAAAAGAGAAGTTTATTTTGAAAATTAGAGATGGCACATACTGTCGGATTATGGGTTCCGGCAAAACCCTTAAGGTTCAAACTCTGGGGTGCGCGCGAAGTTCTCCCCCTACCGATCCACGTCCTAGCTTGCTAAGATCTCACGGACGAGCTCGACGAACTCGCAACACAAGGGACACAAGGTTTATACTAGTTCGGGCCACCGTTGTGGTGTAATACCCTACTCCAGTGTGGTGGTGGTGGATTGCCTCTTGGGCTGATGACGAACAGTACAAGGGGAAGAACAGCCTCCTGAGGTTGAGGTGTTCTTGCGCTCTGTGTGTGGATGAGGATCACTCAAGATCAGATGAGATGCCTCCGAATGAGTTATCTCCTACGGTGGTGGCTAGTTCTACTTATATAGGCCCTGTTCCTCTCCCCAAATATTGAGCGGGAAGGGAGCCAACAACGGCCAATTTGAAAGGGGACAACTAGTACAGCTTATCCTGACAAAAGCGGTCTTTGCCTGCAAAAGGCTCTGGTGGTGACGCCGCCTTGGGCTCCATGGTGACCTCCATCTTGCCGTCCTGCTGGTCTTGGTCTCGTTGCACCGATATGGAAACCTTTGCTTGACGCCTCGGTACTCCGCGCCTGCGCTCGCTTCCTTAGCACCAAAGGGGAAACAAGGACACTGCGCGTGCTGGCACCCGCCTGGCGCTCGCCTGATCTTGATCGCCATGTCTCACGTCACGAGAACCTCGCAAGGTTTGCCCCGCCTTGATCTCTCCGCACCTCGCGAGCCAACCTGGTGAGACTGCTCCTGAGGAGGTCTTGTATCATCCGCCTAGCGAGGCTTGGCCCCTCGCGAGGGTCTTGAATGCCTTGTTGATGAAGATGGGCCGTACGGCCCCACGCACAGAGCCATGCCGTGGGCCACAGGCAGGCAAGTCGGGGGACCCCCGTTCCCAGAACGCCGACAGTAGCCCCCGGGCCCAAGGCCCTGTAACACCCCGGATGTAACTTTTCATATTTGTAACTCCAACTCTTGCCATTTTCGGCTATGTGTTATGATATTCCCTTCGTGGTGGGGTTTTATTTTTCGTTTTGCATTTTGTTCATGTCATGCATCTCATATCATGTCATCATGTGCATCTCATTTGCATACGTGTTCGTCTCATGCATCCGAGCATTTTCCCCGTTGTCCGTTTTGCAATCCGACACTCCCACATGCACCGGCGCACCCCTCTTGTCTCTTTTCGTGAGCGGGTGTTAAACGTTCTCGGAATGGACCGAGGTTTGCCAAGTGGCCTTGGTATACCACCGGTAGACCACCTGTCAAGTTTCGTGCCATTTGGAGGTCGTTTGATGCTCCAACGGTTAACCGGCTAACCGCAAAGTCCTTTTGTGTGTTGCAGCAACCCCCCCCCCAAACAACCTAATAACCCATCTAATCCCCCTCCATGCTCTCGGTCGTTCGATCACGATCGTGTGGGCGAAAACCGCACTCCATTTGGAGTCTCCTAGCTCCCTCTACCTATAAATATGTGCTTCTCCCGAAATTTTCGCACAGATCAACCCTAGCCCCGCTCCTCCGCGCCGCCGGACGTGTCCGCCCGGCGCCGGACACGACCACCGCCACCTCACCCCGGCCAATCCCCCGCCGCCGCTCTCCTCCAACCGCGCGCCACCGCGTGTCCTCCGCTCTCTCCTCCCCGCTGCCGCCGCCGTTCCCGCTCTTCGCCGTCGGCCGCCGCCTCGACTCGTCGGCCGCCGCCCGTCTCCAGCGCCTCCCGCCGCCGACCGCCGCCGTCTCCTCCACTCCCGCCAACGCCGCCCCCCGCACCCGCGTCCGCCGCCGCCCGCCGGCGCCGCGCTCCTCCTCGCCGGATCCAGCGCTCCCCCCTCCTCCGGCGAGCTCCTCCCCCCTCTCCAGCAAGTCCTCCGGCGACCCGCTGCGACCTCGACATCCGTGCCCTGATCCAGATGTGGAGAGGTTGACTCTGAAAATCTTCCCAAGTCCCCGAATTATTGCAATATGTTGCTCTGTTCATCGCATCATATATTATTGCATACCGCTCCATTTTACATGCATGATATATCGAAATGTTCGTCACGAGATGCTCTTCATTTTGTTCCATTGTGCCATGCTCGTTTGAGTCCATCTTAATGCCCAAATCTTTGGTGCAAGAGTGCTATATGCTGTTAACTGCTGTCTGTTTACAGAACTTGGTGATTTGTCTTTTTCATTGCATTTGATGTGTGCATCTTATGGGCATGAGCTCTACAGGTGTTTTGATCTATGCCATGCCATCTTTACAGAGGTGTATGCCATGTATTTTTGTGATCTATGTGGTGACTAGCACAAGCATCCAAACTAGGCTTCGTGATGTTTCTGTTTTCAGGGACTTAGGATTTTGCAGTCTTTTACTGCTGTTATCTTGTTGCCATGTATCCATGTGGCTACAGAGAGATCCATGCTTCTTTTGGTTATGTTCAGTAAGGATGTTTTGTAGATATAGTTGTGACATATCCATCCATGCCCCTGTTTGCAATTATGGAGTGCCCTAGCATGTCTTAATCTTGCTCTACTGTTGCTATAAAATATTCCTGACAGATTGTTAACATGGTATTCAATTTTGCCAAGATTGTTGTAGTTGATCCATACATGCTATGAACTTGCTCTTGCTATGGTTAGCTTCATAAACATGCCAGCTTGCTGTAGGTATGCTTGTTTTGTCATGCATTGCTTTGTGATGAGTGAATCAAGCTCACCAAGATGTCTTCATAATGCTGTTAATGCCATGTTCTGTTTTCTGCAGTCTGAAACCTGTTAACGAAACTTGCTATGTTTACATGGGTGCCATCATATCTTCTGATCCTTTTTGGCTCATGGTCAGTAAGGGACTTTTGTTCTATGCATTTAGTAGATTCATGCCATGCCTTGCTTTGCTATGTTAATTTCCTGTAGCATGTGTTTTGCTTGCTCTGAACATTGCTACCTGATGCTGTTTCAGCCATGTTCAGTATTTTCACCAAGTCTGTGAAACTGTTATCTTTTGCACTTTTGCCATGCTTGTTTGAACCTGTTATGGTGTGATCTAGCCATAGCTCAGTGTTTATCTTTTGTCAAGAATCTCCTGTAGATTACTGCCATGTGCTTTGTTGCTATGTTGGGGTTCTGTAGCATAGTTACTTGATGTATTCTAGTTGCTATCATGCTGTTAATCGCAGAATCGTGTCATTCTTGTTTTGCTTGCCATTTGCAAACCGTGCATCCGTTTTCGGTGATCTTTATATCGATTTCGACCAAAATCATCTCATATTTCCAGTGGAATACTTGGTTTGCCAAGTTACTGCCTTTTTCATCCTTTTTCTTCCAGAGTACGCATACGCGTCGCATATCATGCATGTATTGCATCATGTTGCTTGTGCATTTCCCATGATTGATTGTGGTTCCATTGCTTGTGTTCTTGCTGTGGGTAGAGCCGGGAGACGAGTTCGTGAACGATGAACCTGTTGAGTACGCTTACGAGGATCAAGCTTTCGACAACTCTGAGAACCTTGCAGGCAAGATGACCATACCCTCGAAATCACTTCTATCTTTGCTTTGCTAGTTGTTCGTTCTATTGACATGCTGCGCTACCTACCACTTGCTATATCATGCCTCCCATATTGCCATGCCAAGCCTCTAACCATCCTTTCCTAGCAAACCATTGTTTGGCTAAGTTACCGCCTTTGCTCAGCCCTTCTTATAGCGTTGCTAGTTGCAGGTGAAGTTGAAGTTGGTTCCATGTTGGAACATGGATATTTTGGAATATCACAATATCTCTTATTTAATTAATGCATCTATATATTTGGTAAAGAGTGGAAGGCTCGGCCTTATGCCTGGTGTTTTGTTCCACTCTTGCCGCCTTAGTTTCCGTCCTACTGGTATTATGTTCCTTGAGTTTGCGTTCATTACGCGGTTGGGTGATTTATGGGACCCCCTTGACAGTTCGCCTTGAATAAAACTCCTCCAGCAAGGCCCAACCTTGGTTTTACCATTTTCCACCTAAGCCTTTTTCCCTTGGGTTTTCGTGAGCCCGAGGGTCATCTTTATTTTAACCCCCGGGCCAGTGCTCCTCCGAGTGTTGGTCCAAACTTGAGCACTGTGCGGGACCGTCCCTTGGCAACTTGGGTTACGTTGGTACCTGTACGCTTAGCTTATCCGGTGTGCCCTGAGAACGAGATATGTGCAGCTCCTATCGGGATTTGTCGGCACAGCGGGTGGTCTTGCTGGTCTTGTTTTACCATTGTCGAAATGTCTTGTAAACCGGGATTCCGAGACTGATCGGGTCTTCCCGGGAGAAGGTTTATCCTTCGTTGACCGTGAGAGTTTATAATGGGCTAAGTTGGGACACCCCTGCAGGGTATTATCTTTCGAAAGCCGTGCCCACGGTTATGAGGCAGATGGGAATTTGTTAATGTCCGGTTGTAGAGAACTTGACACTTGACTTAATTAAAATACATCAACCGTGTGTGTAGCCGTGATGGTCTCTTTTCAACGGAGTCCGGGAAGTGAACACGGTTTGAGTTATGCATGAATGTAAGTAGTTTCAGGATCACTTCTTGATCATTTCTAGCTTCGCGACCGTTGCGTTGCTTCTCTTCTCGCTCTCATTTGCGTATGTTAGCCACCATATATGCTTAGTGCTTGCTGCAGCTCCACCTCATTACACCATCCTTTCCTATAAGCTTAAATAGTCTTGATCTCGTGGGTGTGAGATTGCTGAGTCCTCGTGACTCATAGATTCTACCAAAACAGTTGCAGGTGCTGACGATACCAGTGCAGATGACGCAACCGAGCTCAAGTGGGAGTTCGACGAGGAACTTGGTGCAGGTGCCGACGGGTCGCCTCGTCGTCGCGCCTCCGTGAAGCGCGAGGAGGGGTCCGGCTGAGCTCGGGACGTCGCCAAGGGCCTGCCCCCGTGGACCGCTGTAGGGGCAAGCGCCGCTTTTGTTTTGTTCTTCCTTTCCTTCCTGCATCAAAGATGAAACCAGAATGGGCCCTGGAGGGGCGTGTATCGAACTATGATTCCTCAATCATTATGCTATGTTTGTTGTTTTCGTGCTGTGTCATTATTTTGTGCAGAGATAACTTAGCTTGGCGCGTTCGGGGTAGCCTCCTCTTCACGAGGCACTTGTTTCCTCATGCCCGTCTTGACTTAGTGGTCGCTCAGGAACTGCAAAAAATTCGTTAGGAAGCTCGCTAGGAGACTTATCGTTCACCCAAGCCTTGACCCAGTGCTTCATATCGCGGTACCCGAGGGGCACGGATTAGGAGAGATGCGCCAGCTTGTGGGCTCGAGCGAGGGTGCCTCACGATAAAGCAGACGGAAGGCAGAGAGAAGGAAAAAGGCTCGCGAGGGCACCTGCCTAGCCCCCTCACGAGGTATGCGAGAGAGAGAGAGAACACAGGCTAACTAGAGTCGGAAATAGCGGCAAAAGGTGACGGAACCAAATCAGCAAGGAACACCAGAAGCAAACTTCGATTAAAAGAAGGCGAGCCAACTATGGAAAGCAAATGAAAAGCCGCGTCTAGCACCTAGTCTAGTCTTCAAGTCTTATCACCAGCGCGGAGCTAAGTGCTTCCACTAAGACGTGGAAGGGAGCCCCCGAGGCCCGAGGGCGGCACTCCTGAGACTCCGGGGCGTGTACAGCCCCACTCATTATTATGTGAGAGTGTCACGGGCAGCGATCTTCACAGGCACTGGCCTTCTTCACAGGCACTGGGCCTTTCTTCATAGGCACTAGGCCTTGTTTCATGGGTAGAACTTTCGGAGGTGCTGGATGTTCCAGGCATTCTGGATGGGCACCCCGTCCTGCGTTTCCAGGCGCGCGGCGCCAGGCCTGGAGACATGCACGACCCTGAACGGGCCCTCCCACGTAGGTGAGAGCTTGTGCAGCCCCTCCTTGGAGAGGACCCGCCTCAGGACGAGGTTGCCCACCTCGAGCGTCCTGGAGCGGATGTTGCGGCAGTGGTATCGCCGCAGCGCCTGCTGATACCTTGCCGCCCGTAGCGCGGCTTCGCGGCGGCGTTCCTCTCCCAGCACGAGGTCCATCCCCCACGTGGCGTCGTGTTGCATTTCATCAAACGCCAGGACCCGTGCGGAGCGATGCTTGACCTCGTGAGGGAGGACTACTTCTGCCCCGTAGACGAGGAAGAACGGGGTCTCGCCCGTCGGCTTGGTGGCGGTGGTGCGGCTGGACCACAAAACGGACTAGAGCTCCTCGTACCAGCCCCTGCCGCAGGCCTCCAGCTTCTTCTTGAAAGTCCTGGTCTTGAGGCCCCTCAGGACCTCCGAGTTGGCGCGTTCGGCCTGACCATTGCTCCTGAGGTGCGCCACCGAAGCGTAGCAGATCTGCGTTCCAAGGTTAGCATAATATGTTTTGAAGAGATTACTGGCGAACTGCGAACCGTTATGAGTGATGATGCGGTTGGGGACCCCGAAGCGGCTCATGAGACCCTTGATAAACTTGACCGCGGAACCAGCTGGGATGGTGCGGACGGCTTCCACCTCCGCCCACTTGGTGAACTTGTCAATGGCAACGTAGAGGTAGCGGTAGCCCCCAGGCACTCGAGGGAATGGGCCCAAGTTATCCAGCCCCCAGACCGCGAACGGCCATGTGAGTGGGATGGTCTGGAGGCCCTGAGCCGGCTGATGGATCTGCTTCGCATGGAACTGGCAGGCTTCACAGGACTTCACCAGCTCGGCTGCGTCGTTGAACGCCGTGGGCCAGTAGAATCCGCTACAGAATGCCTTGCCGACGAGGGTCTGTGATAACGAGTGGTGCCCGCAGTCCCCTCCGTGTATGTCAGATAGCAACTCCCTCCCCTGGTCTCTGGAGATGCAACGCAGTGAAACGTCATTTGGTTGCTTCCTGTACAACTCACCGTCTCGGATGCAGTATGCCGTGGCTTGCCGGGCCACACGCTCTGCATCCTCCTCCTTCTCCGGCAGCGCCCCTTGCATCACGTATTCCTTGAATCCCTTGGTCCAGCATCCCTCTTGGGGCTCGAGCGCCAAGAGCAGGCGCGCTCCTGAGGTCAGGCCACAGGCTGGGGCTCCTGTGGCAGGCGGCTGCGGGAGCTCCTCCCGCGGCTGAGCTCTTCTCGAAAGTGGTGGTGTCGCTGATGGCTTGAAGAGCCGCTCCTTCAAGATGCCAGGCTCTTCGGGCTGCCGCCTGGACGCCCTTCTAGCGATGTCGTCAGCTTCTTTGTTGGTGCCACGGGGCACGTGCTGCAACTCCAGGCCCAGGAACTGCTTCTCCATCTTGCACACCTCCGCGAGGTACGCCTCCATGTGCTCGTCCTTCGGCTCGTATACCTTGTTGGAGAAGTTGACGAGGAGCTGCGAGTCGCCCCTAACGGTGAGGCGCTTCACCCCCAGAGCTGCCGCAGCCTTCAGGCCAGCTATGAGGCCTTCGTATTCTGCAATGTTGTTGGAGACCTTCTCGCCCTGCTGAAAGCAGAGCTGCACAGCGTACTAGAGCTTGTCCTGAGTGGGCGAGATGAGTACTGCGCCAGCCCCCGCGCCCTGGTGCATGAAGGCGCCATCGAAATACATGACCCAGCCGTCCGGCGCCTCACTCCCCGGCGAGGTGGACCGGTCTTCGCCTTCTTCAAGCGTCGGGGCATCCGTCCATTCCGCCACGAAATCAGCGAGTGCAGCTCCCTTGATGACCCTGGTTGTGCTGAACTCCAACTGGAACGCCTGCATCTCGATGTTCTACTCAGCGACCCTTCCGGCAGAGTTGGGGCTCTTGAGCACCCTCTCCAATGGGTAGGCTGAAACGACCTTGATGGGGTGACCCTGGAAGTAGTGCCGCAACTTCCGCGAGGCCACTAGGAGCGCGAGCAAGAGCTTCTGAGGCATGGGATATCATGCCCTTGCGTCCCGTAGCACCGTGCTGACGAAATACACCGGGTGCTCGATGAGAGCAGGCGCGTTGGTGAGGCTCGTGTCTTGCGGGAGTTGGGGTGTCTCCTGAGGTAGCGGAACCCCCGACGCTTGATACCTTGTCGGGACCTTGGCAGCGCCGCCCTGCCGAGCTTGGTCCTTTGTCGAGGCTGTTGCGGTTCTTGCGGCACCTTCCTGATCTTGAGTCGGCTCAGCTGGCGGCGTGGCTTGGCGCGACGCGCCTTTGGCCTGGTGCTCTTCCCGAACCGCCACCAGAGCCGCGCTGGCGGAGTACGGGGTGGCGGCAAGATAAAGCACCAGGGGCTCGAGAGGTCGTGGCGCTACCATCATTGGAGGGTTGGTCGGGTATCTCTTGAGGTCTTGAAAAGCTTGGTCTGCCTCCGGGGTCCACTCGAACGGGCCCTTCTTTTTCATCAGCTTGAAGAAGGGTAGGGCGCGCTCTCCCAGCTTGGAGATGAAACGCCCCAACGCAGTTACCCGATCGGCCAGCTTTTGCATTTCCTTGAGGGTTTGCGGTGGGCTCATGTCTTCAATGGCCTTGATCTTCTCTGGGTTCGCCTCGATCCCTTTGTGGGACACGAGGAAACCCAGCAGCTTGCCCGAAGGGACACCAAACACGCACTTCTCCGGGTTAAGTCGCAAGTTCACCTGGCGCAGGCTCGCGAAAGTCTCCTCCAGATCATGGATCAAGGTTCGGGCCTCCCGAGACTTCACCACGATGTCGTCGACGTAGGCCTCTGCGTTTCTCCCGAGTTGTCGCCCTAAGGCGATATGCATCAACCGCTGAAAGGTCGCGCCCGCGTTGCGCAGTCCGAAAGGCATGCAAGTGTAGCAGTACACCTCGCACGAGGTCAGGAAGGCTGTCTTCTCTACATCTTCCACCGCCATCTTGATCTGGTGATACCCTGAGAACGCATCCAGGAAGCACAGCAGGTCGCACTCGGCAGTGGAGTCGAAGATCTGGTCAATGCGTGGAAGCGGGAACGGATCTTGGGGGCAGGCCTTGTTGAGGTTGGTGAAGTTGACACACATTCGCTCCTTCCCGCCTTTCTTCGGCACAACGACGGGGTTTGCCAGCCATTCGGGGTACTGCACCTCGCGAATGGCACCCATCGCCTCCAACTTGCGGGTTTCTTGGACGATGAAGGCCTGCTTCTCCGCGGACTGCCGCCTCCCCCGCTGCTTCACAGGGCGTACATTGGGGCACACCCTTAAGTGATGCTGAATCACCTCTCTCGGGACCCCCACCGGCTGCTTGGGTTCCCATGCGAATATTTCCTTTCTTGCACCAATGCTTCCTCTTGGCTTTGGTCGAGACTGGCACCTAGGGTAAAGGTGGCTCCTGAGGTCCCGTCCTCATCGACTGGCACCTGCTTGGTTTCCACCTTGTCTTGGGTGAACAGCTGCTTCTTGGTTGGTGTGGCTCCCTTGGGCTCGGAGGTGCATGCGTCGACGGGCTGCGCCGCCGCGACGGTCTTGAAGGCAAGCTTGAGCGCTGCCAGGGCCTCCTTTGCGTCCCCCTTGATGGTGAGGACGCCCTTGCTTCCAGGCATCTTCATGAGGTTGTAGGCCGGATAGGTTGCTGCCATGAACTGGGCCAGTGCTGGGTACCCAAGGATGGCGTTGTACGGGAGGCCGATGCGGGCGATGTCGAAGTCGACCAGCTTGGTGCGGTAGTTGTCGCACGTGCTGAAGGTGACAGGGAGGCGGATCTGCCCCAGGGAGTGGGCGGCGCCGCCGCCAACTCCTGAGAAGGGCTTGCTGAGGCTGAGCCGATCGAGCGGCACATGAAGAAGGCCGAAGGCCTCCATGGAGAGCACGTTAAGGCCGGCGCCGCTGTCGATGAGGGTCTTGGTGACGGCCACATTGCAGATGGTGGGCGTGCAGAGCATTGGGAGCGTGCCCGAGCCGGCGGTGGTGACGGGGTGGTATTCTGAGTCGAAGGTGAGGTCGGCTTCGGGCGCAGCCCAGCCCGGCGGAGCCCCCGAGCGCTTGGAAGCAGCGTCGATCTGGCGAAGGAATGGCTTGATATGGCGATCCGAAGGCGGTGCTTGAGAGCCGCCTAGCAGGGCCGCGACCGCGTGGTGCGCCGGCGCCACGTAACGCGCTGTGAAGAGACCGTGCAGCTCCTCCCAAGACGCCACCGTGGATCCGGGGAGGTTGAGCAGCCAGGCGCGCGGCTCGCCAGCGAGGGACATGGGAAGCCAGTTGGCCATGACCTTGTCGTCCCCTCCGGCCTCGAAGACGGCCTCTTCGTATGCCAACAGGAAAGCTGACAGGTCCGCCGCGCCGTCGTAGCGCGGCTGCATCTCCGGCTTGAACTTGGGCGGCCATTGCACCTGCCACAAGGCGGGGGCCAGGGCTCGGAGCCCCTGGCCCCGTCGTCGGCGCCTGCCGTCGGAGCCGGGAGCGAGAGGCCTGCCATCCGGGCGGAGCGCGGCGGCGATGGAGCGCAGATCGATGGAAGGAAAGCTACGGTGCACCCCTACCTGGCGCGCCAAATGTCAGATTACGGGTTCGGCAAAACCCTTAAGGTTCGAACTATGGGGTGCGCGTGAAGTTCTCCCCCTACTGATCCACGTCCAAGCTTGCTAAGATCTCACGGACAAGCTCGACGAACTCGCAACACAAGGGACACAGGGTTTATACTAGTTCGGGCCACCGTTGTGTTGTAATACCCTACTCCAGTGTGGTGGTGGTGGATTGCCTCTCGGGCTGATGATGAATAGTACAAGGGGAAGAACAGCCTCCTGAGGTTGAGCTGTTCTTGCGCTCTGTGTGTGGACGAGGATCACTGAAGATCAGATGAGATGCCTCCGAATGAGTTATCTCCTACGGTGGTGACTAGTTCTACTTATATAGGCACTGTTCCTCTCCCCAAATATTGAGCGGGAAGGGAGCCAACAATGGCCAATTTGAAAGGGGACAGCTAGTACAGCTTATCTTGACAAAAGCGGTCTTCGCCTTCAAAAGGCTCTGGTGGTGACGCCGCCTTGGGCTCCATGGTGACCTCCGTCTTGCCGTCCTGCTGGTCTTGGTCTCGTTGCACCGATATGGAAACCTTTGCTTGACGCCTCGGTACTCCGCGCCTGCGCTCGCTTCCTTAGCACCAAAGGGGAAACAAGGACACTGCGCGTGTTGGCGCCCACCTGGCCCCTACCTGGCGCGCCAAATGTCGGATCACGAGTTCCGGAAAAACCCTTAAGGTTCCAACTCTAGGGTGCATGCGAAGTTCTCCCCCTACCGATCCACGTCCTAGCTTGCTAAGATCTCACGGACGAGCTCGACGAACTCGCAACACAAGGGACACAGGGTTTATACTGGTTCGGGCCACTGTTGTGTTGTAATACCCTACTCCAGTGTGGTGGTGGTGGATTGCCTCTTGGGCTGATGACGAACAGTACAAGGGGAAGAATAGCCTCCTGAGGTTGAGGTGTTCTTGCGCTCTGTGTGTGGATGAGGATCACTCAAGATCAGATGAGATGCCTCCGAATGAGTTACCTCCTACGATGGTGGCTAGTTCTACTTATATAGGCCCTGGTCCTCTCCCCAAATATTGAGCGGGAAGGGAGCCAACAACGGCCAATTTGAAAGGGGACAACTAGTACAGCTTATCCTGACAAAAGCGGTCTTTACGTGCAAAAGGCTCTGGTGGTGACGCCGCCTTGGGCTCCATGGTGACCTCCGTCTTGTCGTCCTGCTGGTCTTGGTCTCGTTGCACCGATATGGAAACCTTTGCTTGACGCCTTGGTACTCCGCGCCTGCGCTCGCTTCCTTAGCACAAAAGGGGAAACAAGGACACTGCGTGTGCTGGCGCCCGCCTGGCGCCCGCTTGATCTTGATCGTCATGGCTCACGTCACGAGAACCTCGCGAGGTTTGCCTCGCCTTGATCTCTCCGCCCCTCGTGTGCCAACCTGGTGAGGCTGCTCCTGAGGAGGTCTTGTGTCGTTCGCCTCGCGAGGCCTGGCCCCTCACGAGGGTCTTGAATGCCTTGTTGATGAAGATGGGCCGTACGGGCCCACGCGCAGAGCCACGCCGTGGGCCGCAGGCAGGCAAGTCTGGGGACCCCCGTTCCCAGAACGCCGACACATACAAATTTGCTTAGAACGGCAAAAGAATACCGCATATGGGTACATATAGTGGACTCACGTGGCAAAACTGGTTTAAAGGTTTTTGGATGCACAAGTAGTGATCATACTTAGTGCAAAATGAAGGCTACCAAAAGATTGAGAAGCGACCAACCAAGAAACGAATAATCTCACAAGCGAGCATTAAGCATAATTAACACCGAATAATGCACCACAAGTAGGATATAATTTCATTGCATGATTATTGACTTTCGTGCTTGCATAAGGAATCACAGACCTTAACACCAATATTCTTACTAAAGCACAATTACTCATCAACATGACTCACATATCACATCATCATATCTCAAAACTATTACAAGGAATAAAGTTTATTTTGTCCAATGATCTTCATGAAAGTTTTTATTATATCCTTCTTAGATATCTATCACTTTGGGACTAATGTGTATGTGTTGCTTTTGATAAGCTCAAACAAATATAAGTGAAGATCATGGGCATAATATTTCTTTCTCTAAAATTAATTTAAGTGAAGCAAGAGAGAATTTCTTAAAAATTTACTAACTCTCAAATAAATGTAAGTGAAGCAAGAGAGCATTTCTTCAAAAATAACTAAGCACACCCTGCTCAAAAAGATATAAGTGAAGCACTAGAGCCAATTCATAGCTCATAAAAATTTAAGTGAAGCATAGAGAGCAATTCTAACAAGTCATGACATAATTTTGGCTCTCTCAAATAGGTGTTTCCAGCAAGGATTCAAGACTTAAAAAGCAAAACAAACAAGCAAAGACTCATATCATACAAGATGCTCCAAGCAAAACTCATAGTATGTGACGAATAAAAATATAGCTTCGAGTAAAATACCGATGGTCGTTAGAAGAAAGAGGGGATGCCACTCGGGGCATCCCCAAGCTTAGTTGCTTGCTTCTCTTTGGATAATAGCTTGGGATGCCATGGGAATCCCCAAGCTTAGGCTCTTCTTACTCCTTATTCCTTCATCCATCATAAGATAACCCAAAACTTGAAAACTTCAATCACACAAAACTCAACAAAACCTTCGTGAGATCCGTTAGTATAAGAAAGAAAATCACTACTATAAGTATTGTATCAAACCAATTCATATTTTATTCTTTCATTATATCTACTGTATTCCAACTTTGCTATGGAAAAAACCCATCAAAGAAAACCATAGAATCATCAAAACAAGCACACAACGCAAAGAAAACAGAATCTGTCAAAAACGGAAACAAAATCTGTCAAAAACGGAACAGTCTGTAGCAATCTGGATATTTATAATACTCCTGAAATTCCAAAAATTCTGAAAAATTAGGACGGCCTGAGCAATTTGTATATTAATCTTCTGCAAAAAGAATTGGTATTTTATCACGCTCTGGTTAAAAATGAGAATTGTTTCCGTGAGCGTGAAAGTTTCTATTTTTTCAGCAAGATCAAACAACAATCACCCAAGAAGATCCTAAAGGCTTTGCTTGGCACAAACACTAATTACAACACAAAAAACACAATCATAACAGTAGCATAATTGTGCAAACACTCAATAACAGAAATCAAAAAGCAAAAATAAATTTTATTCATTGGGTTGCCTCCCAACAAGCGCTATTGTTTTACGCCCCTAGCTAGGCATAAAGCAAGGACCTAAGTTTTGTCATCTTTGTTTCGAGATCCATAAGGTGCCCTCATGATTGATACATATGTTGGCCTAATTCTTGTTCTAGGGAAGTGTTCCATACCCTTCCTTAGTGGAAATTGAAACTTAATATTGCCTTCTTTCATATCAATCACGGCACCAATAGTGTGTAAAAACGGTCTACCAAGAATAATTGGACAAGACGGATTGCAATCAATATCAAGAACAATAAAATATATGGGCACATAATTCCTATTTGCAAGAATAAGAACATCATTAATTCTTCCCATAGGCCTTTTAATAGTAGAATCCGCCAAATGTTAATTTAAAGAGCATTCTTCAATATCGGTAAGACCAAGCACATCACATAAAGATTTCGGAATTGTAGGAACACTAGCACCCAAGGCACACAAAGCAAAACACTCATAATTTTTAATCTTGACTTTGATAGTAGGTTACCATTAATCATGTAATTTTCTAGGAATTGGAAACTTCTAATTCCAACTTTTCTTCAAAAGCTTTCACCATAGCTATGTTTAGTAAAAGCTTTGTTTTGTTCATAAGCATGGGTGAGTTTATCATGGATTGCAACATAGAAACACAATCAATAAAAGAGCAACTATCATAATTAAAGTCTTTGTAATCCAAAAGAGTGGGCACATGGACAAGTTAAAGGATGCTAGCTACCCGCCGTTCTGGAGTCATCGAGCGCGCACGACGTCGTGGTCCACCCAATCATTTACTGTAGCTTTGTTTTTGGCTGTCGACGCCTGGTCAACCATCGATTGTTTTGTACATACATGGCTGGTACAATGGGTAGATGACGGGTGGGCCTCGTTGGCTGTGGGGTCCAGGAATCAGTTGGTTTTTGCTTCCTCGGCGTGGAGATAGGTTTCTGAGAGCGAGGGCGGCGATGAAAACCTGGATCGACCGGGGTGGAAAATATCCCGTGCCTTCTCTCCCGTGCTCTCCCATCCCCCGATCCCCTCCTTCCCTCCCGTCGCTCTCTTAGTTTTCGGTCTGGAGCGGGAGGGACCGATGCAGCCATCCAGCAGCGGTGGCTGCGGCGGTGGCGGCGGCACCGGCATAGGCCTGACGCGACCATGCAGCAGCCGGAGAGGGGAGGAAGAGAGGTTGCGAGGTGGATCTTGTGGCGGTGATGCCGGGGCTTGAGGCGGAGAGGCGCTAGTCGCTGGGCCTCGCCACCGAGCTCCTTTTTATCTCCCTTCTTTGTCTCCCTCGTTGTCCTCATCTGCGACTCTTCCTCTGCCACGCCCAGGCCTACGGCAACGCCGCCAGTCCTCGACGCGAAGAAGCTAAGGGAGGAGGAGCCTGACCCTGATCACAGCCAAAATCGGGCCGCCACTCAGTCTCTCTCCCACACCCTCGTCAAATGGCCAACATCTTGTGTCCAGTTCAGAACAGGTATGTTTTCTTGCTATAGTATTAATTGGAATGCTATAGCCCAAGCTCCATGTGAGATTAATTATTTGGTTTTATTGATTCTCGAATATGGAGGTCCTTAATTTCTTCTCAAACTTCAATTCAACTCCGGAACGAGTCCATGAAGAAGACAAACGGACGTAGTCGAACGGATCCTCACAACTCCGGAACGAAACCAAAGCTAACGAGAGAAGCAACCCGGAAAGAAACAAACAACATAGTAAACAACCACCACATACACATGGCATGATGCACAAACAAGTATGATGCATGTCCGATTTAATGACGCATGGCATGGCAAAGTGCATAAACAATACTACAAATTAAGTGGAGCTCAATATGCAACGAGTCGCATATTGACGAAACACCACATCAAATATTTAGTTCTTTCTCGTTTATGTACCCAACAATATTAAATGTTGTTAAACATGGCAAGGGGTGAAGCATAAATAAACTATCTATTTAGGCAAGTTTAAATGAGGTCGGAAATAACAAACAACAATTCGGGAAAATCCTCAGTGCATATAGCAATTTAATGCAAACAACGGTTTTAAACATTGTAAATGTTGTTATCATGATGCGGATGACATATACAAGGTTTTATGCAATTTAATAAAAAATATTGACATGAGCATGTTATGAAGCATTTGTCACCGTGGTGGAAGAAAGGGTGCCACGGCGGTGAAACGGAAATGGTGCCACGGCAACATATCGGTTCCGGTAGCTCATGGAGATACCGGTGCAAAAAGGAAGCGTGGCGTGAGCGTGTCATGCAAGATGGTGGGGTGATCCCGGCAACCAGGTTCCCATGGGTCGATGCCATGGCAACGGGAACATGCAAGAAACAAGTCAGGCACGTTGCAAACGCGAGCATTTCATGCAACATATGCATTCGTCCACGGGCGGTCGTTCTCGGCGGTATACCTTCGTAGCGTGCATTTTCAGAGCGGTTCAAAATCGTCGAGGGAAGTAGTCGTTTATGGGTCGTCGTGGGAAGTAGTGGTTCACGTCTCGAAGAGGAACTTGACGGATCCGAGGTCTCCGATGTAGTGGTACACATTTCATAGACGAACTTGGCGTTCCGGAGAGGGTACTTGCCGGATCCACAACACTGAGACCGTTCGTGGCAGGGGAACTTGGTGTTCACGGGTCTGCCAAAGACGTCGTGGTACTTGGCGTCCTTGGCGATTCCGGAGACGGCGGTAGAGGTATTTGACGTGTCACCATGTAGTCGTACACTTGTCGGAGAGGATCTTGGTGCATCCAAAGTGAAGCAACACAAAAGGGCCTCGGGTCTTGGTGGTCAACGAAGGGAGGCGGGCGGCGAAGCAGCAGCAACGTGCCGGCACTGTACAGCCATGACGGACACCATGGCCGTGAGGTGGAGGGGCCCTGGCATGAGACCAGCAGCGGGCACGCGCGTGCAAGAAGGCGGTGAGGTCGACGCCTTGCCCAAGTCGCGGCGGAGCGACGGGAACAGCGGTGGGCGAGGAAGCAGAGGGGAGGCGTCGCGTGGAGGAGCATCGACGGGGCGGCGCTCGCCGGAGTCGGGGCCGAAGGGAACGGATCGAGGGGCTCCTCCCCTAGCGACGGAGCTGGCGAGGCGGTGGTGTTGGAAATATGCCCTAGAGGCAATAATAAATAGGTTATTATTATATTTCCTTGTTCATGATAATCGTTTATTATCCATGCTAGAATTGTATTGATAGGAAACTCAGAT
Source organism: Triticum aestivum (assembly GCF_018294505.1). Classification (NCBI taxonomy): domain Eukaryota; kingdom Viridiplantae; phylum Streptophyta; class Magnoliopsida; order Poales; family Poaceae; genus Triticum; species Triticum aestivum. Next base: position 358,282,221 of record NC_057796.1, read on the forward strand.
ACATGTGTGGATACATAGACAACACCATGTCCCTAGTAAGCCTCTAGGAGACTAGCTCGTTGATCAATAGATGGTTACGGTTTCCTGACCATGGACATTGGATGTCGTTGATAACGGGATCACATCATTAGGAGAATGATGTGATGGACAAGACCCAATCCTAAGCCTAGCACAAGATCGTGTAGTTCGTTTGCTCAGAGTTTTTCTAATGTCAAGTATCACTTCCTTAGACCATGAGATTGTGCAACTCCCGGATACCGTAGGAATGCTTTGGGTGTGCCAAACGTCACAACGTAACTGGGTGGCTATAAAGGTGCACTACGGGTATCTCCGAAAGTGTCTGTTGGGTTGGCACGAATCGAGACTGGGATTTGTCACTCCGTGTAAACGGAGAGGTATCTCTGGGCCCACTCGGTAGGACATCATCATAATGTGCACAATGTGACCAAGGAGTTGATCACGGGATGATGTGAGTTACGGAACGAGTAAAGAGACTTGCCGGTAACGAGATTGAACAAGGTATAGGGATACCGACGATCGAATCTCGGGCAAGTAACATACCGTTAGACAAAGGGAATTGCATACGGGATTGATTGAATCCCCGACATCGTGGTTCATCCGATGAGATCATCGTGGAACATGTGGGAGCCAACATGGGTATCCAGATCCCGCTGTTGGTTATTGACCGGAGAACGTCTCGGTCATGTCTGCATGGTTCCCGAACCCGTAGGGTCTACACGCTTAAGGTTCGATGACGCTAGGGTTATAGGGAAAGCATGTACGTGGTTACCGAATGTTGTTCGGAGTCCCGGATGAGATCCCGGACGTCACGAGGAGTTCCGGAATGGTCCGGAGGTAAAGATTTATATATGGGAAGTCCTGTTTTGGTCACCGGAAAAGTTTCGGGTGAAATCGGTAATGTACCGGGACCACCGGGAGGGTCCCGGGGGTCCACCAAGTGGGGCCACCAGCCCCAGAAGGCTGCGTGGGCCAAGTGTGGGAGGGGACCAGCCCCAGGTGGGCTGGTGCGCCCCCCCACCAAGGCCCAAGGCGCATGGGAGAGTGGGAGGGGGCAAACCCTAGGTCCAGATGGGCCTTAGGGCCCATCTAGTGGGGCGCCTCCCCCTCTCCTCCCCTTGGCCGCCCCCTTGATGGGATCTAGGGCTGGCTGCCTCCTCTTGGGGGTGGAAACCCTAAGGGGGGCGCAGCCCCCTTCCCCCCTATATATACTTGAGGTTTGGGCTGCCATACACACACGAGAAAGTCTCCTTTTGGTGCTGCCCTACCCCTCTCCCTCCTCCTCCTCTCCCGCGGTGCTTGGCGAAGCCCTGCGGGATTGCCACGCTCCTCCACCACCACCATGCCGTCGTGTTGCTGCTGGATGGAGTCTTCCCCAACCTCTCCCTCTCTCCTTGCTGGATCAAGGCGTGGGAGACGTCACCGGGCTGCACGTGTGTTGAACGCGGAGGCACCGTTCTTTCGGTGCTTAGATCGGAATCAACCGCGATCTGAATCGCTACGAGTACGACTCCCTCATCCGCGTTCTTGCAACGCTTCCGCATCGCGATCTACAAGGGTATGTAGATTCACTCCCCTTCCCCTCGTTGCTAGATTACTCCATAGATTGATCTTGGTGATGCGTAGAAAATTTTGAATTTCTGCTACGTTCCCCAACAGTGGCATCATGAGCTAGGTCTATGCGTAGTTTCTATGCACGAGTAGAACACAAAGAAGTTGTGGGCGTCGATGTTGTCAATTCTTCTTGCCGCTACTAGTCTTATCTTGTTTCGGCGGCATTGTGGGATGAAGCGGCCCGGACCGACCTTACACGTACGCTTACGTGAGACAGGTTCCACCGACTGACATGCACTAGTTGCATAAGGTGGCTAGCGGGTGTCTGTCTCTCCCACTTTAGTCGGAACGGATTCGATGAAAAGGGTCCTTATGAAGGGTAAATAGAAATTGGCATATCACGTTGTGGTCTTACGTAGGTAAGAAACGTTCTTGCTAGAAACCTATACAAACCACGTAAAAACTTGCAACAACAATTAGAGGACGTCTAACTTGTTTTTGCAGCAAGTGCTATGTGATGTGATATGGCCAGAAGATGTGATGAATGATATATGTGATGTATGAGATTGATCATATTCTTGTAATAGGAATCACGACTTGCATGTCGATGAGTATGACAACCGGCAGGAGCCATAGGAGTTGTCTTTATTTTTTGTATGACCTGCGTGTCATTGAATAACGCCATGTAAATTACTTTACTTTATTGCTAAGCGCGTTAGCCATAGAAGTAGAAGTAATCGTTGGCGTGACGACTTCATGAAGACACAATGATGGAGATCATGATGATGGAGATCATGGTGTCATGCCGGTGACAAAGGATGATCATGGTGCCCCGAAGATGGAGATCAAAGGAGCATGATGATATTGGCCATATCATGTCACTATTTGATTGCATGTGATGTTTATCATGTTTTGCATCTTATTTGCTTAGAACGACGGTAGCAAGTAGGATGATCCCTTATAATAATTTCAAGAAAGTGTTCACCCTAACTGTGCACCGTTGCGAAGGTTCGTCGTTTCGAAGCACCACGTGATGATCGGGTGTGATAGATTCTTACGTTCGAATACAACGGGTGTTGACGAGCCTAGCATGTACAGACATGGCCTCGGAACACACGCAATACACTTAGGTTGACTTGACGAGCCTAGCATGTACAGACATGGCCTCGGAACACGGAGGACCGAAAGGTCGAGCATGAGTCGTATAGAAGATACGATCAACATGGAGATGTTCACCGATCTTGACTAGTCCGTCTCACGTGATGATCGGACACGGCCTAGTTAAACTCGGATCATGTTTCACTTAGATGACTAGAGGGATGTCTATCTGAGTGGGAGTTCATAATCAGATGAACTTCATTATCATGAACATAGTCAAAAGGTCTTTGCGAATTATGTCTTGCGCTTTAAGTTCTACTGGTTTAGATATGTTCCTAGAGAAAATTTAGTTGAAAGTTGGTAGTAGCAATTATGCGGACTGGGTCCGTAAACTGAGGATTGTCCTCATTACTACACAGAAGGCTTATGTCCTTAATGCACCGCTCGGTGTGCTGAACCTCAGCGTCGTCTGTAGATGTTACGAAACATCTGACATACACGTTTTGATAACTACGTGATAGTTCAGTGCGTAATGCTAACGGTTTAGAATTGTGGCACCCAAGACGTTTTGAAACGTCGCAGAACATGTGAGATGTTCCGAAGACTGAAATTGGGATTTCAGACTAGTGCCCACGTCAAGAGGTATGAGACCTCTGACAAGTTTCTTAAGCCTGCAAACTAAGGGAGAAAAGCTCAATCGTTGAGCGTGTGCTCAGATTGTCTGAGTGCCACAATCGCTTGAATCGAGTGGGAGTTAATCTCCCAGATGAGATAGTGATAGTTCTCCATAGTCACTGCCACCAAGCTAGTAGAGCTTCGTGATGAACTATAACATATCAAGGATAGTTATGATGATCCTTGAGCTATTCGCGATGTTTGACACCGCGAGAGTAGAAATCAAGAAGGAGCATCAATTGTTGATGGTTAGTAGAACCACTAGTTTAAGAAGGGCAAGGGCAAAAGGGATACTTCATGAAACAGCAAGTCGTTTGCTGCTCTAGTGAAGAATCCCAAGGTTGAACCCAAACCCGAGACTAAGTGCTTCTGTAATAAGAGGAACGGTCACTGAAGCAGTACTACCCTAGATACTTGGTAGATGAGAAGACAGGCAAGGTCGACAGAAGTATATTGGATATACGTCATATGAATGTGTACTTTACTAGTACTCCCAGCAGCACCAGGGTATTAGATACCGGTTCGGTTGCTATGTGTTAGTAACTCGAAATAAAAGCTGCGGAATAAACGGAGACTAGCTAAAGGTGAGATGACGATATGTGTTGGAAGTGTTTCCAAGGTTGATGTGATCAAGCATCGCATGCTCCCTCTACCATCGAGATTTGGTGTTTGCGTTGAGCATGATTGGATTATGTTTATCGCAATACGGTTATTCATTTAAGGAGAATAATGGTTACTCTGCTTATTTGAATAATACTTTCAATGGTCTTGCACCTAAAATGAATCTCGATTGTAGTGATACACATGTTCGTGCCAAAAGATGTAAAATAGTAATGATAGTTCCAGATACTTATGGCACTGCAATTTGAGTCATATTGGTATAGAACGCATGAAGAAGCTCCATGTAGATGGATCTTTGGACTCAATCGTTTTTGAAAAGATTGAGACATGCGAACCATGTCTATTGGTATATATGCATGAAGAAACTCCATGCAGATGGATCGCTTGGACTCACTTGATTTCGAATCACTTGAGACATGCAAATCATACCACATGGGCGAGATGACTGAAAGTCCTCGTTTTCAGTAAGATGGAACAAGAGAGCAACTTATTGGAAGTAATACATTTTGATGTATGCAGTCCAATGAGTTCTGAGGCATGCAGTGGATATCATTATGTTCTTACTTCACAGATAATTTGAGTAGATGCTGAGAATATTTACTTAATGAAACACAAGTCTGAATTATTGAAAGGTTCAAGTAATTTCAGAGTGAAGTCGAAGATTGTCGTGACAAGAGGATAAAATGTCTATGATATGATCATAGAGATATCTGAGTTACGAGTTTGGCACACAATTAAGACATTGTGGAAAGTGTTTCACAATTAATACCGCCTGGAACACCATAGTGTGATGGTGTGTCCGAACATCATAACTGCACCCTATTGGATATGGTGCATACCATGATGTTTCTTATCAAATTACCACTATCGTTTATGGGTTAGGCATTAGAGACAACCGCATTCACTTTAAAAGGGGCACCACGCAATTCCGTTGAGACGACACCGTTTAGAGAAACCTAAGTTGTCGTTTCTTAAAAGTTTGGGGCTGCGCAGCTTATGTGAAAAAGTTTCAAGCTGATAAGCTCGAACCCAAAGCGGATAAATACATCTTCATAGAAAACCCAAAACAGTTGGGTATACCTCCTATTTCAGATCTGGAAGCAAAAGTAATTGCTTCTAGAAACGAGTCCTTTCTCGAGGAAAAGTTTCTCTCGAAAGAATTGAGTGGGAGGATGGTGGAGACTTGATAAGGTTATAGAACCGTCACTTCAACTAGTGTGTAGCAGGGCACAGGAAGTTGTTCCTGTGGCACCTACACCAATTGAAGTGGAAGCTTATGATAGTGATCATGAAACTTCGGATCAAGTCACTACCAAACCTCGTAGGACGACGAGGATGCGTGCTACTTCAGAGTGGTACGTGATCCTGTCTGAGATATCATGTTGTTGGACAATACTGAACCTACGAGCTATGGAGAAGCGATGGTGGGCCCATATTCCGACAAATGGTTAAGAGCCATGAAATCCGAGATAAATGGATCTTTGAGAAGAAGACGGACGTGGACGGTAATGTTACCGTCTATGAAGCTCGACTTGTGGCAAAGAGTATTTCCACAAGTTCAAGGAGTTGACTACGATGAGATTTTCTCATCCGTAGCGGTGCTTAAGTCCGTCGGAATCATGTTAGCATTACTGCATTTGTGAAATCTAGCAGATGGATGTCAAAACAAGTTTCCTTACCAGTTTTCGTAAGGAAAGGTTGTATGTGATACAATCAGAAAGTTTTTGTCGATCCTAAGGATGCTAAAAGGTATGCTAGCTCCAGTGATCCTTCCATGGATTAGAGCAAGCATCTCGGAGTCAGAATATACACTTTGATGGAGTGATCAAAGTTTTTGGGTTTATACAAAGTTTGTTAGAAACTTGTATTTACAATAAAGTGAGTGGGAGCGCTACAACATTTCTGATAAGTATATGTGAATGACATATTGTTGATCCGAAATGATGTAAAATTTCTGGAAAGCATAAAGGGTTGTTTGAAAGGAGTTTTTCAAAGGAAGACCTGGATAAAGCTGCTTACACATTGGGCATCAAGATCTATAGAGATAGATCAAGACGCTTGATGATACTTTCAAAGAACGCACACCTTGACATGATTTTGAAAGAGTTCAAATAGATCAGCAAAGAAGGAGTTCTTGGCTGTGTTACAAGGTGTGAGTATTGAGTAAGACTCAAGACCTGACCACAGCAGAAGATAGAGAAAGGACGAAGGTCGTCCCCTATGCTTTAGACGTAGGCTCTATAGTATGCTATGCTGTGTACCGCACATGTAGTGTGCCTTGCCATGAGTTGGTCAAGAGGGTACAATGGTGATCCGGGAAAGGATCTCATGACAGCGGTCGAACTTATCCTTAGTACCTAGTGGATTAAGGAATTTTCTCGATTATGGAGGTGGAAAGGAGTTCGTCGTAAAGGGTTACGTCGATGCGAACTTTGACACTAATCCGGATGACTCTGAGTAGTAAACCGGATTCGTATAGTAGAGCAATTATTTGAAATGGCTCCAAATAGCGCGTGGTAGCATCCACAAAGATGACATAGATATTCGTAAAGCACACACGGATCTGAAAGGTTCAGACCCGTTGACTAATAACCTCTCTCACAAGCATAACATGATCAAACCAGAACTCATTGAGTGTTAATCACATAGAGATGTGAACTAGATTGTTGACTCTAGTAAACTCTTGGGTGTTGGTCACATGGTGATGTGACCTGTCAGTGTTAATCACATGGTGATGTGAACTAGATTATTGACTCTAGTGCAAGTGGGAGACTGTTGGAAATATGCCCTAGAGGCAATAATAAATAGGTTATTATTATATTTCCTTGTTCATGATAATCGTTTATTATCCATGCTAGAATTGTATTGATAGGAAACTCAGATACATGTGTGGATACATAGACAACACCATGTCCCTAGTAAGCCTCTAGGAGACTAGCTCGTTGATCAATAGATGGTTACGGTTTCCTGACCATGGACATTGGATGTCGTTGATAACGGGATCACATCATTAGGAGAATGATGTGATGGACAAGACCCAATCCTAAGCCTAGCACAAGATCGTGTAGTTCGTTTGCTCAGAGCTTTTCTAATGTCAAGTATCACTTCCTTAGACCATGAGATTGTGCAACTCCCGGATACCGTAGGAATGCTTTGGGTGTGCCAAACGTCACAACGTAACTGGGTGGCTATAAAGGTGCACTACGGGTATCTCCGAAAGTGTCTGTTGGGTTGGCACGAATCGAGACTGGGATTTGTCACTCCGTGTAAACGGAGAGGTATCTCTGGGCCCACTCGGTAGGACATCATCATAATGTGCACAATGTGACCAAGGAGTTGATCACGGGATGATGTGAGTTACGGAACGAGTAAAGAGACTTGCCGGTAACGAGATTGAACAAGGTATAGGGATACCGACGATCGAATCTCGGGCAAGTAACATACCGTTAGACAAAGGGAATTGCATACGGGATTGATTGAATCCCCGACATCGTGGTTCATCCGATGAGATCATCGTGGAACATGTGGGAGCCAACATGGGTATCCAGATCCCGCTGTTGGTTATTGACCGGAGAACGTCTCGGTCATGTCTGCATGGTTCCCGAACCCGTAGGGTCTACACGCTTAAGGTTCGATGACGCTAGGGTTATAGGGAAAGCATGTACGTGGTTACCGAATGTTGTTCGGAGTCCCGGATGAGATCCCGGACGTCACGAGGAGTTCCGGAATGGTCCGGAGGTAAAGATTTATATATGGGAAGTCCTGTTTTGGTCACCGGAAAAGTTTCGGGTGAAATCGGTAATGTACCGGGACCACCGGGAGGGTCCCGGGGGTCCACCAAGTGGGGCCACCAGCCCCAGAAGGCTGCGTGGGCCAAGTGTGGGAGGGGACCAGCCCCAGGTGGGCTGGTGCGCCCCCCCACCAAGGCCCAAGGCGCATGGGAGAGTGGGAGGGGGCAAACCCTAGGTCCAGATGGGCCTTAGGGCCCATCTAGTGGGGCGCCTCCCCCTCTCCTCCCCTTGGCCGCCCCCTTGATGGGATCTAGGGCTGGCTGCCTCCTCTTGGGGGTGGAAACCCTAAGGGGGGCGCAGCCCCCTTCCCCCCTATATATACTTGAGGTTTGGGCTGCCATACAGACACGAGAAAGTCTCCTTTTGGTGCTGCCCTACCCCTCTCCCTCCTCCTCCTCTCCCGCGGTGCTTGGCGAAGCCCTGCGGGATTGCCACGCTCCTCCACCACCACCATGCCGTCGTGTTGCTGCTGGATGGAGTCTTCCCCAACCTCTCCCTCTCTCCTTGCTGGATCAAGGCGTGGGAGACGTCACCGGGCTGCACGTGTGTTGAACGCGGAGGCACCGTTCTTTCGGTGCTTAGATCGGAATCAACCGCGATCTGAATCGCTACGAGTACGACTCCCTCATCCGCGTTCTTGCAACGCTTCCGCATCGCGATCTACAAGGGTATGTAGATGCACTCCCCTTCCCTTCGTTGCTAGTAACTCCATAGATTGATCTTGGTGATGCGTAGAAAATTTTGAATTTCTGCTACGTTCCCCTACAGTGGCATCATGAGCTAGGTCTATGCGTAGTTTCTATGCACGAGTAGAACACAAAGAAGTTGTGGGCGTCGATGTTGTCAATTCTTCTTGCCGCTACTAGTCTTATCTTGTTTCGGCGGCATTGTGGGATGAAGCGGCCCGGACCGACCTTACACGTACGCTTACGTGAGACAGGTTCCACCGACTGACATGCACTAGTTGCATAAGGTGGCTAGCGGGTGTCTGTCTCTCCCACTTTAGTCGGAACGGATTCGATGAAAAGGGTCCTTATGAAGGGTAAATAGAAATTGGCATATCACGTTGTGGTCTTACGTAGGTAAGAAACGTTCTTGCTAGAAACCTATACAAACCACGTAAAAACTTGCAACAACAATTAGAGGACGTCTAACTTGTTTTTGCAGCAAGTGCTATGTGATGTGATATGGCCAGAAGATGTGATGAATGATATATATGATGTATGAGATTGATCATATTCTTGTAATAGGAATCACGACTTGCATGTCGATGAGTATGACAACCGGCAGGAGCCATAGGAGTTGTCTTTATTTTTTGTATGACCTGCGTGTCATTGAATAACGCCATGTAAATTACTTTACTTTATTGCTAAGCGCGTTAGCCATAGAAGTAGAAGTAATCGTTGGCGTGACGACTTCATGAAGACACAATGATGGAGATCATGATGATGGAGATCATGGTGTCATGCCGGTGACAAGGATGATCATGGTGCCCCGAAGATGGAGATCAAAGGAGCATGATGATATTGGCCATATCATGTCACTATTTGATTGCATGTGATGTTTATCATGTTTTTGCATCTTATTTGCTTAGAACGACGGTAGCAAGTAGGATGATCCCTTATAATAATTTCAAGAAAGTGTTCACCCTAACTGTGCACCGTTGCGAAGGTTCGTCGTTTCGAAGCACCACGTGATGATCGGGTGTGATAGATTCTTACGTTCGAATACAACGGGTGTTGACGAGCCTAGCATGTACAGACATGGCCTCGGAACACACGCAATACACTTAGGTTGACTTGACGAGCCTAGCATGTACAGACATGGCCTCGGAACACGGAGGACCGAAAGGTCGAGCATGAGTCGTATAGAAGATACGATCAACATAGAGATGTTCACCGATCTTGACTAGTCCGTCTCACGTGATGATCGGACACGGCCTAGTTAAACTCGGATCATGTTTCACTTAGATGACTAGAGGGATGTCTATCTAAGTGGGAGTTCATAATCAGATGAACTTCATTATCATGAACATAGTCAAAAGGTCTTTGCGAATTATGTCTTGCGCTTTAAGTTCTACTGGTTTAGATATGTTCCTAGAGAAAATTTAGTTGAAAGTTGGTAGTAGCAATTATGCGGACTGGGTCCGTAAACTGAGGATTGTCCTCATTACTACACAGAAGGCTTATGTCCTTAATGCACCGCTCGGTGTGCTGAACCTCAGCGTCGTCTGTAGATGTTACGAAACATCTGACATACACGTTTTGATAACTACGTGATAGTTCAGTGCGTAATGCTAACGGTTTAGAATTATGGCACCCAAGACGTTTTGAAACGTCGCAGAACATGTGAGATGTTCCAAAGACTGAAATTGGGATTTCAGACTAGTGCCCACGTCAAGAGGTATGAGACCTCTGACAAGTTTCTTAAGCCTGCAAACTAAGGGAGAAAATCTCAATCGTTGAGCGTGTGCTCAGATTGTCTGAATACCACAATCGCTTGAATCGAGTGGGAGTTAATCTCCCAGATGAGATAGCGATAGTTCTCCATAGTCACTGCCACCAAGCTAGTAGAGCTTCGTGATGAACTATAACATATCAAGGATAGTTATGATGATCCTTGAGCTATTCGCGATGTTTGACACCGCGAGAGTAGAAATCAAGAAGGAGCATCAATTGTTGATGGTTAGTAGAACCACTAGTTTAAGAAGGGCAAGGGCAAAAGGGATACTTCATGAAACAGCAAGTCGTTTGCTGCTCTAGTGAAGAATCCCAAGGTTGAACCCAAACCCGAGACTAAGTGCTTCTGTAATAAGAGGAACGGCCACTGAAGCAGTACTACCCTAGATACTTGGTAGATGAGAAGACAGGCAAGGTCGACAGAAGTATATTGGATATACGTCATATGAATGTGTACTTTACTAGTACTCCCAGCAGCACCAGGGTATTAGATACCGGTTCGGTTGCTATGTGTTAGTAACTCGAAATAAAAGCCGCCGGAGTTGGTCGCACCGCAACTCAGGGCGGAGCAACACATGCAGAAGGGAGCAGGGCGTGGCGAGCCATGGCGCTGAGCGACGAGATGCTGCTGCTCGATGCAGACAGAGGCAGCCAGGGGACGGGGTTGGAGGAGGACTGCGCTCCCGCGGTTGAAGACGAACGGCGATGGCACGACACTCTAGGAGGCAGCAGGGCGCGGGGACGGCAGGGACGAGGCGCGGTGGTGGAGGTCGCTAGTAGAGGGATCGGGTGCGGGGATAGTGTGGGTGTGGTGGTCCGAGGGACAGAAACAGGGAGAGATGGCGGCGCTGCGGGAGGAGATGGGGATCGAGGGAGGGATGCTGAGGGGATCGAGGGAGGCTAGGGTTAGAGCTGGTGGGGGCGCCGGCTGGGCTGCTGGAAGGAAGGATGGGCCGGCCTGGGCTGCCTCTCTCCTCTCTCTCTCATACTTTCTTTAACAGAAAAGAATTAGAGAGAAGAAAAGAAAGAGAGGGTTAGGGAAAGAAGTTGGACATGGGGATTATTTTCCCAGACTCACAAAAATGTGCTTGTGCCGAGAAAATAGAAAAGGCCATGATTAAAAGATTTAAATACAAACTTATTTGATTTAAATTCAAATGATTTGAATAGGAAGTGAAGGTAGGGAAGGTACAGAAATGTTCGGATCTTTGGTGGAGCTCCGGAATATGATGAAAGAATAAATGGAAGGTTGGAGACCAAGAATTAAGATAACAAAGGCATTGGGATAGTTTGCAAGTGTGTTATGGTTAATTCCAAAAGAATGGAATATTTATTATAGCTCCCTAATATTGGGAGGATATGTTATAAAGATAAGTCACCATATGAACTCCCTCGATTTAAATAGATCAAAAATCTATGCAATTTATTTAGTTGAGTTTTAAAAATTAAATGACATGATGGCATGATGACATGATGCAATGCAAAAAAATAAATAGAGCAAGCAAAATGAAACACACGGTGATCACGAAAATATGGGAGTCTTCTGGAGCGTCGGTCTCGGGGCGTTACAACACTCCTCCACTTACAAGAGATCTCGTCCCGAGATCTAGGGATGGCACCGGAGAGAAACGAAAGAGGAAGAGGTAAAACAAAGTTGCTTCTTGACAAAAGAGTGAAACCACGAACCTTGAGAGGTTAACCAATTTCAAGGAAAGAATACGGCGGAGATGAATGAAGTTGAGAACACTCCATTACATAAGGGGAACGTGGAATACGACGAGAACCAAGAGGTTAAGGGACAAGATAGATTTTGAAGCCACTCCGGTTAAAACAAGATAGAGTAGGATTAAGAATGATATAATTTGGACAGCACTCCGACTGAAAATGGAAGGAATTAACATGAGCTTGAGAAGATGAGATGATACTTGATGAAATCAACAACACACTGCCTCCGGAACTATTGAAAAATGGCACAAGGGGTAAGAAAGATTTCATACAACACTCCGGTTAAATGGATAAGCAAGAAAAGAATATGATCTTGGCAAAACGAGATGATGGGTCGAAGAAAACATCACAATGCCTTCGGGACAAATGAAAGAGTGGAATCAAGAGAACAGAGAAGACAACAACAACTTCTATCACAATTGAATTTAAAAGAGCCTCCTTAAAAAGAAGGATTGAACGGAGTTATTGGAAAACCAACAACGAAAAGAATAAGCTTGTAGTGGGCTTATGGAAAACTTCTCAAGATAGAGGCGAAATTCTGCCACTATGGAAACAACTAATATAATTGATAACACCGACGAGATGAAAAACTTCTTTCACCAAGAGGATATGAGAAAACTTGGATCATTGATAAGCACCATAATAGCAACATTCCTTAGGGAAGGCTTTAGGTGAAATATAACCCAAGATAACTCCAATGAAGGAGTGATGGGTTTAAATATTTCATTCTTAACAACTTGTGAACCTTGAAACACGAAGGAAAATTGTCAAAAATGGCATAACACCATCTCAGAAGATAAGATAGAGAGAATTGCACTTCGGAATGCAAGATGAAGAATGCTTGAACTCCTCAAAACAAGACATGTGTTGAACACCATGTTTATTTTAGAGTATAGCTTGGAGGATCATAACTCCGATAGAAATCTTGACGAACAATTGTAGAATGAAAGGAATCCTTGACAAACCACCATGTAGAGCCTCCGTGAAGAACCCCGGTAAACAAAAGGATGATAGAAAGAAAGAGAAGTTGACAACACAAGGTGAAGCCTTGCAATGATTTAGATGGAGCTTCAGGACGATATGATGAGAAAACTTTGAACTCCGAAAAAGAAAAGATGAAGCATCTCGAACCGAGAACATGATATGATAAACAAACTCCGAAAAGAAGAGATGAACAAATGAGATCAAGAATTTTGATGAACCTCCGAAATAAGGAATTAATCACTTGGATGAAACAAGAATAAGAATTATGTTATGCTTATCCTTCACCAATTTAGATTGATGACAAGCAACGGATTTGGCATACTACTTATTCTCGTATAAAGGATTAAGATAGATATAGCGTAAACTTGAGAAAAGTCTTCAACGATCCGCCGGTAGGATTTGGAAAGAACGAATGAATTGATATGATAACAACGGAAGAGAAATCTTAAACGAACCACCGTAAGAATTGAAAATGAACGAAGAAAAGATAAAGAAACACCGGGAAGACTTAGAAAATGAACGAAGATACTTGAGAGAATTTAGATACAAGTGAATGCAGAGATCCCGAGCTGATTAGATAATACTTGAATGATGCACCGGTATGATTTGGAGAACGAGAGCTGAAAGCTTGAATGAATAATTCTGAGATTATGGGCTCCGGAGAGTCAAACTGAAAAGACTCCTGAATTGCTCCAGATGGGTGAAAAGAATTATCGCAATCGAAAACAATTATGAGAGGATGGCATCAAGCTAGAACCATGAATCTTTGGAAAAACGGGTAAGGATATAAGAGGAACATTTCTTCGGTCTTCAAAATCCTAGAATGACGACGAGAAGCACGACCATGATTTGTTGAGGCACTCCAGAACAATGAAGAATAGAAAGGTTGAATTAACGATGAAAGAATTTGAAAGAGCTTGGAGAAAGACATATGACTGATGATAACCCATTCTTACGTCAAACTTTGAAAAGAATTTTAGAAGCTCCGGAAAAATTAGAAGAGTCAGGTAAGATCCTGGGAAAAGACCTGTGGGTTAGGGCCCACTCAAAAGAAAACACCGTTGAACGATTAAAAGAAAGATTGCGCCGGTTGAATTAAATGGCTCAAAAGAGATAACAACCTCGAGATAGCTTGAACGGATTAGGAATGAAAACACGAATCTCCTGAGATATCTTCAGCACTCCAGAACAAATGAATGGTAAGAAGTGGATGATAAAGAGGTGCACCGGCATGATAAAGCATTTGAAACGAGGAAAGGATATGATCGAGAAAGTTTGAATTGAATCCACCGGAGAAGAAAAAGAACGAAGAATAATAAACTTGAAGCTCCGTTAGTATCTTCATGGGAAATCACCGGATAAGAACATTGAAAGAAAAGAATGAAGAGACTTCGCATCAATAAAAAGGATACTTGATTAAGAAACCCGAGTCCTTGAAGAAAAGGGTGGGAGGGTGGGAAAAACAAGGCAACTTGGGCAGATGGAATGGATACCGTTGAGAAAAAAATAGAATTGATCTTACGAATATTGAAAGGATATGATTACCTTGAAGAGCAGCACACCGGTTGGAAAGAATTGAAATGACAATCTCGATGATCAAGAAGGATTGGTATTCACATAGAAGTATGAGAACACCGCTTAGGAAAGGTAAGGAATCAACACTTGACTTTGAAGCAACTCGAATACCACAAACCAAAACAAAACAAAGGATTGGCTTACAAAATAAGCCAGAAACAAACATATGATAAATCCCATATCGTAACATGTGTCTGTTGGAAAGATATCCTACGAGATACTTGAATTCCCACTTATAAACTCCCGAAACTTTCTGGTTATGCAATCATGTGTTGGGGATACAGGGGACACAAAATATCTCACCCAAACTAACAATACCTAGATCCAGTTGTATCCATCCTTCAACACATAACCAAGAAACCTTCGGAAATCATTTACCTCAACCTTCGAAAAGCATCTGTTATACGAGTTATGGCAATACTCCCGAACTCCCGCCCCAGTACTGGGTGGCGTCGAGGTGATCTCACCAACAACTGCATAAAAGAGATTTTCGATGTCGGCGAAACTCAGGTATTCCAGAACTGCAACGATAAAATTGTGACGACAACACCTCGGAGCTCAACTCCCCGGGACAATACCACAACCCCTAAATGTCATGAGGCACCAAGAACAATGTTCTCATCACAAAACCATCGGAACGATTCCAAGATACCCGCGTGATCCTAAATTTTTTTTTGTGAAATTTGAGGAGAGGAGAGTCAAAACTTCTACGTCAGGGGGCCTCACCAGAGCGACGAAGGGACTGAGGAGTAAAAAGAATCCTACTCTCCGATATATATAATCCTAAGACTCCAAAACATTTTTGTTCTAGACTCAACAACGCCAGCGATTCGATCAAGCAGGGGGCTCCTAAGTCGGGGATGGCTCTGATTACCAACTTGTAACGCCCACGATGCGGCTATATCTCCCACGTGTCGAGGCACGACTTAGAGGCATAACCGCATTGTGGTTTTGTCGCAAGAAGGTCAACTTCACACAATCCCATGTAATGAACAAGAATGGGATAAAGAGTTGGCTTACAATCGCCACTTCACACAATACATAAATAAATCATACATCAATCAGAGTACACACATAGGTCCGACTGCGGAACGAAAAGAAGAGAAGACAACCGCAAAGGCTAGATCCCCGATCGTCCCAACTGGGCTCCACTACTGATCATCAAGAAATGAAACATAGTAACAACCAAGTTCTCGTCTAACTCCCACTTGAGCTCGGTTGCGTCACCTGCACTGGTATCGTCGGCACTTGCAACTGTTTGAAGTATCTGGTGAGTCACGAGGACTCAGCAATCTCACACCCGCGAGATCAAGACTATTAAAGCTTATGGGTAGGAAAATGGGTAATGAGGTGGAGCTGCAGCAAGCACTAAGCATATATGGTGGCTAACATACGCAAATAAGAGCGAGAAGAGAAGCAACGGAACGGTCGAGAAGCTAGAAATGATCAAGAAGTGATCCTGAACTCCTACTTACGTCAAACATAACCCAAAACCGTGTTCACTTCCCGGACTCCGCCGAAAAGAGACCATCACGGCTACACACACGGTTGATGTATTTTAATTAAGTCAAGTGTCAAGTTCTCTACAACCGGACATTAACAAATTCCCATCTGCCACATAACCGCGGGCACGGCTCTCGAAAGTTTATACCCTGCAGGGGTGTCCCAACTTAGCCCATTATAAGCTCTCACGGTCAACGAAGGATATTCCTTCTCCCGGGAAGACCCGATCAGTCTCGGAATCCCGGTTTACAAGATATTTCGACAATGGTAAAACAAGACCAGCAAAGCCGCCCGATGTGCCGACAAATCCCGATAGGAGCTGCACATATCTCGTTCTCAGGGCAACACCGGATGAGACTAGCTACGAGTAAAACCAGCCCTCAAGTTTCCCCAAGGTGGCCCCGCAGGCAGCTCAGTTCGGACCAACACTCGAAGGAGCACTGGCCCGGGGGGTCTAAAATAAAGATGACCCTTGAGTCTGCAGAACCCAAGGGAAAAAGGCTTAGGTGGCGAATGTTAAAACCAAGGTTGGGCCTTGCTGGAGGAGTTTTATTCAAAGCGAACTATCAAGGAGGTCCCATAAATCACCCAACCGCGTAAGGAATGCAAAATCAGGGAACATAACACCGGTATGACGGAAACTAGGGCGGCAAGAGTGGAACAAAACACCAGGCATAAGGCCGAGCCTTCCACCCTTTACCAAGTATATAGATGCATTAATTAAGATAAGAGATATTGTGATATCCCAACATATCCATGTTCCAACATGGAACAAACTTCATCTTCACCTGCAACTAGCAACGCTATAAGAGGGGCTGAGCAAAAGCGGTAACATAGCCAAACAACGGTTTGCTAGGAAAGGTGGGTTAGAGGCTTGACATGGCAATATGGGAGGCATTATATAGCAAGTGGTAGGTAGCGCGGCATAGCAATAGAGCGAACAACTAGCAAGCAAAGATAGAAGTGATTTCGAGGGTATGGTCATCTTGCCTGAAATCCCGCTAGGAAGAAGAACGAGTCCATGAAGAAGACAAACGGACGTAGTCGAACGGATCCTCACAACTCCGGAACGAAACCAAAGCTAACGAGAGAAGCAACCCGGAAAGAAACACACAACATAGTAAACAACCACCACATACACATGGATGACGCACAAACAAGTATGATGCATGTCCGATTTAATGAGGCATGGCATGGCAAAGTGCATAAACAATACTACAAATTAAGTGGAGCTCAATATGCAACGAGTCGCATATTGACGAAACACCACATCAAATATTTAGTTCTTTCTCGTTTATGTACCCAACAATATTAAATGTTGTTAAACATGGCAAGGGGTGAAGCATAAATAAACTATCTATTTAGGCAAGTTTAAATGAGCCCAGAAATAACAAACAACAATTCCTGAAAATCCTCATGTGCATATAGCAATTTAATGCAAACAACGGTTTTAAACATTGTAAATGTTGTTATCATGATGCGGATGACATACAAGGTTTTATGCAATTTAATAAAAAAAATATTGACATTACCATGTTATGAAGCATTTGTCACCGTGGTGGAAGAAAGGTTGCCACGGCGGTGAAACGGAAATGGTGCCACGGCAACATATCGGTTCCGGTAGCTCATGGAGATACCGGTGCAAAAAGGAAGCGTGGCGTGAGCGTGTCATGCAAGATGGTGGGGTAATCCTGGCAACCGGGTTCCCATGGGTCGATGCCATGGCAACGGGAACATGCAAGAAACACGTCAGGCACGTTGCAAACGCGAGCATTTCATGCAACATATGCATTCGTCCACGGGCGGTCGTTCTCGGCGGTATACCTTCATAGCGTGCATTTTCAGAGCGGTTCAAAATCGTCGAGGGAAGTAGTCGTTCATGGGTCGTCGTGGGAAGTAGTGGTTCACGTCTCGAAGAGGAACTTGACGGATCCGAGGTCTCCGATGTAGTGGTACACATTTCGTAGACGAACTTGGCGTTCCGGAGAGGGTACTTGCCGGATCCACAACACTGAGACCGTTCGTGGCAGGGGAACTTGGTGTTCACGGGTCTGCCAAAGACGTCGTGGTACTTGGCGTCCTTGGCGATTCCGGAGACGGCGGTAGAGGTATTTGACGTGTCACCATGTAGTCGTACACTGGCCGGAAAGGATCTTGGCGCATCCAAAGCGAAGCAACACAAAAGGGCCTTGGGTCTTGGTGGTCAACGAAGGGAGGCGGGCGGCGAAGCAGCAGCAACGTGTCGGCACTGTACAGCCACGACGGACACCATGGCCGTGAGGTGGAGGGGCCCTGGCACGAGACCAACAGCGGGCACGCGCGTGCAGGAAGGCGGTGAGGTCGACGGCTTGCCCAAGTCGCGGCGGAGCGATGGGAATAGCGGTGGCGAGGAAGCAGAGGGGAGGCGTCGCGTGGAGGAGAGTCGACGGAGCGGCGCTCGCCAGAGTCGGGGCTGAAGGGAACGGATCAAGGGGCTCCTCCCCTGGCGACGGAGCTAACGAGGCGGTGGCGCCGTGTGGACGAGGAGGCGGGCAAGGAGGTCCTGGCACGGTGGCGAGCTTGAGGTGGCTGACGACGGAGAGGTGCAGGCGCGAGCAGAAGGTTGGGCGCGCGGCGCTCGCGCGCAGAAGCGACAGGGCCGCCAGAGTTGGTCGCACCGCAGCTCAGGGCAGAGCAACACATGCAGAAGGGAGCAGGGCGCGGCGAGCCATGGCGCTGAGCGACGAGCTGCTGCTGCTCGATGCAGACAGAGGCAGCCAGGGGACGGGGTTGGAGGAGGACTGCGCTCCCGCGGTTGAAGACGAATGGCGATGGCACGGCACTCTAGCAGGCAGCAGGGCGCGGGGACGGCAGGGACGAGACGCGATGGTTGAGGTCGCTAGTAGAGGGATCGGGCGCGGGGATAGTGTGCGTCTGGCGGTGCGAGGGACAGAAAGGGAGAGAAACAGGGAGAGATGGCAGCGTTGCGGGAGGAGATGGGGATCGAGGGAGAGATGCTGAGGGGATCGAGAGAGGCTAGGGTTAGAGCTGGTGGGGGCGCCGGCTGGGCTGCTGGAAGGAAGGATGGGCCGGCCTGGGCTGCCTCTCTCCTCTCTCTCTCTCATATACTTTCTTTAAGAAAAGAATTAGAGAGAAGAAAAGAAAGAGAGGGTTAGGGAAAGAAGTTGGACATGGGGATTATTTTCCCGGACTCACAAAAATGTGCTTGTGCCGAGAAAATAGAAAAGACCATGATTAAAAGATTTAAATACAAACTTATTTGATTTCAATTCAAATGATTTGAATAGGAAGTGAGGGTAGGGAAGGTCCAAAAATGTTCGGATCTTTGGTGGAGCTCCGAAATATGATGAAAGAATAAATAGAGGGTTGGAGACCTAGAATTAAGATAACAAAGGCATTGGGGTAATTTGCAAGTGTGTTATGGTTAATTCCAAAAGAATGGAATATTTATTATAGCTCCCTAATATTGGGAGGATATGTTATAAAGAGAAGTCACCATATGAACTCCCTCGATTTAAATAGATCAAAAATCTATGCAATTTATTTAGTTGAGTTTTAAAAATTAAATGACATGATGGCATGATGACATGATGCAATGCAAAAATATAAATAGAGCAAGCAAAATGAAACACACGGTGATCACGAAAATATGGGAGTCTTCTGGAGCGTCGGTCTCGGGGCGTTACATCCTCGCCTGGATGGGGAGCTGCGCCTCGCAAGCGGCGGTCGCTGCGTATGGCCCTTGCGTCCTGCAGTTCCTGAGTGGTCTTGGTGATGAACTCCTGAGTGGTGGGCGCTCCTCGCCCTGTGTTCTCTTGAGGGAGACGTGCAGTGAAGCACGCCTCCAAGTGGTGCCCGAGCGCCTCCCTCATGATGTTGGCAAGGTCCGAGGACCTCCAGAAGAGAGCCCCGAGCCCTGCCTGAGAAGGGCGTCGGGCGCGCCTTCCTATGAGATGGAGGGAGGCGCCCCTGGCGCGGGCGCTGATCCTGACAAGGTTCCAGACGCGACGCCACCCTCATGTGGTCCTGCACGGCGCAGTTGCTTCTTCTTCTTGGGGGTGGCCTCAGGAGGGCACTTGCCCTTGCTGTCGAGGTCGTCGATTGCTGCAGCTTGGAAGGCACGCTCAAGGGAGCACACCGCATCTCTCTCTTCGCATGGGACCATGATGATTCCGCCGCTTCCCGGCATCTTGAGGACATTGTAGCCGTGATGGGTCACCGCCATGAACTTGGCCAGGGCTGGGTACCCAAGGATGGCATTGTACGGCAGACGGATGTGCGCGACGTCGAAGTCGATGAGCTCGGTGCGGTAGTTTTTGCATTCTCCGAAGGTGACGGGAAGGCAGACCTGGCCGATCGGGGTAGTGGAGCCGTCAGTCACTCATGAGAAAGGCTTGGTGGGCTAAAGCTGGTCATACGGCACTTGGAGGTTGTCGAACGTGTCGACGGACAGGACGTTGAGCCCTGCGCCGCCGTCGATGAGGGTCTTGGTGACTTGCACGTTGCTGATGACTGGGGAGCAAAGCATCGGGAGGGCGCCTGCGGTAGCCGCGCACTTGAGTTGATCTACCGAACTGAAGGTGATGGCGCACTTGGACCACCTGAGCGGGCGTGTGGCCTCAAGCTTGGGGAGGACTGCATTCACTTCACGAGCAAACTGTTTGAAGATACGCTGCGAGGCTGGGGCCTGAGCTCCGCCTAAGATGCAGGCGATAGCACGTGGCTCCTCGAAGCCCCCAGCCCCTTCGTCTTGATGGTGGTCGTCATTCCTTCTTGGCGGCGGCGGTAGTGGGGGAAGACCGGCGTTGCCCTGAGGACGGTCCTCACGAGGCTGGTCCCTCCAGGCGCCCTCGCAAGGCTGATCCTGCCAGCGGTCCTCACGAGGTCGGTCGCGCCACTCCTGGTGCGGGCCACGGTCGTCCCAGCGTCCGCCACCACGTCCTCCTCCTCGGCCGTAGCCCCGGTCGTTGCGCTTGGGGCGCCGATCGAAGCGTCCTTCCCGAATGGCTCTGAGCTCTTGACAGTCGCTGGTGTTGTGAGTATGCAGGTTATGGAAGGCGCATAACGGTCGGCTGCTCTTGGATGACTCGGGCTGGTCTCTGCCGCGCTTGGTGTCCGGCTCCGCCGCGAGCACGGCTACTCCCTTGCGCTTCACGTCCTTGGCCTTGGCTTTCTTCTCCTCCGGGTCCGGAGCCGGGAGCTCGAGGAGGGAGAGGCGCCCCTCCTCAGCTCTTGCGCACTTGGTCGCCAGGTTGAACAACTCCAGGGACGTGCATAGCTCCTCATGGATTGTGAGCTCCTCCTTCATCTTGACGTCACGGACACCATCAGAGAACACGGAGATGATGGCCTCGTCCGTTACCTTGGGGATCTTGAGACGAACGTTGTTGAAGCGCTGGATGTACTTCTGGAGGGTCTCTCCTGGTTGTTGCCTGACGCGAAGCAGGTCACCCGCGGCCAGTGGGCGGTCGCGAGTACCCTGGAAGTTGGCGACGAAGCAGTCGTGCATCTCGTCCCAGGAGGAGATCGAGCCTGGAGGCAGGTTCAGGAGCCACGAACGAGCGCCATCTTTGAGCGCCATGGGGAACCAGTTCGCCATGACTTCCTTGTCGCCGTTGGCCGCCTGGATGCTAAGCTTGTAGAGCTGTAGGAACTCCGCGGGGTCGGGGGTGTCGTCGTAGCAAGGAGGCAGATCCGGCTTGAACTTGCCCGGCCAGGCGACGCTACGCAGCTCGGGGCTGAAGGCGCGGCAGCCAGCCGTGGTCACCGGGGCCCGTCTTGGAGGTGGAGCTTGGTCTTGGCGCCCGCGCGCCGCTACGGCAAGCGGCGCGAGGCCTTGCTGCGGCAAACGATCCTGGCGAGGCGGTGCGAGGAGTGGTGGAGCGTTCTCTTGCGGTCGAGGGACTTCTTGACAGCTTCTTTCTTCATGCGCGGCCGCCGGACGCGGTGGGTCGCGTCGTGGAGCCGCGCGCCTTGGCGCCAGGGCGCCGTCTTGGTGCAGAGGTGGTGGAGGTGCTCCGTGAGCTACGTCACCCGTAGCTGGCGGAGGGCGAGGCAATGAGAGGGACGGCGCAAGGGAGCCCCCTGCGGCGCTGACAAGCTTGGCGATGCGGTCGAGCCAGTCCTCGTGGAGGTCGTCGACCGGGTGGTAGCGCAGGAGCTCGTGCGCCATGAGGAGCGCGGCCCGTGCGTCCATGGGAGTGCGACGAGCATGAGATGACGAACCAGCGGGAGTCGGTGATGGAGTGGCCGTGCGGCCGTCCTGTCGCACCGAGGGGTGCAACGGGGACGCTTGTTGCTCGTTCCCCATCGGGCCGGTGGCGGCGTTGGCGGCAGGCGACAGAGAGCGACGGGGTGGCCCGCCGACAAGGGGCGTCTGAGCAACGCGGGTGGCGAGGGCAGCCCGGCGCTCGGCGTGGGCGCGGCGTGCGTCCGCCATGGGGACGATGAAGTGACGTGACGCGGAGCAACGAAAGGGAAGCTTCGTCGCACCCCTACCTGGCGCGCCAAATGTCGGATCACGGGTTCCAGCAAACCCTTAAGGTTCGAACTCTGGGGTGCGCGCAAAGTTCTCCCCCTACCGATCCACGTCCTAGCTTGCTAAGATCTCACGGACGAGCTCGGTGAACTCGCAACACAAGGACACAGGGTTTATACTGGTTCGGGCCACCATTGTGGTGTAATACCCTACTCCAGTGTGGTGGTGGTGGATTGCCTCTCGGGCTGATGATGAACAGTACAAGGGGAAGAACAGCCTCCTGAGGTTGAGGTGTTCTTGCGCTCTGTGTGTGGATGAGGATCACTCAAGATCAGATGAGACGCCTCCGAATGAGTTATCTCCTACGGTGGTGGCTAGTTCTACTTACATAGGCCCTAGTCCTCTCCCCAAATATTGAGCGGGAAGGGAGCCAACAACAGCCAATTTGAAAGGGGACAGCTAGTACAGCTTATCCTGACAAAAGCGGTCTTCGCCTGCAAAAGGCTCTGCTGGTGACGCCGCCTTGGGCTTCGTGGTGACCTCCGTATTGCCGTCCTGCTGGTCTTGGTCTCGTTGCACCGATATGGAAACATTTGCTTGACGCCTCGGTACTCCGCGCCTGCGCTCGCTTCCCTAGCACCAAAGGGGAAACAAGGACATTGCATGTGCTGGCGCCCGCCTGATCTTGATCGTCATGGCTCATGTCACGAGAACCTCGCGAGGTTTGCCTCGCCTTGATCTCTCCGCCCCTCGCGAGCCAACCCGGTGAGGCTGCTCCTGAGGAGGTCTTGTGTCTTCCGCCTCGCGAGGCTTGGCCCCTCGCAAGGGTCTTGAATGCCTTGTTGATGAAGATGGGCCGTACCGGCCCACGCGCAGAGCCACGCCGTGAGCCGCAGGCAGGCAAGTCTGGGGACCCCCGTTCCCAGAACACCGACAAACACGGGTTTGGGTAATCCAACTGAGCCGTTTGCACGACCCCTTGGGAATAGGCGAGTTTTAAGGCTTGTGAGGGGCGCTTGATATTCACTGCCTTTATAAGAGGATAAGAACCCATCTTTTTACCCCACGCCTTCTCCTTCCTCAGCCCTTCCGTCCTCGAGCTCTAGCGCCCAGGTTTCGATCTTTTCTGTAGCCACCAAACACTCCCAGCCATGGACGGTTCCGGCTCTCAAGGCAAGTGGGTGGCCTCCTCCGTGATGGAGAAGGACATCAAGGAGCTCCGGGAGGCGCGGTACTTGACAGCGGAAATTAGACATAGACTCCCTGCCAAAGAGCAAGTCATCCCCACTCCAAAGCTCGTGAGAGGGTCGTATTTATCCCCCACTTCCTCCGCGGACTAGGGTTTCCTCTCCACCCCTTTGTTCGGGGTCTCATGTTCTATTATGGGCTAGATTTTCGCGATCTAGCCCCGAACTCTTTCCTCCATGTCTCGGCGTTCATCGTCGTGTGTGAGGCATTTCTCTGCATCCCCCCACACTTCGGCCTGTGGCTCAAGGTCTTCAACGTGAAGTCCAAGGTGGTCGACGGGCAGCACACGGATTGCAGTGGCGCCATGGTGAGCAAGCTCGCCAAGGTTATCTCGCTTAGAGGGGCCTTCGTGGAGACCGTCAGGACATGGCAGCAGGAGTGGTTCTATATTACCGAACCCCACGGCACCAAGTGGGCGGCCGCTCCTGCATTCAGATCCGGACCTCCGCTATGGCTCGCGTCGTGGACCAACAAGGGTCTGGACTGGGGATCGTTCGATGAGGCGTTGATGATGCAAAAGTGCATCAAAAGCATCATAGAAAAGGACACTAGCCTTACTGACATGATCCAGGTGATGCTTATCCGCCGAACCCTTCCCTGCCAACACCGGCCTCTCCACATGTGGGAGTTCAATCCGAAAGGTCTGCGGACCTTGCAGTGATTCTTCGGCACGATGCATGAAGCGATCTGGAAGCTCCTCTTCAAGTCTCAGAAGTCGTGGCCGGAGACATCTGAGGATATCGGCCTCGACTGCAATCATCCGGCCACCCCGGTAAGTCCTAAATTTCTGAAGATAGCTTTGCTCATCAATCTAAAGGGGTGCACTGAGAATTCCATCCTTTAATTAGGCCTGTACAAAGAAGACGGAGCGGATCAGATGTCCGGCTCCGCTCCCCGAAAGCCCAGTTGATCCTTTACTAATAAACATGCTGGTCCCGGTGCCGTACTAGGCGCCAGCGAAGAAGGACAAGAAGAAGAAGGGCAAGAAGGCCGAAGGTGGCCTCCACCCTAAAGGTACTTTGGACGCTATGTCCGGAGGGACCGAGGCTCCCTCCTCCCATGAGGAGGACGAGGATGAAGATGAAGAGGAGGAGGAAGAAGATAACCCTCCTCTCAAGGGGAGGAAGAGGGCCTCCGAAGACCTGGAGGCGGAGGCATCCAAGAGGGGAAAGATATCCCTGACGGATGGCTCGGATTCGGATGCCGAAGCCATCCCCAAACACAGCCCCAGGGTCAAGCCCCTAGCCGAATCGTAAGTATCTAAGGATGCTCTACACACATCTAGTCCTTTTTGAATCGTGGGAATCATATTAAATCATGTGCTGCAGTCCGGCTCGCGATCTCCCCCAACTATCTTCATCGTCGGGGAATTCTCTGGCGTCGGAGATGATGGAGAGCGAATCGCCTCCGTGAACCTCCCCTCCACCTATTGCAGATGATGCCGAGGTGTTATCCCAAAGGACCTCTCCGGTCCGGGGAGAGGTGCGGGGGACCGCCAATACGGCGCCAAAGGGTAATGCCTCGACTGCCGAAAACATGGGGGGTACAATCCCCATAGAGACTGACAACGGGAGCCCTATCCAGTCCGGCCCCCAGCCGAACACAATTCTGGAGACCAATGGGGCTCCGGAATCAAGTGAGCCGCGCTCTTCAAATGAAGGGGGGGCGCCCACTCCGAAGGCAGCCTCCACTAATCCGGAGGTGCCGAACCCTCTGATGGACGCACTGCAGCGTGCTGCTGTCGTGGAGGAGCACCGTACCCTGGTGAGTATGGTGGTTCAGAAGATTCAGTTTGCCAAAAGCGGACTGAACGAAGCCTTCACCAGCCTATTAACAGGCTTTGAGGTATGCGATGTAATGCCTCTAGCCATTTTTCATATGAAAAATGCCTGTGTATAGATAGTAGCCCCTGAGACTCTGTTCGGTTTTGGGAAAAGGCCGAACAGAGGATCGATAACATTCACCGGAGATAATGTACTTGTCTAAAAACAGGCTTCACTGTTGGCCGCAGCCGCCCAGGCCGCCGAAGTGTCCGAGCTGAAGCGGAAGCTGGGGCTGGCCGATGAGGATCTTGTCCGCATCAACAAGAGGTTTGATGAGGCGCAAGGTATTGCCCTCTTTGTTGAAAAGATGTTTACACACCGAAAGTCATATACCTATGCGGAGTCTAAGCTCCTATGTTGCCCTGTTCGTTATTGCAGGTAGTGCAGCCGCGGGCGAGACCCTGAAGGGCGACCTTGCCCGGGCCAAGGAACAGGCACGGGTGAGCCAAGCGGCTGCTGACACAGCGGCCAAAGATTTAAAGGCCGAGCAGGCTGCCCGCCTCCGATATGAGGAGCGGGTAACCGAAGTAGAGCAAGAGCTCAAGGACATCGCCAGCAAGTGCGAGTCCTTGGAAGAGAAAAATAAAGCCCAGGCAGTCGAGCTGACCAAGGCTCTTCAGGGGGCCAAGGAGGCGCAGACCGAGCTTTGAGCGACGCGTGAGGAGATCAAGCAGGCCGAACAGATAGCGGCTGGTAAGCCCTTCCTTTTACAGAGTAAATTCAGTGGTCACAAGTATGCCTTGCTCACTCGACTGTGGAGTTCTCCAGATGCCTTTGCAGATCTTCTGAAGAGTGCCGCTGACGCCGTGCAGTTCTTCCGAGCCCAGGAGGGGCATACGATGGAGAAGCTATTCTGGTCACAGTTCGCGGCGCAGGAGCGCCCAGCACTGTTGAACGATCAGATGACGTAGTGGGCCGAGCTGCATAGGATGTCCGGATTGGCCATGAGGGACGTCATAGTCCAGCTGTGGCCAACCGAACCCATTCCAAGCAGCTACTTCAGCCTGGTGCAGCGACTCATCGACGCGTTGCCCCGAATTGAGGCAGTTAAGCGGTCAGCATGCATAGAAGGTGCGCGGACGGCCTTCTCCCGTGTTAAGATGCACTGGGCGAAAATGAAGGCCGCCGTCGTGGCGGTTGAGGACCCGCCCGAAGGCAAGGACCACCGCAAGCCGGAGCGTTATTTCGAAGATGTCCTGGAGGGTGCCCGTTTGATAGAGGGTCAGTGCTCGAAGGATATCATGTTCGAGTAGATGTATCCGAACTACCCGAACGTTGTGTTATAAAATAGGGCTTTGTAATATATTTTTTATCTAAACCACTTACCTCCTGTGCGGCCGTATTTTATTATTCTGAAAGTTTGCCAGTCGTTGGCTTCAGCCCCCACATAGATGCTACGGGGGTGTTCGAAATAACGAGTAGTCACTCTTGACCCAACGTCTTGGTCCATAACGGAGGTGACTTACGTAGCGAACCAGGCAATCAGACCATGCGGCTTTAGCACTTTCACTTAGCCATAGGAGTTTAACGGTGGGGCTAGGAACTAGCCCCTGGTGCGCATGCGGCTTGTCCAAACTGGGATGCCTTAAGCGCCTGACCGAACCGAAGCTAGTCTTTCATATAATACGGAAAAAATCTCTAAAGATTTAGTGAGTCGCCGAATTGCTGACCAGCTCTCGCTGCATCATGACAGTCAGTTTTCGGCTTTCTCTACTGAGGTGCTTGACCAGACGAACCAGAAACACAATCACAGTAGTTCTCCCTTTACTACCTTAGCCGAACAAGCGGAACATAAGGTGGTAACCACAGGAGCCGGGCAACCCCACTATTGACCAAATACATGATTCGGAGCCGATGCATATAACGCTATATTCGAGACGCCGAAGTATACTATAAAAGTGTTCGGACTTCGTTTGTTTAAGAAATATATGTGGCCGGCTAGGGCCCCTGGCAAATTAAATCGTGCTGAGGTGTATATGTCAATCTGACGTAAAGAGGGAAGACAAATTAAGAAATAAGCCAATACCGAACAAGGTTGGGCGAAACTGTTCCCATCATAGTCTGATGGGTACGTCAAAATGTGTTTTTACAGAGGATGCCAGAGGTATCAAGGCTATTTTACATGCCTAGAATTTGCGAACAAGGAAAAATTTCCATACATGTCCAAAAAAGGTGATCTTGAAGATCCTTTGGATATCCTGCCGCATGTCTGTGTTGCCTCTCTCCATTGAGGGAGATTCCTTGGGGGAACGGTCCACGATGTCTATACAAAACCGGGCTCAAAAAGAGTCCTTGTACGTCTGTGGAGTAGCTAGGTTTTAATGCACCTGCGGTATTTGAGAGAGAAAGAGAAAAAAATGATCGGATAAAAAGATCAAGGTCATATATGGTCGAACCGTACTATAGACCTATTCGTATTCTGCCTTCGTTGATGCCCAAGGTATTTTAAGTGCGTAATTATGCGCACACGGTACAAATACCGCACATATGTGTGGCAATCGATGGAGGCAAAACTGCTAGTCTAGCTCGGGAGAGGCCGAGTTGTCATCGTGCAGACTGGATCGGACTCGTTTAACATTGTCCGAGGGCTTGATAGCCGATAAGGTGTGCGGTTTGATGGGGCCACTTTGTACCTCGGCTGCGAGGGCCGCAGTGTGCTCCTCGGTACGGAGGGAGCACTCTGTGTTTCCATTAACTGTAATGACGCCGCGGGGTCCGGGCATTTTGAGCTTTAAGTAGGGATAACGCGGGACCGCATTAAAGCAGGCGAAGGCGGTTCTTCCGAGCAGCGCATGATAACCACTGCGGAAGGGGACGATGTCGAAGATCAAGTCTTCGCTTCGGAAGTTTTTCGGCGAACCGAAGACCACTTCCAATGTTATTGAGCCCGAACAGCGGGCTTCTACACCAGGTATTACTCCTTTAAAGGTGGTTTTACTGGGCTTGATTCTTGACGCATCAATACCCATTTTGCGGACAGTGTCCTGATAAAGCAGGTTAAGACTGCTGCCGCCGTCCATGAGGACTCGCGTGAGATGGAATCCGTCGACGATTGGATCGAGGACCAAGGCTGCCGAACCTCCATGATGGATACTGGTCGGGTGATCCTTGCGATCGAAAGTGATTGGACAGGCCAACCAGGGGTTGAATTTTGGGGCGACCTGCTCTACAGCGTAGACGTCCCTTGGCGCACGCTGATACGTCTCCAACGTGTCTATAATTTTTTATTGTTCCATGCTGTTTTATTGTCAATCTTGGATGTTTTATAATCATTTTATATCATTTTTTGGTACTAACCTATTGACATAGTGCCAAGTGCCTGTTGCTATTTTCTGCATGTTTTTTACATCGCAGGAAATCAATATCAGACGGAGTCCAAATGCCACAAAACTTTACGATGATTTTTTATGGACCAAAAGGAAGAAGTTGGGCCCTGGTTGCACCTGGGGGAGTCTCGAGGAGGGGACAACCCACCAGGGCACGCCAGGAGGCCCAGGCGCGCCCTGGTGGGTTGTGCCCACCTCGGGTGCCCCCTGGACCGCCTCTTTGCTCTATAAATACCCCAATATTCCAGAAACCCTAAAAGCGTCGACGAAATATTCATCCAGCCGCCGCAGAGTCCAGAACCACCAGACCCAATCTAGACACCATCTCGGATGGGGTTCACCACCTCCATTGGTGCCTCTCCGATGATGCGTGAGTAGTTCTTTGTAGACCTTCGGTCCGTAGTTAGTAGCTAGATGGCTTTCTCTCTCTCGCTGAATTCTCAATACAATGGTCTCTTGGAGATCCATATGATGTAACTCTTTTTGCGGTGTGTTTGTTGGGATCTGATGAACTTCGAGTTTATGATCAGTTATATCTTTTTATATCCATGAAAGTTATTTGAGTTTCTTTGATCTCTTATATGCATGATCTCTTATAGCCTCGTATTTCTTCTCCGATATTTTAGTTTTGTTTGGCCAACTTGATCTATTTATCTTGCAATGGGAAGAGGTGCCTGGTAGTGGGTTTGATCTTACCGTGCTTGATCCTAGTGACAGAAAGGGAAACGACACGTATGTATCGTTGCTACTAAGGATAAAAAGATGGCATCTATATTTACGCAATAGATAAACGGATCTTGTCTACATCATGTCATCGTTATTATTGCATTACTCCATTTTTTCATGAACTTAATACACTAGATGCATGCTGGATAGCGGTCGATGTGTGGAGTAATAGTAGTAGATGCAGGCAGGAGTCGGTCTACTAATCTTGGACGTGATGCCTATGTAATGATCATTTCCTGGATATCGTCATAATTATTTGAAGTTCTATCAATTGCCAAACAGTAATTTTTTTACCCACTGTTTGCTATTTTTCTCGAGAGAAGCCACTAGTGAAACCTACGGGCCCCAGGTCTTCTTTCTCATATATTTGCTTGCGATCTACTTTTCCTTTGCATTTTTATTCAGATCTATTAAACCAAAAATACTTTGCTGCACTTTATTTTATTTGCGATCTATTATTTCAATCTATTACAAATTTCTGGCATCGTTACCCGAAAGGGATTGACAACCCTTTAACACGTCGGGTTGCGAGGTGTTGTTATTTATGTGCAGGTGTTGTTTACGTTGTGTTGCTTGGTTCTCCTACTGGTTCGATAACCTTGGTTTCATCACTGAGGGAAATACCTACCTTCGCTGTGCTACATCATCCCTTCCTCTTTGGGGAAATACCAACATAGTCCTAGCAGACAGGAGCTTTTCTGGCGCCATAGTCAAAGAGCAATCACACGCTTGCGCTCCCTCTTGGGGATATCCCTCACCCACCTCGTTCCCTGTTTTTTGCCACAAAAAAAGAAATCACCCAATAGGAGACGTGGGGTGTGTATGCATTCAATGACTTTAGACTACTTAGCACAACATTTTTTGTTACATGCATTAACATTTTATTAGTTAAATCTATTGGGGAACACAGTAATTTCAAAAAAAATCTTACTCACACGCAAGATCCATCTAGGTGATGCATAGCAACGAGAGGGGAGAGTGTTGTCTACGTACCCTCGTAGACCGAAAGCGGAAGCATTATGACAACGCGGTTGATGTAGTCGTACGTCTTCACAATCCGACCGATCCTAGTACCGAAAGTACGGCACCTCCGCGATCTGCACACGTTACGCTCGGTGACGTCCCACGAACTCTCGATCCAGCTGAGTGTCGAGGGAGAGCTTTGTCAGCACGACGGCATGATGACGGTGATGATGAAGTTACCGGCGCAGGGCTTCGCCTAAGCACTGCAACAGTATGACCGAGGTGGATTATGCTGGAGGGGGGCACCGCACATGGCTAAGACAATGTTAACTTGTGTGTCTATGGGGTGCCCCCCTCCCCCGTATATAAGGAGTGGAGGAGGGGGAGGTCCGGCCCTCTATGGCGCGCCCTGGAGCCCCTTCCCTAGTTGGACTAGGAGAGGAAGGAAGGGGGAGGAAGGAGGAAGGAAAGGGGGGTCGGCCCCCCACCCAATTTTGATTGGGCTTGGGGGGGGCGCCCCCTCCTAGGCTCCCTTCTCCTCTCTCCCACTATGCCCCAATAAGGCCCATATACTTCCCGGGGGGTTCCGGTAACCTCCCAGTACTCCGGTAAATTCCCGAACTCACCCGGAACCATTCCGATGTCCAAACATAGTCATCCAATATATCGATCTTTATGTCTCGACCATTTCGAGACTCCTCATCATGTCCGTGATCATATCCGGGACTCCGAACTACCTTCGGTACATCAAAACACATAAACTCATAATACCGATCGTCACCGAACGTTAAGCGTGCGGACCCTACGGGTTCGAGAACTATGTAGACATGACCGAGACATGTCTCCGATCAATAACCAATAGCGGAACCTGGATGTTCATATTGGCTCCCACATATTCTACTAAGATCTTTATCGGTCAAACCGCATAACAACATACGTTGTTCCCTTTGTCATCGGTATGTTACTTGCCCGAGATTCGATCGTCGGTATCTCAATACCTAGTTCAATCTCGTTACCGGCAAGTCTCTTTACTCATTCCGTAATGCATCATCCCACAACTAACTCATTAGTCACAATGCTTGCAAGGCTTATAGTGATGTGCATTACCGAGAGGGCCCAGACATACCTCTCCGATACACGGAGTGACAAATCCTAATCTCGATCTATGCCAACTCAACAAACACCATTGGAGACACCTGTAGAGCATCTTTATAATCACCCAGTTACGTTGTGACGTTTGATAGCACACAAGGTGTTCCTCCGGTATTCGGGAGTTGCATAATCTCATAGTCTGAGGAACATGTATAAGTCATGAAGAAAGCAGTAGCAATGAAACTGTAATGATCATAATGCTAAGCTAACGAATGGGTCTTGTCCATCACATCATTCTCCTAATGATGTGATCCCGCTCATCAAATGACAACACATGTCTATGGTTAGGAAACATAACCATCTTTGATAAACGAGCTAGTCAAGTAGAGGCATACTAGGGACACTTTGTTTTGTCTATGTATTCACACATGTACTAAGTTTCCGGTTAATACAATTCTAGCATGAATAATAAACATTTATCATGAAATAAGGAAATACATAATAACTTTATTATTGCCTATAGGGCATATTTCCTTCAAAATCAAAGGTCAAAACTTGGCACAAAATGCAAAGGGGACCAATAAACCAGTAAACATCAAAGTTCTCTCGTTTTGCCCCAACTAGAGGTCTGGTGAGATGACTATACTACACCTGCATGGAGGGGGACGCGGCTTCATTGACTTACTGCACCTGCCTTTGGGTGTATGATAGGTGGGCCCAACAGGTGGCTGGCCCACCTGTCATACAACAAAAGGCAGGTGCAGTTAAGGCACCGGAGCTCAATCCCACGGAGGGAGGGCCGAGGAGTAGATGGCCAACACACAGGTGAATGCAACACAGTCTGCACTTCTCATATAAAGGCTCCCCGCCAGTCCAATCTATGAAATCCTACGCACCCTAACCAAGGGCAAGAGTGATCAGTCCAATCGCAAGATCAGTTGACTAGAAGCTAGACCCATGGAGGCGATGAGCGCGAGCATCAGCCGGCTGTGCCAGATGGTCCACGACGCCGGCCTGCGGCCCGGCACTGAGGAATGTCTCCAGGTCGTGCTTGAGGCCGCTTGGACGACAGCTTCGTCTCCTTATTCGATGAGGTCCTCGTTGGCTTCCTCGACAAGTTCACCGTCGTCAAGAAGCTCGCGGACGACCTTGACGTACGCCTCCAGCCCACGCGCCCAAGCTCTGCGATGCCCACCACACTTAAAGGCCTCTATGGTGATAACCTCTTCGACGCACTGGTGGCCCTGCAACTTCCTGCCGTCGCGCCAGAGAATGTCCACCTCGAGGTCGAGCTCGCCGCGCAGCGCCTGGCGCAGCAAGACACCATCGACATAATCACCCACGTCTACGCGCAAATCCTCCACAAGGACTACTATGTGCAAGAGGAGGATGATAGGACGCTGGCCTTCTTGGACCATAGGGCAACCTTGGACGGCATTGCTCAGAAGCACGTTGAGCTCGCCGCCAACGCCGCTGCTCCTCACTCGTCGGTTGGTGACCCGGCGCACAAGGGCGTGAGGATGTCGTTGATGGATTCATATGTATCTTTATCTTTCCGTCAAATCCATGTAGTAGTATATGGTACTACTAGTAATTATCTTACCTTTTGCATCAACTCATAATTTTCGTACGTACTCCATGCATGAACCGCGCCGAGAACCAAACTTCTCATTACTCTAGGGAAAATCGTTATTTCTATCTATCGGTCGCGCCATGGAGCAGAACCAAATTTTACAAGTTACAACTTAAAAAGGAAATGCCTGCCATGTTCATGTTGCACCCCCACACGGTTGGTCCGGCACGCCGCTCAAGGGGGATTGCGTGCTCTGTTGCATTTTCACTTACAAGTGGGGCCGCATTGAGCAAACCGACTATCGGCAAACCCCCACCCCGCCCACCGCGCGATGGCTGAGAAAACAGGAGGGAGAAGAGATGGTTGTAGCACAGACTCCAAGAAAATTGGTGTCATAAGGGACTCGTCTGGGTGGCGTGTGCCGTACAGCTAGACGTGAATGCTAGTTATGTCACATGCCACCCCACTATATCGAGGTGCTGGTTACGTAGAGCGAACACATTATCTCTCCAGGAGTATGGTACACCACTAGTACTACTCACATTGTCGTGAAATTTCTTGGAGTCCGTGCTTGGCCCTCCTCTCTCTCTCTCTTCTCAGCCAGCCAGTAGACGCGCGGAGCCCATCGTCTGTTTGCTCACATGCGGTCCCACATGTCAGCGAAAACACAAGAGGACCCACTAAACCTGCACATCTTTCACCTCGACGTGCTGGTGATGAACAAAATCCAATAAAGATCTTCGGTGGCCGCTTTTGAAGTTACTCAAGAGTAAGATTCTATTTACAGTTTAACCCAAGATGCACATCACGTGGCTTCAACTAGCACTGCATTTTCTTGCATGACACGACCTGGATGCTGGATGTCCCATGTGTTGGCAAAAGGAGGAAGAACTCAACCAAATCTTCTCCACATTTAGACTGGAGGAGTAGGAAACACGGCAAGCCCTGTGCCTACATCATACTACGTACAAGCCCACCTCACGCAGTCACGCTATCACCATATTTCTCGGCCTCCGTGCGACACCTAGCTCTAGTTGATCTAACTAGAACTAACTATTGTGCTAGCATACTCCAATATTAGGTTGGCTCTATGTGATGTGGCAACTTCATATAACGATGCTGGCTTTACTACTATGATACTCATACTCCAAGAAGTGAGTCGAAAACCATTCATATATTGAGTTTATGACATGCATATGCAAATGTACCATTCATTACATACAATAAGTCATCAACACACGACGACAACAAGGATACATGTTGGATTATAGATTAGTTCCAACAAAACATTCTAGTAAATACTGAAGTTTTCATCACACAACAAATAACAAGCAATGAAATGAAATTCGGCTCAACCAATCCTCGGCGTTGGAAACGCTTGCTTCGAACCATAGGTAAGCCATGCTGCTAGGGAAACACGTGTTGTCTTGCATCTTCACTTAGGCCAACTCCAGCTCGTGCAGCTCGGACGCGCGCTCGCCCAACCCCCTTTCCCTCGACGCACCCGAGCTACCCAACCACGGCTACCTGTTTTGCGCACCCGCCAGTCGGATTTGCAGCGGATCTGGTCAGGCTTTAGCTCGCCCGGCTGTGGGAGGCTGCACCGCGCCATGGACTGACCGGGCACCGGGCCGGGAGGCCCCAGCAAGGCCGTATGCAGGTACTGACTCCTCCTCTAGCCACTCGG
This sequence comes from Triticum aestivum, assembly GCF_018294505.1. Lineage (NCBI taxonomy): Eukaryota > Viridiplantae > Streptophyta > Magnoliopsida > Poales > Poaceae > Triticum > Triticum aestivum. Next base: position 358,317,140 of record NC_057796.1, read on the forward strand.
ATCTACACCGTCGGCGGTCCGCCGGCAGATACATGAATGGCGGTCGGGCGGGCTCGATGCTGGCCCAAAAGCTCGTCGGCGCACCGTTGCCACTCATTATGTGCGACGACTGCCCAAAGAAGGTCTTGCGCCGCGTGTCTACAACGCCAGAACATCCCGGATGGGTGTTCATCAAGTGCTCAACCGATGGGGTATGTGCTACTTTAGCTTCGGTTGTGCTCTCGGATTTGACTAGTTGTGCTAACTTAAAATGTTATTGTGTAGAATGGATGCAAGTTTTGGTATTGGGAAGAAGAGTACATCGATATATTGATGGAGCGCAATTAGTAGATGTTCGTGCACTTTTAGCTAGCATAGAGGCTAGAGATGAGACTAGTGCACTTGTTGATAGAATAGAGGCTAGACATGAGACTACATGCGAGGAAGCAACGTCTACTTCTTTACACTCAAAGAAGAAAGAAGCACACAAGATCGAGCCTCCGCAGATCAACAATGAATGCATCGAGAAGGCACTAATCCAACTTATAGGAGCAGTTATGGAAGTTGGATATCTTCTAAAATTTATTCTTGTGGTTCTTGTTTTCTTTGGTCTTGCTTTTCTAGTCAAAATCTGTGATGTATTTCCATGTACCAAAAATCAATGATGAAAAAAAGATATGTGTTTGCAAAGAAAAATGGACGCGGCCGGGATGCGTCTGCGCGTTGGGCGCACAGCCACCACATCCGAGAAATGGCCCGGGCATGACCCCATTGCCCTACCCAAACGGACAGAATCCGGGCAAAACGAACGTTCGTTTGGGGTCGTGCACTGGAGTTGGCCTTACAAGAGGGACCACAGTTGAGGAAACCAACTATCGGCAAACCCCCACCTTGTCCGCCGTGCGATGAATGAGTTAGAGAAACAAGGAGGTTGAAGAGATAGTTGTAGCACGGACTCCAAGAAATATGCTGTCAGATGGAAGTCGTGCTGGTGGCGTGTGCCGTGCTCCTGGACGTGAATGCTTGTTCTGGCCTATGCCACCCTACTATATATCGAGGATTCGAGGTGCTGGTTACATACAGCAAACACATTAACATATGGCCCACCTCACACTGTGGCCAAATTTCCTGGAGTCTGTGCTTGGTTAAAAAGTGTTCTTTGTGAGGGTGGATGGCTGGTCTCAAGTTTAAAACTTGTTGTATTACGTATACATAGACGTAGAGATAGTGCAGCAGTTTTGAAAGGTTGAATCGAAACATCAGAATGCAATTTCTACAGTTGATTGGGCTCATCCAGGACCTAGGATGATGGGATTCGCATCTACAGTAAAAACACCCGCCTGACGCGCGAAGCATGTGAAGCTAGTACAAATAGTAGTACTATTGTTGATTGGACTCATCCGATAACTTGTTGCAATGCACGTACAATTATGCATTTGAAAAGATATTTTTGCCTCGTCGTAGCACCCACTCTGAGAAGCGACTCGAAAGCCATTCATAAATTTGGTAAGTTTATCACAGGCATATCATTTAGCATTACATACAACAGGTCATCAAACCACAACAACAACGATGATACATTATAAATACTAAAGTTTTCATCACACAACAAATAACAAGCAATGAAATGAACTTCAGCTCAACCAATCCTCGGCGTTGGAAACACTTGCTTTGAACCAAAAGTGATTCTCTGGGAAGGGCCAGCTATTGTCAATCTCGAGACCAACGCATGACTGATCATCCAGGCTGAAGCAGCCTATATCAGGACACATATTGTGATAGCCACGGTAGGGAACCATAGCAATGTCCGAGGTATAGATACGGTTGCTTCTCATAAATGGTAGTAATATTGTGCCAACAGCAGCTGTATCGCCTTTCACCATCAGTGGATAGTTTAGTCCAAGGAAGAGCGAGTTTTCTCCAAGATATCAATATTGAACCAGGGAGAAGGTGCTGGCGCTAGCACACTACTATCCATCCCGAATACCCTGCAACGGATGTTGGAATAGGTCTAAAGAGTGCGACCATGGGAGACAACACCTGCGTCCTTGGAAACATCAGCAGTGCCCTGTATACACACAGGAAGAGGTGATCCATCGGAATAAGTTGCCAGGCGCCACTGAGTATATAGGTCCTGCTTGTCCTCATGCTCGTGATCATCACCATCATCATCTCGCCCTTGGCTATAAAAAAATTCAAGTATAGGTGGTGGAATGTTCACAGGACCTTGGAAACACAAGAAGGTTAATTAGTAAAGGGAAACTAGCTAACCCGCATGCATGTGGATGAAACAATTATAATTACGGTGGAAGACAAATGTACCGAAAGCATCAGGATTCCATGCAAAAACACTGCCACGAGTGGTGGCAGCAAACACAAGACCCTCCTCGTATTGAATTGCATCACAGTACACATCCATGTATAGAAATTGATTTTTGAGCAATATCCATCGAGTCGAAGTATGAAGGATGGCAACAAGCTTGTCGAAGATAGCAATGATACGTCCATTTTGCATCATGCTTTTATATCGATATTATTGCATTATGGGCTATTACTTCACATTATGTCACAATACTTATGCCTTTTCTCTCTTATTTTACAAGGTTTACATGAAGAGGGAGAATGCTGGCGGCTGGAATTCTGGGCTGGAAAAGGAGCAAATATTAGAGACCTATTCTGCACAACTCCAAAAGTCCTGAAACTCCACGAAAGTCAGTTTTGGAATATATTAGAGACCTATTCTGCACAACTCCAAAAGTCCTGAAACTCCACGAAAGTCAGTTTTGAAAATTCTGGGCGAAGAAAGCACCAGAGGGGGCCACCCACTGTCCACGAGGGTGGAGGGGGCGCCCCCCGCCTTGTGGGCCACCTGGAAGCCCCCCAATGCCCATCTTCTGGTATAAGGTGTCTTTTGCCCTGAAAAAATCATAAGGAAGCTTTCAGGACGAAGCGCCCCCGTCTCGAGGCGGAACCTTGGCGGAACCAATCTAGGGCTCCGGCGGAGCTGTTCTGCCGGGGAAACATCCCTCCGGGAGGGGGAAATCGTCACCATCGTCATCACCATCGATCCTCTCATAGGGAGGGGGTCAATCTCCATCAACATCTTCACCAGCACCATCTCCTCTCAAACCCTAGTTCATCTCTTGTATCCGATCTTTGTCTCAAAACCTCAGATTGGTACCTGTGGGTTGCCTGTAGTGTTGATTACTCCTTGTAGTTGATGCTAGTTGGTTTATTCGGTGGAAGATCATATGTTCAGATCCTTTATGCATATTAATACCCCTCTGATTATGAACATGAATATGATTTGTGAGTAGTTACGTTTGTTCCTGAGGACATGGGAGAAGTCTTGTTATAAGTAGTCATGTGAATTTGGTATTCGTTCGATATTTTGATGAGATGTATGTTGTCTTTCCTCTAGTGGTGTTATGTGAACGTCGACTACATGACACTTCACCATTGTTTGGGCCTAGGGGAAGGCATTGGGAAGTACTAAGTAGATGATGGGTTGCTAGAGTGACAGATGCTTAAACCCTAGTTTATGCGTTGCTTCGTAAGGGGCTGATTTGGATCCATATGTTTCATGCTATGGTTAGGTTTACCTTAATTCTTCTTTCGTAGTTGCGGATGCTTGCGAGAGGGGTTAATCGTAAGTGGGATGCTTGTCCAAGGAAGGGCAGTACCCAAGCACCGGTCCACCCACATATCAAATTATCAAAGTAACGAACACGAATCATATGAGCATGATGAAAACTAGCTTGACGATAATTCCCATGTGTCCTCGGGAGCGCTTTCCTTTATATAAGAGTTTGTCCAGGCTTGTCCTTTGCCACAAAAAGGATTGGGCCACCTTGCTGCACCTTGTTTACTTTTGTTACTTGTTACCCGTTACGAATTACCTTATCACAAAACTATCTGTTACCGATAATTTCAGTGCCTGCAAAGAATACCTTACTGAAAGCCACTTGTCATTTCCTTCTGCTCCTCGTTGGGTTCGACACTCTTACTTATCGAAAGGACTACGATAGATCCCCTATACTTGTGGGTCATCAAGACTCTTTTCTAGCGTCGTTGCCGGGGAGTGGAGCGCCTTTGGTAGGTGGAATTTGGTAAGGAAAAATTTATATAGTGTGCTAAAATTTACTGTCACTTGTTACTATGGAAAATAATCCTTTGAGGGGCTTGTTCGGGGTATCTTCACCCCGACCAGTAGAGCAAAGAGTTGCTCCTCAACCTACTGAACCTACTGAAAATGTTTACTTTGAAATTCCTTTGGGTATGATAGAGAAACTGCTAGCTAATCCTTTTACAGGAGATGGAACATTACATCCCGATATGCACCTAATCTATGTTGATGAAGTTTGTGGATTATTTAAGCTTGCAGGTATGCCCGAGGATGTTATCAAGAAGAAGGTCTTCCCTTTATCTTTGAAGGGAAAGGAATTGACATGGTTTAGGCTATGTAATGATATTGGATCATGGAACTACAACCGATTGAAATTGGAATTTCATTGGAAGTTTTATCCTATGCATCTGGTTCATCGTGATCGTAATTATATATATAATTTTTCGCCTCCGAAGGAGAAAGTATCGCTCAAGCTTGGGGGAGGCTTAAGTCAATGTTATATTCATGCCCCAATCATGATCTCTCAAGAGAAATTATTATTCAAAAAATTTATGCTCGGCTTTCTCTCAATAATCGCTCATGCTCGATACTTCTTGTACTGTTCTTTTATGATGAAGACTATTGGATTCAAATGGGACTTATTGGAAAGAATTAAATGCAACTCTGAATATTGGGAACTCGATGAAGGTAAGGAGTCAGGTATAACACCTAAGTTTGATTTGTGTTAAATCTTTTATGGATACCGATGTTTTCCGTGAATTTAGTACTAAATATGGACTTGACTCTGAAATAGTAGCTTCTTTCTGTGAATCATTTGCTACTCATGTTGATCTCCCTAAGGAGAAGTGGTTTAAATATCATCCTCCCATTGAAGTAAAAGTAGTTGAACCTATTAAAGTTGAAGAAAAGACTATCACTTATAATGTTGATCCTATTGTTCCTACCGCTTATATTGACAAACCCCCTTTCCCTGTTAGAATAAAGGATCATGCTAAAGCTTCAACTGTGGTTCGTAAGGGTAATGCTAGAACTTCTACACCCTCTGAGCAAATTAAAGTTGAACCTAGTATTGCTATGGTTAAGGATCTCTTGGTCGATAATATTGACGGGCATGTTATTTACTTCTGTGATGAAGCTGCTAGAATTGCTAGACCCGATACTAAAATAAACATAGACCTATTGTCGGCATGCCTGTTGTTTCTGTTAAAATAGGAGATCATTGTTATCATGGCTTATGTGATATGGGTGCTAGTGCGAGTGCAATACCTCATTCCTTATACGAAGAAATTATGCATGATATTGCACCTGCTGAGATAGAAGATATTGATGTTACAATTAAGCTTGCCAATAGAGATACTATTTCACCAATTGGGATTGTTAGAGATGTTGAAGTCTTGTGTGGGAAAGTTAAATATCCTACTGATTTTCTTGTTCTTGGTTCCCCACAAGATGACTTTTGTCCCATTATATTTGGTAGACGGTAGACCCTTCTTGAATACTGTTAATGCTAGAATAGATTGCGAAAAGGATATTGTTACTGTTGGTTTAGGGGATATGTCTCATGATTTTAATTTTGCTAAATTTCGTAGACAACCCCATGATAAAGAATTGCCTAGTAAAGATGAAATTATTGGTCTTGCTTCTATTGTCGTGCCTCCTAATGATCCTTTAGAACAATATTTGCTAGACCATGAAATGATATGTTTATGAATGAAAGAAGGGAAATAGATGAAGTATTCTTTAAACAGGGACCTATTTTGAAACACAACTTGCCTGTTGAAATTCTAGGGGATCCTCCTCCACCCAAGGGTGATCCCGTGTTTGAGCTTAAACCATTACCTGATACTCTTAAATATGCTTATCTTGATGAAAAGAAGATATATCCTGTTATTATTAGTGCTAACCTTTCAGAGCAGGAAGAAGAGAAATTATTGAAAACTCTAAAGAAGCATCGTGCTGCTATTGGATATACTCATGATGATCTTAAGGGCATTAGTCCCACTCTATGCCAGCACAAAATAAAATTGGAGAAAGACGCTAAACCGGTTGTTGATCACCAACGACGGTTAAATCCTAAGATGAAAGAAGTGGTAAGAAATGAAATACTAAAGCTTCTGGAGGCAGGTATAATTTATCCTGTTGCTGATAGTCAGTGGGTAAGTCATGTCCATTGTGTCCATAAGAAGGGAGGTATTACTGTTGTTCCTAATGATAAAGATGAATTGATCCCACAAAGAATTGTTACAAGTTATAGAATGGTAATTGATTTCCGCAAATTAAATAAAGCTACTAGAAAAGATCATTACCCTTTACCTTTTATTGATCAAATGCTAGAAAGATTATCCAAACATACACATTTTTGCTTTCTAGATGGTTATTCTGGTTTCTCTCAAATACCTGTGTCAAAAGAGGATAAGGAAAGACCACTTTTACTTGCCCTTTCGGTACCTTTGCTTATAGACGTATGCCTTTTGGTTTATGTAATGCACCTGCTACCTTTCAAAGATGTATGACTGCTATATTCTCTGACTTTTGTGAATAGATTGTTGAGTTTTTCATGGATGATTTCTCCGTGTATGGAACTTCTTTTGATGATTGCTTAAGCAAGCTTGATCGAGTCCTGTAGAGATGTGAAGAAACTAATCTTGTCTTGCATTGGGAGAAGTGCCACTTTATGGTTAATGAAGGTATTGTCTTGGGGCATACAATTTCTGAAAGAGGTATTGAAGTTGATAAAGCTAAAGTTGATGCTATTGAAAAGATGTCGTGTCCTAAGGACATTAAAGGTTTAAGAAGTTTCCTTGGTCATGCCGGTTTTTATAGGAGGTTCATTAAATACTTCTCAAAACTTTCTAGGCCTCTAACTAATCTCTTACAAAAAGATGTTCCTTTTGTCTTTGATGATGATTGTGTAGAAGCATTTGAAATACTTAAGAAAGCCTTGATTTCTGCACCTATTGTTCAGCCACCTGATTGGAATTTACCCTTTGAAATTATGTGTGATGCTAGTGATTATGCTGTAGGTGCTGTTCTAGGACAAAGAGTTGATAAGAAATTAAATGTTATCCAATATGCTAGTAAAACTCTAGACAGTGCCCAGAGAAATTATGCTACTACTGAAAAAGAATTTTTAGCAGTTGTATTTGCTTGTGATAAGTTCAGACCTTATATTGTTGATTCTAAAGTAACTGTTCACACTGATCATGCTGCTATTAAATATCTTATGGAAAAGAAAGATGCTAAACCTAGACTTATTAGATGGGTTTGTCTTGCTACAAGAATTTGATTTGCATATTATTGATAGAAAGGGAGCTGAGAACCCCGTTGCAGACAACTTGTCTAGGTTAGAGAATGTTCTTGATGACCCACTACCTATAGATGATAGCTTTCCTGATGAACAATAAGCTATCATAAATGCTTTTCGTACTGCTCCATGGTATGCTGATTATGCTAATTACATTGTTGCTAAATTTATACCACCTAGTTTCACATACCAGCAAAAGAAAAAGTTTTCTGTGATTTATGACATTACTTATGGGATGACCCACACCTTTATAAAGAAGGAGTAGATGGTGTTATTAGATGTTGTGTACCTGAGCATGAACAGGAACAGATCCTACGCAAGTGTCACTCCGAGGCTTATGGAGGACACCATGCTGGAGACAGAACTGCACATAAGGTATTGCAATCCGGTTTTTATTGGCCCACTCTTTTCAAATATGCCCGTAAGTTTGTCTTGTCTTGTGATGAATGTCAAAGAATTGGTAATATTAGTAGACGTCAAGAAATGCCTATGAACTATTCACTTGTTATTGAACCATTTGATGTTTGGGGCTTTGATTATATGGGACCGTTTCCTTCCTCTAATGGGTATACACATATTTTAGTTGCTGTTGATTACGTTACTAAGTGGGTAGAAGCTATTCCAACTAGTAGTGTTGATCATAACACCTCTATTAAGATGCTTAAAGAAGTTATTTTTCCGAGGTTTGGAGTCCCTAGATACTTAATGACTGATGGTGGTTCACATTTTATTCATGGTGCTTTTCGTAAAATGCTTGCTAAGTATGATGTTAATCATAGAATTGCATCTCCATACCACCCACAGTCTAGTGGTCAAGTAGAACTGAGTAATAGAGAGATTAAATTAATTTTGCAAAAGACTGTTAATAGATCTAGAAAGAATTGGTCCAAGAAACTTGATGATGCATTATGGGCCTATAGAACTGCATATAAAAATCCTATGGCTATGTCTCCGTATAAAATGGTTTATGGAAAAGCATGTCACTTACCTCTCGAACTAGAATATAAGGCATATTGGGCCATTAAAGAGCTCAGTTATGATTTCAAACTTGCCAGTGAGAAGAGACTATTTGACATTAGCTCACTTGATGAGTGGAGAACCCAGGCCTATGAGAATGCCAAACTGTTTAAAGAAAAATTTAAAAGATGGCATGACAAAAGGATACGAAAGCGTGAGTTTAATGTAGGTGATTATGTTTTGTTATACAACTCCCGTTTAAGATTTTTTTGCAGGAAAACTTCTCTCTAAATGGGAAGGTCCTTACGTTATTGAGGAGGTCTATCGTTCCGGTGCCATAAAAATCAACAACTTCGAAGGCACAAATCCAAAGGTGGTGAACGGTCAAAGAATCAAACATTATATCTCAGGTAATCCCATAAATGTTTAAACTAATGTTATTGACACCGTAACCCCGGAGGGGTACATAAGGGACACTTTCCAGAATGTTTCAGACTCCAAAAAGGAATAGGTATGTGGTACGGTAAGTAAACCGACTCCAAAATAGTTCTAATAGCAATTTTTCTCCATTTCGGAATATTAAGAAAATAGGAAAATAAGAAGTAGTCCGGGAAGGACACGAGGCATCCACGAGGGTGGAGGGCGCGCTCCCTGCCTCGTGGGCACCTCGTGTGCCCTCCGGACTCTGTTTTCTTGTACGATACTTCTTTTGGTCGGTAGAAATTCATTATATAATCTCCTGAAGGTTTTGACCACGGTACCACGACAAAACCCTCTGCTTTTGTTTCGAGCTGTTTTTTGACAGATCTAGATCACCATGATGTCTTCAAGCGCCCCCAAGGACAAGTTTTTCAAGAAGGTCATCAACCCCTACCTCGCGGAGGTGTTGCAACACCCTCAAACCATTGAGATGCGTGAGGGGGTGCTGCACATCAGCGATGATGAGGGACCAAGGAGGACCGGAAGCGTGGAGACAAGACTCGAAGCAATGGAGCAACAAGTTTTCAAGTGCCAGGGGATGGTGGAACGCGGACTCAACGCCAACCACATGATGATCGCTGAGTTCACCAACAACCACAAGCTGGATGCCAAGAACATTGGGGAGACCATCTTCAAGCTTCAGGAGAAAATCGAGCACCTCCAAGCCCAGATCTATGACCTGCAAAACCAAAACTGTGAGTATGAATATAGATTCAAGAGGATGAGTTTGGCTGCAGATTTGAGGATCCCGGAGACTCGATCATCCTTCTATGATGGTGAGCCTATGCCTTGGAAGATGGACGACAAGCCTACATCATCAACAACTCCATCATCACTACCTCCGAAGAAAGAGACATAAACACATGGGTATGGGCACTCCCCTTGGCAACTGCCAAGCTTGGGGGAGGTGCCCCGATATCGTATCACCATCACACTCCTATCTTTATCGTTTGGGATAATTAATTTGGTGCCCTTAGTTGTGTCCCACTCGGCAGGTTTACCCCTAGTTTCCGAAAACGCTTGTTCCTGCCCAAACCACTTTGCCCCTCTTATGCTTTTGCCCTTTGACCGTTTGACCATCACTTTCAAAACTTCGTAAAAAATTCATACTAACTCAGAAAAATCCAAATAAGATATCAAAATGTTCAGAAAAGCATCACCTATATGTGCATGTCATTTGCATTCATGAAAAAAGTGTTGGCTAGTCCCCATCTAAGTTTTAGCTCATATGATCTTAGCATGAACAATAAAATCTAAAAAAAATCAAAAAATTCTAAAAAAAATGGTGGCAAACTTTCACCAATGTTTTGAGTGCTTGCCAAGTTTCATAAGGGAATGGCATTCGTGGAAGTCGTGGTAAAAAAATGAAATTTTGGACCATTGATTTTTGTTTTTTTGCCATGACTTCCACGAATGTCATTCCCATATGAAACTTGGCAATCACTCAAAACATTGGTCAAAGTTTGCCACCAAATTATTTTTAGAATTTTTTAGACTTTACTGTTCATGCTAAGATCATATGAGCTAAAACTAAGATGGGGACTGGCCAACACTTTTTTCATGAATGTAAATGACATGCACATATAGGTGACGCTTTTCTGAACATTTTGATATCTTATTTGAATTTTTCTGAGTTAGTATGAATTTTTTATGAAGTTTTCAAAGTGATGGTCAAATAGTCAAAGGGCAAAAGAATAAGAGGAGCAAAGTGGTTTGGGCAAGAACAAGTGTTTTTGGAAACTAGGGGTAAACCTGCCGAGTGTGACCCAACTAGGGGCATAAAATCAATTCTCCCTTATCGTTTTTCTTAGTTCGATGCTTATGGCTATATCTTGGTCTAGTAGAATAAAGTTTAGTATGATTTAGCTTTGAGTTTTGTGTTGATCCCTATCTATGTAATCGAGTCCGTGAGCTATATATAATAAAGATTAGTCTTGAGTCGAGGGCTTTGCTATCTTGCTATGATCTTGAGGTAATAAAAGAAAAAAGAAAGAATAAAAATAATAAAGAGATCATATTGATCTTATGGAGAGTAATGACTTCACATATAAAGAGTATGATGAATAAAAGTTGTTGAGAGTTGACAAACATAGTTTTGGTCATCGTTGCAATTAATAGGAAGTAATAAAGAAAGAGAGGTTTTCACATATAAATATACTATCTTGGACATATTTTATGATTGTGAGCAATCATTAAAATATGACATGCTAAAAAGTTGATGTTGGACAAGGAAGACAACTTAATGGATTATGTTTTCTTATATCCGAAATAAATTATATTGTCATGGATCATCCAACATGTTGAGCTTGTCTTTCCCCCTCATGCTAGCCAAATTCTTTGCACCAAGTAGAGATACTACTTGTGCTTCCAAATATCCTTAAACCCAGTTTTGCCATGAGAGTCCACCATATCTACCTATGTATTGAGTAAGATTCTTCAAGTAAGTTGTCATTGTTGCAAGCAATAAAAATTGCTCTCTAAATATGTATGATCTATTAGTGTGGAGAAAATAAGCTTCATACGAGCTTGTGATATGGAAGAAATAAAAGCGACGGACTGCATAATAAATGTCCCTATCACAAGTGGCAATATAAAGTGATGTTCTTTTGCATTAAGATTTTGTGCATCCAACCATAAAAGCACATGACAATCTCTACTTCCCTCTGCGAAGGGCCTATCTTTTATTTTTGTCTTATACCTTATACAAGAGTCATGGTGATCTTCAACTTTCCTTTTTACACTTTATCCGTTGGCAAGCACTATGTGTTGGAAAGATCCTGATATATATATCCAATTGGATGTGGGTTTTCATAAAGCATTATTTTTGACGTTACCCTTGAGGTAAAAGGTTGGGAGGCGAAACTATAAGCCCCTATCTTTCTCTGTGTCCGATTAAAACTTCATACCCATAAGTACTGCGTGAGTGTTAGCAATTGTGAAAGACTAAATGATAGTTGACTATGTGGACTTGCTGAAAAGCTCTTATATTGACTCTTTACGATGTTATGATAAATTGCAATTGCTTCAATGACTGAGATTATAGTTTGTTAGTTTTCAATGAAGTTCCTGATTCATACTTTACATTGTGAATAGATTGTTACTTCAACATAAGAAATATATGACAATATATATATGTTGCTATTCTAAGAATGATCATGATGCCCTCATGTCCGTTTTTTATTTTATCGACACCTCTATCTCTAAACATGTGGACATATTTTTTGATATCGGCTTCCGCTTAAGGACAAGCGAGGTCTAAGCTTGGGGGAGTTGATACGTCCATTTTGCATCATGCTTTTATATCGATATTTATTGCATTATGGGATATTACTTCACATTATGTCACAATACATATACCTTTTCTCTCTTATTTTACAAGGTTTACATGAAGAGGGAGAATGCCGGCAACTGGAATTCTGGGCTGGAAAAGGAGAAAATATTAGAGACCTATTCTGCACAACTCCAAAAGTCCTGAAACTCCACGAAAGTTAGTTTTGGAATATATTAAAAATATTGGGTGAAGAAATCACCAGAGGGGGGCCACCCATTGTCCACGAGGGTGGAGGGCGCGCCCCCTGCCTTGTGGGCCACCTGGAAGCCCCCCGATACCCATCTTCTGGTATAAGGTGTCTTTTGCCCTGGAAAAAATCATAAGGAAGCTTTCGAGACGAAGCGCCCCCGTCTCGAGGCGGAACCTTGGCGGAACCAATCTAGGGCTCCGGCGGAGCTGTTCTGCCGGGGAAACATCCCTCCGGGAGGGGGAAATCGTCACCATCGTCATCACCATCGATCCTCTCATCGGGAGGGGGTCAATCTCCATCAACATCTTCACCAGCACCATCTCCTCTCAAACCCTAGTTCATCTCTTGTATTCGATCTTTGTCTCAAAACCTCAGATTGGTACCTGTGGGTTGCTAGTAGTGTTGATTACTCCTTGTAGTTGATGCTAGTTGGTTTATTCGGTGGAAGATCATATGTTCAGATCCTTTATGCATATTAATACCCCTCTGATTATGAACATGAATATGATTTGTGAGTAATTACATTTGTTCCTGAGGACATGGGAGAAGTCTGTTATAAGTAGTCGTGTGAATTTGGTATTCGTTCGATATTGTGATGAGATGTATGTTGTCTTTCCTCTAGTGGTGTTATGTGAATGTCGACTACATGACACTTCACCATTGTTTGGGCCTAGGGGAAGGCATTGGGAAGTAATAAGTAGATGATGGGTTGCTAGAGTGACAGAAGCTTAAACCTAGTTTATGCGTTGCTTCGTAAGGGGCTATTTGGATCCATATGTTTCATGCTATGGTTAGGTTTACCTTAATTCTTCTTTCGTAGTTGCGGATGCTTGCGAGAGGGGTTAATCATAAGTGGGATGCTTGTCCAAGGAAGGGCAGTACCCAAGCACTGGTCCACCCACATATCAAATTATCAAAGTAACGAACGTGAATCATATGAGCATAATGAAAACTAGCTTGACGATAATTCCCATGTGTCCTCGGGAGCGCTTTCCTTTATATAAGAGTTTGTCCAGGCTTGTCCTTTTCTACAAAAAGGATTGGGCCACCTTGCTGCACCTTGTTTACTTTTGTGACTTGTTACCCGTTACGAATTACTTTATCACAAAACTATCTGTTACTGATAATTTCAGTGCTTGCAGAGAATACCTTACTGAAAACCGCTTGTCATTTCCTTCTGCTCCTCATTGGGTTCGACACTCTTATTTATCGAAAGGACTACGATAGATCCCCTATACTTGTGGGTCATCAAGTAACAACTTGATAGTTCGTGTAATCCCAAGAGCGGTTGGGAACTCGACAAATTGCTATCTTCCGTAGACGACAGTCACCATGATCGTATTTGAACGTACGTAGACCATCTGTGTGCTCAACTTCAGGGCAGTCTGAGATTTTTGGAAGTGGAACCTGGTGACGAGTGTACACATTCACAAGTTCCCACTCGCAGTTGTACCCAATATAAACAACCCAATCTCCATTTGCGCCTGCCCAAGCCTTACCCTCAAGCGATGGCATCCTAACATCACACATATCATTATCAAGCGGCATCAACTTGCACAAGGCGAGGCTTCCGTCGTCCGTGCGCTAGCGAGCATGGTCATGGCGAAGAAGATAGGGGAGATCAAACCACTCCTAGACCCTTGGGTTCTTTGTAATGATGTTATTAGTGGAGTCGAGAATGGTCTTGAACGAACCTGCCATGCTAGCCGAGGTGATGACGTCGCACCGATCAATGAGTTCCTCCACCACGTCATCTTTCAGATCGGGGCAAGAATAATGGGGTCGTTTTCGGCCTATTCCCTTCATGGAGAAGACGATCGAACAATGGCAGAAGGAAGGGTGAAGGCAAATGGAGGAGGGAGGAAGAGCGTGCGGTAGTAGTTCCAAATCGAGGGGGAAAGGCGAAGAGGCGGTGGACGGTTTCCACGGTACACGAAGAGGCGCCCCGGCCTACATAGACATCTGTTCGGAAATTGTACAAGAGGACTCGCCGTCGTCTCACTGACATGTTGGAACGGGACCACATGTCAACGAAACATGGTGTGTCATTTCTCGTGCAAAATGCGGTCTAGCCGCGTTGGCCCGAGGTGCCGCATTATTTCTCGACTTTAATTTTTTAATGGCGTGCCGTTCAGTTTTGAAGCACGACTAACTGGTACTGTATGCAGAGAAAATATAAACTACTCTACCACTACTCCACCTCTAGTACTAGTATCAAAAAAGATATATAGGTTGGAGCTTCAGCGCTTGCTTGCTAAGGCTGCCCACTTGCTTCTCACACTATCACCCTCTCTCCAAATCTAAAAAGACGGCCTCTCTCTCCCTCCTCACTGGTGGTCACAGATCCGCCAGGGATGAAAAGGAAGTGCAGCGTTGACGCACTCGTCGTCGGTGAGCGAGGTCACACACTGACGACAAGGCCGTCCTCTCAGACCTAGCGCCCACGCGGGATGGCCTCCGTCCCCAAGCTCGCTGTTGTAGTGTGTGCGGAGGATGACGACCACGAGCGAAGCCACTTCCCGCAAACCCTCGGGTATGCTACCTCTTTTCGAACCATACCCTTGTTCCATTGCCCCATCTGCCACGTCGCTGCATGTGGATCTTTTTTCACTCCACCATCTTCCCAATTTGCTATCCTCTGCTCTGCTGGTCACGCAGACGAAAACCTTAATTTTCACTATTCAAGGAAACCCTACTTCATGCAGACTAATCCATGTCTGGGTTGAATAAGGAAAGGAAGGGAGAAAGTACTGTCCAAGAGACTAGGCATCGAACCCGCATCTAGGTTGAAAAGGGGAAGATCAGTAGCTAAGGAGCAAGTCTCATGTCTCTTGGTTGAAAAAGGGTGAAAAAGGGTAGAAAGGCATGACAACACAATAGAGAATGACCAGCAGGTCGATCGGTTTGTTGTCCTCACATAGGAAAAAGGTGGCTAAAGAGAACAAAAATGGGATGTAATCCACATATGCTGCCTGGATATTTGTTGCTCTGGGCAACCATACCTCCCTCATCACTCTATGCGTCCGTGGAGGTACATCGTACTCGTGCGCCCACTGTCCGAATGGGCCTCCCATGCTCTTATTGCCACTTTTTTGCTGTTAGTATAACGCCAGCGGTAAAGTCAAGCAATGCTACTGCTAAAGTAATGCCATATTTAACTAATGCCGCACTCAGTCTAATGCCACCGATAAATTTAAGCAATGTCATTTAATGTCACTCGATTATTTCAGGGTTAGCTGTTGATTGTGGATGTATTAAAGATTTTTCAGCTAAGTCATTCTAATGCGGTTGCACAACTAGTATATCAATGATGAAACTTGTTACTACCTTCAGATTTTTGCATTGTTAATGCTTATAGATTACATACATCACTTTCATGATATAAGTCATTTTTTTGTACAGTGTCACCAAAATGCCAAGCTGATGTCATTTTATTTTGGTTAAACTGCACAAAAAATTATGAAGACAAGAGGAAAGGTCAAGAGTGGGCACCTCCTCCTCCGGCTGTTCTCTTGATTCGTTCGATCAAGTTTTTATGTTTGATCGATTATCAAGATTGGGATGGCAATTTTTAGGTCCCCTCGAGTTCGAAATGATATTTACCTTGAAGGTACATGGTTTGCAATTTTTTATACTGTCATTAGTTAATAATGCTAGTTACCTTAAGACTTTGGTATTTGGTTTAATGTTGTTTCATAGCTAGTATACCAATGCTGAAACTTGTTACCTTTACATTTTGTATTGTTAATGCTTATAGAAATCTTCCAGTGCTAGCTTATGGAAATATGTTCAGTAAAACCATTGTACTGTACCCTGTAAGAAAAAACTACTCTACTGTTGCACTAGCCACTGGATTAGTGTATATTTGTACTATTTGAATGGTGTTGCATTAGCGTATGGACATATATAAAGTGTGGCAAGCTTTCCCAGATATGTGCTCAAGAAAACTACTACCTGTTTTTCTAAATACTAGACGTTTGGGTACTTTAAATTGAACTGCGAAAACGTCATATATTAAGGAACAGAGGGTGTAGAGTTCACTCAAATTATCCCGGTAAAGCTAGTCACACATTTGTTAAAATTAATGTTCATTATGTTATCGGAGGATGTCTGTATGTTTGTCTCTAATGCCTATCGATTACATACCTGACATCATGATGTAATGTTAAGTCATTTCTTTTTGTACAGTGTCACTGAACTGTCGATGCGGTGATGGCATTTTATTTTAGTTGAACTGCACAAAATATGCTTAAAAGAAGAGGAAAGGTCAGGAATGGTTCAATTATTAAGAAAAAACTATGTATGCCTTCCTGACATCAGCCACTGTTGCATTATTTATTGCTTCAAACAGGTGGTTAGAAACAGTCTTGCTACTTTTTCCCATTAAGAAATTGGAATGCTTATATTTGTGAGTCTATGCTTCAAATATTGCCACTTCTATAGTAATCACACTTTCAATATCTATGCAAACAGGGATGCTCGATTTTAGTGGAACTGCACAAAAAGTCCAAATCACTACTGGAATCAGCTAATTTGCCATCTGCCAGCTCTTTGCCGTCTGCTAGCTGACGGCAAAGAAGCTCTTTGCCATCAGCTACCCAAAAGCAGACGGCAAAGAAAAGGCTGATGGCAAAGAATCTCTTTGCCATCTGCCAGCTCTTTGCCGTCTGCCAGCAGACGGCAAAGAATATTTGTCGTCCGCTGGCAGACGGCAAAGAGTGAGGTGGCCCCCACCCCCCGCTCGTTTGGAAAAATCTTAACGGCCCACCTCTTTGCCGTCCGCTAGCGGACGGCAAAGAGGCAAAAAGGCGGACGGCAAAGGCTGGCGGACGGCAAAGAGGGCACTTTACTAACGGCAGGTACCCCCCGCCCGTTACTCACTTCCTCCTCGCCCTTCTCCTCCCACCCCGCCGCCGCCGCCGCCCGCCGCGCGCCGCCGCCCCGTCGCCCCACCGCCCCGGCTCCCCGCCGCCCCACCGCCCCGTCGCCCCCCCCCCCCCGCCCCGGCCCCCCGCCGCCCCAGGCCGCCTCCTCCACCGCCCCGCCCCGGCCCCCCGCCGCCCGGCCCCCCCGCCGCCCCGGCCCCCCACCGCCCGGGCCCCCGCCGCCCCGCCTCCTCCACCGCCCCGCCCCGTCGCCGCCCCCCACAGTGAGCCCCTGCCATTTTTTCTGTTTTTTTGTTTTTCTTTTCTGTTTAGATAAGGTTTTTTAGTTTAAGTTTTTTCAGTTTAGAATTAATTAGTTTAGGTTATTTAGTTTAATTAGTTTAGGTTTAATTAGTTTAAATAGTTTAGTTTTAATTAGTTTAGGTTTTTAGTTTAGGTTTAGGTTAAGTAGAAGGGGGAAGAGAAGAAGAAGAGGAGGAGGAGGAGGAGAAAGAAGAAGAAGAAGAAGAAGAAGAAGACCCGTGGCCTCCCCGCCACTCCGGCGCCCCCTCCTCCACCCGGCCGCCCCGGCGCCCCTCTCCTCCACCACCGCGGCCGCCCCACCCCTCTGGTGCCCCCTCCTCCACCCGGTGAGATCTCTTGTTTTTTTTCTGTTTTTGTTTCTGTATTTTAAGTTTAGTTTAGGTTTATTTTAGGTTTGGTTTAGTTTAGGTTTACTTTAGTTTAGGTTTAGAGCATAGATAGCATCTTCTCTACTATAATTGTGTATAATCTCAATTCTCACTAGTAGTCTTATTAGTTAGTACATTATGCTTTTTATGTGTCATTTAAATAATGTAGTGCCAGATTTCTCAACTCATTGCCATATAATGAATTATTATTGTTATATTATTAATAGATGATGGAACAAAAACTATTTCCCTTCAAAGTGAAAAATCTTTCAGTGAAGTAAATATTAGTGCACGAGTTATTTTATATACAAGAAAAAAATTGGCATGTCGTGGTAGAATTAGTATTTGTCATAAATGAATTCAAATGCATTTCCAATAGAAAATGTAATACACATATCTAGTGAACTGTAAACGAAAGTTATCCACAGACTCCTTGTAGGGGTTGTATAAAATATTATGAAAATATGGTGCAACTATGATTTGTTGCCACAAGTATTCCAATGTGATCACACCAGAAGGAACTTTAGGTTTAGTTTTGGTTAAGAAGAAAGAAGAAAGATGAAAAAAAAGAAGATAAAGAGGAGAAAGAAGAAGTGTATTTTCCCCCTATTTTTAGATTACTATGCTCTTTTTTTCAACATTTTCAGTTTTCTTTCATGTCTAAAGAAATCCCTAGTTTTGAAGGGTGCCAATTGCCATTGCCAACTAACCTACCAAATTAACTAAGTGTTGTTGATGTTGTTGAGCACAAGTGCATTGCTTTTTTTCTCAGTTTTCTTTCATGTCTAGAAACTTGGCTCTATGTTTATAGATATGCTTCTAGCTAGATACTAATTGGTCTCTTCTGCTGCTTATTAGAGATGGGGGGAGGCCGTCACCGCTGTCTCCGCTCTGCCACACCGAAGTACGAGTTGGATGCTTTCGAGTTCTTCAGTATCATACTTGGGACTTCCTCCAAGAGGCAGGTATATAGAAGGAGAGATCTCCCCTTCACCCATCTCATTATGATAACTCTGTTGTTTGCTACATCACTCCTTGTCCCAAACTGCAGAGGCTGCCTGACACTTATATGAACATGCTGGGTGAAGATCCGCCAAATAATGTGAAGCTGCGACAGGCCGGCAGCGGGGTTCGCAGGCTGTGGGACGTGGAGTTGGTGATCAAGGAGGGCCACATGTACCTGTGTCATGGCTGGGAGAAGTTCTACCGTGCCTACGACCTGCGGCTGGGGTACTTCCTTCTCTTCAGGCACGACGACGACGCCAACATGCTCATCGTGAAGGTGTTCAACGCGACTATGTGTCGCATGCGCTACGCTGACGACGATGATGCCGGTACGTTCTGCCTCTTCTTATTCCTCTACATTTGGCTTTGTCTTGCATCGATTGTTAACGGTCATTAATTGTTGCATTTGGACAGGCAATGGGAGCAGCAGCAGCGACACTGGCTACAGCCAAAGCAGCAGCGATTCTGGCTGTAGCAAAAGCAACATCGATTCTGGCTGTAGCAAAAGCAGTAGCGATTCGGGCTGCAGCAAAGACAGCAAGGAGGATGATCCGGACTGGAGTGGGGAAGAAGAGGAGCAGAGTGGGCATCCGGCTGAGGATGACCTCCTAGCGATGGTGGTGGCCGACCAAGGGCAGGAGATGGTGGTGGCGCACCATGGGCAAGAGATGGTGGTGGCTGAGGATGACCTAGCGATGGTGGTGGCGCCGGCGATCCCACAGCTGGGCGACATGACCACGCCAATTGTGGTAGAAGACTACATCCCACTGCCTCCACCGCCTCCACCGCCTCGCCGCTCTTGGCGCATCAGGCTGAGGAAGGAGAAGGAGAAGAACAATGAGAACTGAACTATGTCAGGTATGTCAGATCTCCAAAATGATCTATATATAGTTTGCTCTAATATGCTTAGTTACCTATGTTAGCTCTAATATGCTTAGTTACATATGTTAGCTCTAATATGCTAAGTTATCTCTACTATGCTTAGTTTCCTATAGGTTAGCTCCAAAATTACTTATGTTAGCACAAAATGACCAAGTTTACATAATAAGCTTATAGTCTTCTTCTTCTTCCAAAATGACATAAGTTAGCTATAAGTTAGCTCTAATATGCTTAGTTCACTCAAAGATGGCATAATTAGCTAGGTTGGCTCCATTTTACCTAAGTTGGCTCTAATATGCTAAGTTATCTCTAATATGCTTAGTTTCCTATAGGTTAACTCCAAAATTACTTATGTTAGCACAAAATGACCAAGTTTATATAATAAGCTTAATTATAGTCTTCTTCTTCTTCTTCTTCTTATTATTATTATTATTATTATTATTATTCTAGTCTTCTTCTAGTATTCTTCTAGTCTTCTTCTTCTTCTTCATTTTCTTCTTCTTTTTCTAACATCTTGTTTATCATTTTGCAGATTTGATTTAATTCATGGAAGCTTGCATGGATGGAGTGCTTCTTTTCCATTTGTGCTTTTATTTTGTATCAATGAACTTGCATGGTTGGAACTTGTTATATGGATGGATGGACAACGGTGTAGGATGAATAATGAGAAACTTTTGTAATATGTAAGGATGGAACTATATATCTGTTGGTTATGTATGTATATATGATGAAACTTGTGTGTTGGATATGCTTGTTGTGTATATATGTGAATTGCTGTGTATATCTCTGTATATCTATGAATTGCTGTCAAATTGAATGAATTAAATTAAAAACAG
Organism: Triticum aestivum; assembly: GCF_018294505.1. Classification (NCBI taxonomy): domain Eukaryota; kingdom Viridiplantae; phylum Streptophyta; class Magnoliopsida; order Poales; family Poaceae; genus Triticum; species Triticum aestivum. The sequence continues at coordinate 358,337,784 of NC_057796.1, forward strand.
GGTTGTACAGGCTCTTTGCCGTCTGCCACCGACGGCAAAGGGCTCTTTGCCGTCCGCCGCGGACGGCAAACAAGCCACGTGGCAACCACCTGTGCTTCCTGGCAGCTGACCCATTTGGTCAGTTTGCCTACAGTGGCAAACGGCAAAGGCTTGAAGCTCTTTGCCGTCAGCCGCGGACGGCAAAGGCTGCCGTTAGACGCCTAACGGACTAACAGCGAATTTATTCCCGTCGGCTTTCTTTGCCGTCCGCCGCTGATGGCAAAGGCCCCTTTGCCGTCCGCTTGAGAAAGCAGACGGCAAAGAAGCTCTTTACCGTAGCCTACTTTGCCGGAGCCTTTTGCCGTCTGCGGCGGACGGCAAAGCTCTTTGCCGTCCGCCACCCTTGCCTTTGCCGTCCGCCGTGGCAGACGGCAAAGTAGCAGATTCCTGTAGTGAATGGTTCAACATTAGGAGCATGTTTTCTTCCAAACCTTTATATCTAATTGGTGGCACTATGAGTTGTTCATTACGAAGGTACATGGTTTGCTACTATCTTTCTACTCTTTTTGTACTGTCATTAGATAGTAATATTAGTGGTTTGCATGTGAATTTATTGGCAGGGTGGACCTACATTGGAGGTGCAAGACATGATTCAATGATTCGATGCTCAATTTCGGTTGTCTCGATTTCACCTCTTCCATCACTGCGAACATGGATATCCTTGGTCTGATGAAGAATAGGCGCTCCATTTTTGCTTTGTACCACCAAATCAATTCGGTACAAAATTGTCCAGGGCAAAACATGACAGTATCAAATTGTCTAGTGCAAAACATGACAGATGCTAAGCGAAAGAGGCGTGTTTAAACCGAAAATACAAGGTGGGGTTACTAGTTGGTTGATATTTGTGCAGATAGATGTCTGCCCGTTGCTATTTAGCAAATAAACAAAGTGACCGCAATTTTGGTGGAACTGCACAAAAGAATAGTATAGTCACTGCATGCAGTGCCATTTGAAAATAGACACAGAAAGATTGGATAGTCACTTCATGGACTGCACAAAAGTAGTACTATACTATTTATTGGCTAGCACTAGGTTCTTCATTGCTTTGGTCTAATTATGCAATGGGCATCATTTTGGCTAAGTTAAAGTTTGTATTCCGAAAATAGTCTCGCTGTGTGATCGAGAGAAGACCAAATCATATTGCAGTGGATGCTCCTCCGTCATGTGTGGTTCATTCTCATGGTTCTAACTGTTGGTGAAACCACTTACATTTGCAAGAGGAATTGTAGACTTCACAAACAAATTTGTCTTTCACTCTATACTGAAGTTTGGCCCAGAGAAGCATCCATGTTAGTAGGAAGAACAGATGTTTTTTCTAGATCTTTGCTTTTGGAGCTACATATTTGTATATCATCTGTGAATCATTGAGATGCATTAACATGTTACTAGTTGGTTGTGAATTTGCTCTACTAATATGAACATATTACAATGTCAGGCCTGTGAGTCTCGTGTGAACATTTCGAACGGATCGGCTCTTACTACTGTGCACAGCATGATCCTGATTTCTATGTTCTCAGTGTTTACAAGTTACTAGCAGTTCCTTATTTCTGTTCGCTTAGTGTTTAAAAGTTACTTATCGATCACTAGCTAGCCTACTAATACGCTCCTGGCAGTTTTAGTTGCGACGCAAGATCCAAAGGTGGCAGCTTTTTGAATAAAAATGCATACCTCTGAAGAAACTGACAAGCTGTTCTGAAGAAAATGCCATAAGAATCTGAAGAAACTGCCAGCAAAAACGTTCACAAATGCCTTATCTCCCAGCGAACGTTCATCAGCTAATGCGATCCTACACGTACACTATCCGACCTACTCGATCCTACACGTACACTATCCGACCTACTCGATCCTACACGAATAAATAGCGGATCACGCACGTACTACCTCCTTTCCGGTTTGCAGGGCTCAATTCAAAAATCTCACCAACCAAGGTAGATGATGAGTGGTGGAATCATTTTTGACAAGGAGGGAGTACCTCATCTGGATGATTTGAGTGCACTCAATTGACTGTCATGCCGATGTGCGACCCAACACGGACGGGACGCACCACTGACGGGATAGGACGGCACATCAGTTTTTCCAGTTTTCCACGGTAAGCTCGTGCGCTAAGCCATGCCTGCTTATGCATTGAATTTCGATGACCATCGCGTTTCCTGTGACACGCCGCTTCACCTACCTTCCACCTATAATTACTGGTTCTCGGCGTTCTCCGGTAGCACCATCACCGAACTTGCCTTATTGACTCCCCTCACAACCCCCACCGGCCCGACGTCGCTCGCCAATTGCCCTCGCTCTTGCCACGTCCGTCATGCCCCCAACCGTCCGCAATAGGTGACGTTAGAGGCGCTCACCGTTGGAGCTAGTGTTCGGTTATTCACCGGAAGGAAGACGGAGGGAGGAGGCATTCTATTGGTTTTTAGATGGCAATGCGGAGTACGAGGAATTATTGGAGCGCGACCGCCTGGCGGAGGAGCAGCGTATCTCCGATTTGCGCTGCCAGCGGGGCATGGAGCAGCAGGGCACCGCCTCTTTGAGTCGTCAGCAGAGTGCCCGTGACTGGACCGACTACGTGGAGGCCGGCACCCGGTAAATAGCCCTAGAGGCTGTCGGGCACGCACGCGTGCGCGACGCCGAATTTTACTACCATCTCGTCAAGTGGGTTTCCTGCTTAGAAGCCGAAGCTTCGGTGGACCACACCGACATGGAAAGGGCCAACGCGCGCGAGCAACGTGCCCTATCGCACCTCCGACAAGTCGGAGCGAGGTGGAGGACGTCGGTGCCGGTGTTTAGCGTGTACCGCAGATGGCGGTCGGCATCATCTAGTTAGCTAAGAGTAAGTTAGTACTTGTACACTACTAGAGTATTAGTGGGAGTAGATAGTTAACTTGGCTATGATGGTTGTCAACGTGGAAGTTCGGTACTCTATATCTGGATCAGACCTGTTACTTTGCTGTGAATGTTGAACTTTCCGTTTGAACGTATGGAATGGGCTGTTATTTTTTTAAAATGGGTTGTATTTGTCCGCCACGGGTTTAGAGGCTGACTTGTGGGCCTACTAGGTTGACACGTACACAATCAGGAGATGATTGTACGCGGAGAGGATGGCAGCAGGGACCCACCAAGGTCATGGCAGCACGCAAGCAAGTGCCTCCTTATTTCAAGCAAACAAATGGTTCCTCCTAATGGATTTTTGACAATTGGGTCCCATGCCATTGGCAACGTAGTCAATAAATGAGAGAATTTCACAACGAGCGGCTGACACCAGGAACCCAATAGCTCGCCCAGTTGTTTTTGTTTTTGAGATGGAAGCAGGGTGTCAACTGGGCTGTGCGGGGCACTCTGGCTTGTCTAGCTAGCCTTTTATTTTATGTTTACCACAAGACCAGCCCAGTAGTTTTTTTTTCTTTCTCAAAATGGCTAGCCCCGTTTTTTTGTTGTTTTGCAGAATACCTGACTGAGGCCTACTTGCTTTGTCAGCCCTGCTGGGCTGCAAATCTTTCAAGACGAGGAGAGCTTCATCCAGCTTACCCAGAAAATGGGCTATCAGTAATGAGAAATGGGATGTACATTTTTAAAACACATCAAACCGGCAATTAGTTTCATTTTTTTCATTTCGAGATTTTAAATTCCATTGATTTTTATGCGTGGACAATTTTTTGAATTTTATATTGATATAAATTTATTTTAAAAATTAGTTTGAATGTGACTCAAAATTGCAGGATTAAAAACAGCTCGGACCGCACCGAAATATGCAAAATTAAACTGTGGCCACAATATGGGTTGTAATGCTAACAAAAAGAATATGGGCTCCAAAAAACCTTAAGAATAAGCAAATGGCCTGTAAATTATTAGAAATAATGGCAGATGGGTTGTATGCCGTTTTACACAGATTTGAGTATGACTTGTGCGCCTACTATAGGTTGACGTGTACGCTTTCCTAAAAAAAGGTTGACGCACACGCAACGCCGTGTCAACTTAGTCAACACACGAGAGCAGTGACTGTTGGATGTCCATCCAACGGCCGTCGTGCTTATTCAATCTTTGATCTTCCTGCTCCAACCGCTCAAACAAGCACCGGCGTGACTGCCTGCTCCTTCCTCCCGTGACCGGCTGTGCTACCGCGCAGGCCTCACCGCCCCACCCTACTCCCATCGCTGGCCTGGTCATCCCTCTACTCACCCACACATGATGTTATTCTCCAGCGACGGCAGACAAACTAGTAAACTCTCGTACTCCCCTCCGCTTGGGAAACAACTACCGAGTCTTCCCTGACTACGTGTCGTTCCCTTCCTAGGCCTCGCCGTTGTCCACCGCCCTGGTGCTCTCGGCGCGGCGTGGTCAACGTGGTCAACGAACAACATCTATCGGAAGATGACTGTATGTGGAGAGGCTGACAGCTGGGTCCACGGCCGCACGCAAGGAAATGCCTTCTTATTAACCGCAAGATAATGATTCATCCACCTGACAGCTAGGACCCACCAGAAGGGCCTCTGTATTTCGCGAAAAAAATGTTCCCCCCACTAACAGCTCGGACCCACCAGCTATATCTTCGCACGCAAGGAAGTGTCTCCTTATTACGCACAGAAAAATGAATACTCCCCCTGCTAGCTGGGACCCACCATAATGGGAGGCTGACTTGTGGGCCTACGAAGTTGACGCGGACGGAGGGCTTTGTCAACTTAGTCAATATGAACGATTCTAGCTCGAGTGACCTTACGATGTCCATCCAACGGCCGTAGTGCTTCTTCAACCTCTGGTCTTCTTGCTCCAGCCGCCCAAACCAGCGTCGGTCGTGCCGCCTGCTCCTGCCTCCCGTAGCCGACTGTGCTACCACGGAGGCCTGACCGCCCCACCCTACTCCAACCTCTGGTCAGGCCATCCCTCTACTCACCCACACCCCCTATTATTCTGCGACGACGGCAGCCTCACACCGCAGCCGAACCAGTCAACCCTCGTACTCCTCTCCGCGTATGCCGCCAAATTCGCGGCATGACGGGTCGAGTAGTACGCGGAGATCGCATGGGGATCGAGGGGGCCGCAGCAATGCCGATTTTTCGCTTGGTTTGCAATGAAGAACCATTGTTGGACATCAGACCGGTTGCGGCGAAGAAGACTACCACATCATACTGAGTGCCCATTTTGTGACCAAGAAGAGAAGACAATTAATCATCTCACGGTGGGTGCGTATTTGCTAGGGTGGTCCAGGTGATGGTATGGACTGCCATGGGCACTCCGGAGTGGACACCGACACAGAGGATATCATCGTGCCATGGGAGGCCGGTTTGCCAGGGGAACAAAGACGGCAAAAGGAAACGTGAACGATAGTGACCCTTGTCATGTGGGAACTTTGGAAACATCACAATGCGATCGTTTTTTACGGAGCGACACCATCTGTAAAGCAAGACTAACTAAGATAGAAACGGAGGGTCGGCGTGGCATCGGGCAGCCCTACTATTTGGCGAGTATGATGCCATGTGGGGAGAGATCGCTAGGTGGGTTAGTAGCGAGCAGTCGTCATTGGAATTATGGACGGTGGATAGAGGCGGTGAAATGAGCACGATTGTATCATAACCTATTTAATGCATAGTACGCACACTCATGCATATTCTAAAAAAAGAATTTTTGGCACCTATATTTCACACTCCTTCTTAGGCCATTCCTGGTGCTGCATGGTGTACAGATGCTAATAATGCAACATAGGCAAAAAGAAATGATGTGTCCAAATAATTAAAGAGGAGAGAGAGTATTATGATGACCTTAGAAGGAAACGATGTTAAGCATTAGAACAATGCAAAATGATTAGTACCAACCAATGCATGTACCATCAAGTATTTTAATGTACTTAGCATCTAACCTAAGCACAAACGCATTGAATAGTCACGGCTTCACACAGCGCGCCCAAGATGGACGAAACCATTTTATTTTGTGTTAGTTATGTTTCTATTTTTCTTTTTCCGTTTCTTTCTTTTTATTCTTTCCTTATTCTTTTGTCTTTTTTCCTTTGAAGTTTATTTATCTTTCTCCTTTTTTTGTAAATTCAAAATTTTACCAAAAGTTCATAATTTTCGAAAACATCATTTTTTTAAATGTTCAGAATTCTAAAAAATATCCTATATTGAAAATGTTCAGAACTTTAAATCTTTATTCCCATTCCAAAATTGGTTCAAATTTTGAAAAAAAAAATCCATTTTTTCTTTGCATTCCAGAAAAAAATGATTTTAAAAATGTTCCAAATACGAAAAATATTCTTATTTTAGTGAAATTTTGCAAATTAAAAATAATTTTTTAGTTTAAAGAAACACATTTTCTTAAATTATTTTGAATGTTTAAAATATGTTCCTTTAAAAAATCACAAATTCAAAAAATGTTCATGTTTTCAAATAAAATTGTGAATTTCAAATGTTTAAAATTTTGTTGTGTTTTCTAAAAAAGTAAAGAATTTCCAAAAATGTTTGTGATTTTTAAAATTATTCATGTTTCCAAGGATATCCGCAATTTATATTTTTTTAAAAAAATCAAAAAACAAAATTGCTTCCAATCTGACATGGGAGTATGTTCTTAAAGGTTCGAGCTGGCCATTGGTTGGTAGGACTCGTTTCTTCGAGTGGCTAGCAACACATTGTCGTGTCTTTGAGGGCATGATTTCAATCCTTCAACTCATATTTTTTGGATTTTTTCGTGCCTTACAAACACATGTCGTATTGGAGCCTGCCAATGTTGGCCCGTACACGAAATGATGTGCGTCCCACGCGCTATTTTCACTACTGGTGTCATATAGTAGCCCCCACGCAGTTGACCCAAGAAAAAAATTGCTCCATCGCACAAGTAGTATTGGGCTTCAGCTGCAGTCCCCTACTCGGTCGTCTGCATCCGGCCCATCGATCCTCGCCGAGGGAGCCAAAAATATTTGGCGGTCGTAAGGAATAGAACTTCCAACGTTGCCTCCACATCCTCAGGAGAATGCCAACTGAGCTAGGGCGACTTTGTTACATAAAAATGGTTGGTCCTCCTATTAAATATAGATATAGGTTTTGTTCCGCCCGCTCATAGTTCCCGATTTTTTTTGTCCCCCGGGTGGGATGAACTGCGCCTACACACGCATTTCTTTTTCTGTGGGACGGATGAGCAACAGAAAATTTGAGCCACAAGGGAATTGAACTATGGACTATTGTGTCGATGGACAAAACCAACTCATCTATCTTGCAATTATGATCAGAATAGTATCGCCCTTGAACTTTATAGTAAATCTCCACCAGTTTGTATATGTCCATAGGTTGTCTGGAAATAAGAAGTTTGCATCAAAAACAAGGAATTTATCTTGAGAATCATGAGCAGAAGGAGGGACTCCATAAATTATTGCCAGTGCTAGCTTGCAAGTGCCAATAAAAGAGAATATGTTGGTTTGGCTCGATAAAAAAATTGTGAGTAGTGAGCGCTAAAATAATCAAAGAGAATAAACCCTAATAAAGAAGGGGCATTGATGTCTGGTTATGCGCTAAATATGCTAATGAAATAGGATTTATGCGCTACAATTAGTAATTCATCCGGTTACGCCATCGTAAGAGGGAATGGTCAAAGCAGTCGTGCCCCGAAGGTTGTCGCAAAGCTACCAAATGAGGAGGAAGACACAACCCTAAGACGGAGGTGGACCCGGAGGGGAAAAAGCACGAGTTGGTTGCCGCCACGCCAACTAACCCCACCACTATCAAGATCTCCCAGGACAAACATGACCTACGAGAAGACCACAACTCCTGCTCTATCACATCGGTGTGGAGATCTTTTTTGTGGACACATCAATTATCTCTCCCATTACTTCTCACAAAGAATTATCTCTCCTGTTGCAACGCACGGACATATGTGCAACTTTTCACCTATTTATATTGCCACAGTCAGATCTTGTGGACTTAAGGTCTCTTGTTCGGGATGCCATGTAGAATGGCATGCACCAATCGGTTCATTTAAAAACTCAAGCTTTTGTTGGAAAGACGAGCTATGCATTTATACATCGACCATGACAAAACAACCCGTCGGTGCACTATGTCGAAGTAAGAGCATCTACAACTGAAACCCTCATACCCGCGTCAAACCTCCGGAAGGACTGCCCGGTCAATGTCTAGACGAAACAATGCCACCCAACCAGGTGCCCTATTTCCGGCCCAAACACCCGAACTGACCGGCGCTCCTCATATTCAACTCAAATATGAGGCGGATATGGGGACGCCCGGGAGCGCTCGGACGCGTCTGTCACATCGAATTCGGCCTACTCTGGCCCACCCGACCCTACATAAAATGGATCCTATCTGCACTCCGACAGAAACCCTAGCCACATTCTGCTGCACTCCCCTCCCCTCCCACACTACCAAGCTCCTTTTCGTCCATCTCCGGCATTCTCCTCCATGGCGGCGCCTGGATCCAACTCCGACATGTCCGGATCCGAGGACTGTGAGCTCATCCCTTGCAGCCCCGAGGAGTAGATGGTTGCCTGCGCCGCTCTCTGACGCTCCCGGGAGGAGTGCGCCCTCCCGCGGTCTTCAGCGAGCCGAAGGAATCCGTTGTCCAACTGGCGATCGAATTTGGGGTCGGAGGATCTCGTCGCGCTTCGCCGGCAGCAGCCACCATGGCCGCATGGTGCAACCCCGCCATGCCGCCGAAACCTTTTAGGTGGCACCTCGTCCCCGCGGCGTCGGACGCCGAAACGGAGCCATTTGCGCCTCCATGACCAGACGTGAATCCGAACAGTAGAGGCGGTGTACCCGCCGCGCGAGGCTTCGGGCGCGGATTCAAGTGGAGGCGGTGGTCGTAGCCCTCGCGGCGCAGGCGGCCACAGCAGCTTGCGATGCAAAGGAGGCTTCGGCAGCCCGCGACGCGGAGGGGGAGGAATCCCTTCGTGCCCGCGTAGCCTAGAAGCGGCGGAGGAGGGCAATCAAGACAATGGCAAAATACCAAAGCCGAGTGGTCTGCGTCATGGACGGACTGCCTCCCAAGGAGGGGAAAGACGAAGATGGCGGCGGATCGGACAGCTCCGACAATGAGCAAATCCGCCTCGATCCGTTCTGCATCTTCGACCCCTACTGCCGCAAGGACGACGGGAAAGGCAAAGGCAAGGACAAGACCAGCCGTGGATGAACTTCTCCTGTCATCTTTCTGTTCGTAGTTAGTAGAGCATGTTGATTTTTGGTTGTCCGATGACATGTGTTTAGCTACGTACGATGTTGCACGAGTTAATATGAATTTAAGTATTCGGTTTAGATGCATCCGGTTGTGGAGGAGCAATTTTATGTGTTGTTCGTTCAGTGCCTACGGATGCGCCGAAATTTGGTACTTGTTGTAGATGCTCTAATCGTGTAAAGACAGATTATTGAAGGTTCATAAAAAAGACACATATATATGCACATCTCTTTGGCTCCTCGTTAGCTCACTGCTCACCAGTTAAGCTACCGCCACCTCAGGCTCGGCCGCGGACGGGAGACTGGCCAGCCATGGCAGCAGCTTCTCGTGCACGAGGTCCGGCCGATCGTCGTGCGGGCAGTGGCCAACCCCCTCCAGCATGTAGAGCCTCACGTTGGGAAGCTCCGACGGGAGGCCGGAGAAGTACTTCCCCACGGGCCCGTCGATCGGGGTGAAGGGATCCTCGTCTCCCCACAGAACCAACACCGGAATCTTGATCCTCGGCATCAGGGCTATCGGGCTAGGCCCCGGCGGGCCCGTCACCGTCGACACGAACGCGTCCAGAGCACCTTCGGTGTCAGCCGGCCCTCTTATGATCTGCACACCACTACGACAAGAAGGCATCAGCCATCGTTTGGTTGCCACTCAGATATCTGAACTGCATGAGAGAATTTGCTGATGGTTCAGGAGATGCAGAGCGTATTTACCTCGACCAGTTCATCATCCACGGCGTCCTTGTTTCCGTAGACAGACATCAAGATGTTCTTCAGATTCTCCCTGTTTCAGCTCAGGAATCAGTACATACATCACCATGTCAGTCGGCAAGGGACTGGGTAACTGAAACCATGCAGTGAAGACATGCCTTTCTTTAACGCGGCCGAAGAGTGCCGATGCGATGCTCTTTTGTTTGAGCAGAAAGTCGATTAACCAGAGCAGAGGCAAGAGCAGCTTGATCCTCCAGTCATCGACGATCGCCTTGTTGTTCATCCCACCTGAGCAGTTCAGCAGCACAAGCCCCCGGACAAGGTCCCTGGTAGAATCTGTTGTCGAGCATTAACAAACAAAGTCATCGTTTCAGAGTAAAATGATTACAGACGTCAATTAGTGGCTGCAATTAAGCCTGCGCTGGAGAGGTGGGGAGCGGATTCAATTGTTTACTCCCTCGATGCAAGTCTTTCTAGAGATTCCACTATAGACTACACACAAAGCAAAATGAATGAATCTACACTCTAAAATGCATCAACATATTGTATCTTTGACGGAGCGACGCCATCGATTACCTTCACATCTGACACCATCAAGGACGAGGCGCGTCTATGGGCCAAGGCGGGCGCTACCGGATTGCAAAACATTATCCCCGGCGCGTAGTCTCTAGTTTCTAGCCGTGGGGCTGAGCACACCCCTATCTGTTGTGCTCCTTCGCTTGTTCACCATGCCTAGTGCGCACATGGCATTGTAAGCGTTGTAATCCCATGCTTGTACTCTCCTTCTATCAATACAAAGATACGCAGCTTGCGTATTCGCGAAAAAACATCTGTATGTGGTCCATAGTGGAATCTCTATAGAGACATATATTTAGGAACAGAGGTAGTAAAAGAGAAGCTAACACCTGCCTAGTAAAAAACAAAAAGGTTGCCATCTAAAGAATTCAGAAGTAGGTATTCTTGCAGCTACTCTATCACATGGGATGGGCACCTGTATAATTGTCAGCTGCAAAATCATTCTTCAGAACCAGCTACAAAGTTACCATTCCATATTCGGCATGAACACGGGATGTGGCCTTAGGCAGCAATGACACAGCCACAGAGTTACCATTCCATATTCGACATGTGCAATTGTCTAACCTGAGGCGGCAATGACACAAGCAAGGCTGCCCACAGAGTTGCCAACAAGCACGGTGGGCCTCTTGACGACCTCGTCCAAGAACTCCAGGATCAACTGCTTGGCACAAAACCAGACACCCAATTAAGCAATTTAATAACACGCCATGATCTGGTGATTGTCAGCTACTTCTTCCTCCGTAAGTGACCTAAAACGTCTTTACATTTGTTTACAGAGGGGGTATTAGCCAAACCGAGGACTTACCTCGGCCCAAGTTTCCATGGTGTAAGAGAATCCAGCAGGCTTGTCTGACGCCCCAAACCCGAGCAAATCGATGGCATAGACCGTGTTGGATTCAGACAACACGCCAATGTTCCTGAAAACAAATGTTCGGTAAAATATTCGCGAAGTAAATATCCGTAGAGCCTGGCCATGCTCGATCGGCTCTTGCTCACCTGCGCCAGTGCGCGACGGAGGCGCCGAAGCCGTGGACGAGCAGCACGGGCGGGCCCTCCCCCCTGACCAGGTAGTTCACGCGCATCCCTCGCCATGACCAGGTGGTGCAGCTCCGGGACAGCTCCTCCAGGGACGAGCTGGAGACAGGGGCCGCGCTGCTGCTGCCGCCGCCGCCGGAGGCGTGCCGGAGAACACGGGCGCCTCTGAGGCGGGCATGCGTGGGAGGCGGCGAGGAGGATGCGCAGGGTAGGTGAGTTCTTGGGGTTGCGAAGGAGGTGAAGGAAAGGAGGACTCGGTGGTGGTGGGCGAGTGCGGCCATATCCGCCGCGCGCTCCGTCTCCCCCAGTGGCCACCGGTTGTCTCGTGTGTTTTTGCCTTTTTGGCGTCGTCGATCGATTATTGCGCTGAGATTTGTGCTCTTTTCTGCACTGCTTAATGGATCACGATAGCAAATCACAAATCCAAAGGAAATGCAAAAAATCTTGGGGCTCTGCTTTACTCTACAGTACTCCCTTCGTCTATTTTTTTTAAGTCAGACTTTGCAAATTTTAACCAATTTATCAAAAAAATTGTCGACATCTAGAATATCAAACCAATACCATTAGATTTATCATGAGATGGAGTGTTTTTCGTATTATGTACTACAGTACTATGTATTGTAGATATAATTTTTTTTCTCTATAAATATTGTATGATTAGAGTTTATGAACTTTGACTTTTGCGGGAACTAATGCACAGTATATATATTATAAAACAGTATGTGTGAATGTCAATATTTTTGTTTCACTGTTGCATATAGATTTGTAAACTTGCGAGGCTGTTGGTTAGGTCTAGGAACCAGAATTTTACTCAATTTTGCAAGATGGTGAAGGAGACCACATAGCTTAGCTTTTACAAAAAAGCATTTGTGTTGGGGAGGGAGGGTTATCTAAGCTTAAATTAATAATCACAATTAAAATCTAGTTTCGTCCAACTTTTAGAAAAAATAAGTTGTCCAGTGGGCTATGAAATTTAGACAGAAATTATTTCTGTCTTTTTTTACCACTGCAAACGCTCACACATACACGCACGTATGCTCCCTCCTATAAAGGTATGCAAACATATCTTACCCCTACAAGCACCTTCAAAGGTCTCCCACCGAGCGAATATCATCAAAAAGCAGAACACATTATAGAGAGGTGTATCAATTTCATGGAAGAAGAGTCAAACGGTTGATGCAATGCTAATCCATGGGTTATCAATCACACCCACCACAAAAATTGCGTCCAATTGCAAGCCACAAACGGCGAGGAGGCATGACACAAAGAACCAAGGTCCTGGCGTGACACAAACAACCAAGGTCGTATCACAACCGATGCCAAAAACACCTCGGAAGCACAACCATGACTTTAGGTGACCCCGGATTAAGGCACGCTCCACCCTTTCTGCCTAGGAAGAATTGTCTGGTGGATGGCATCGCCCTAGGAAGAATTGCGGCTGAGACCGGCCGATGGCACCGACTCCAACTTCCACTCTGGGGGTCTCCAAGGGAACACGAGCAACCCCTAGGAGGAAATGGCCATCGCTCCGTGAACCAGACCTAGGATTTCGCCAAACGAACACATTTCAACTAACAACTATGTCCAAAAGTAGAAATAAACATGTGCTTTGAAAAGCCAACTCGGGGTGGGTCGAGACAGCAAAACAACAACAACAATGTAAACATATACTAAGAATGAAGCAAGTTTTTATAGAAAAACATAACATATAAAACATCACACAATTTCCAATCACACGTTAAAATCTAACTTTGTCCAATCTAACCTTTATTTAGTTGTACATAGTGTTATGAAATTTAGACAGAGAATCCTTTCCGTCTTTTCCTAAATGCAGACGTTTACATGCACGTGCACTCCCTCCTATAAGATACGCATACATACCTTACCACTATGAGACCTTCGGGAGTCTGAATCGTCAAACCATGATATTGACAAAGGCAACACAAGCCTCATATTTGACGCGAACGTCATCTCCCACTAAGCCAACGTCAGAAAATCTTATTATTCATGTTTAGAATACATGACGAAGAGATGTATCGATTTCATACAAGAAGAGCCACACAGTTGATACAGCCCTATCCAGAGGATTAGCGGTCGTACCCACCACAATTGTATCCAATTGCAAGCCATGAATGACGAAGAGGTGGGACACAGAGTACCAAAGTGAAGGAAATATGCCCTAGAGGCAATAATAAATTTGTTATTTTATATTTACTTATTCATGATAAAGGTTTATTATTCATGCTAGAATTGTATTGGTCAGAAACTTAAATACATGTGTGAATACATAAACAAATACCGTGTCCCTAGTGAGCCTCTACTAGACTAGCTCGTTGATCAAAGATGGTTAAGGTTTCCTAACCATAGACATGAGTTGTCATTTGATAACGGGATCACATCATTAGGAGAATGATATGATGGACAAGACTCATCCGTTAGCTTAGCATAATGATCGTTCAGTTTATTGCTATTGCTTTCTTCATGTCAAATACATATTCCTTCGACTATGAGATTATGCAACTCCCGAATATCAGAGGAATGCCTTGTGTGCTATCAAACGTCACAACGTAACTGGGTAATTATAAAGATGCTCTACAGTTATCTCCGAAGGTGTTTGTTGAGTTGGCATAGATTAAGATTAGGATTTGTCACTCCGAGTATCGGAGAGGTATGTTTGGGCCCTCTCGGTAATACACATCATAAGAAGTCTTGCAAACAAATGACTAATGAGTTAGTTACAAGATGATGTATTACGGAACGAGTAAAGAGACTTGCCGGTAGCGATATTGGACTAGGTATGAAGATACCGACGATCGAATCTCGGGCAAGTAACATACCGATGGACAGAGGGAATTGCGTATGTTGTCATAACGGTTCGACCGATAAAGATCTTCGTAGAATATGTAGGAGCCAATATGGGCATCCAGGTTCCGCTATTAGTTATTGACCGGAGAGGTGTCTCGGTCATGTCTACATAGTTCTCGAACCCATAGGGTCCACACGCTTAACGTTCGTTGACGATATAGTGTTATTTGAGTTATATGTTTTGGTGACCGAATGTTGTTCGGAGTCCCGGATGAGATCACGGACATGACGAGGAGTCTCAAAATGGTCGAGAGGTAAAGATTGATATATAGTACTGTTGGGGAACGTAGTAATTTCAAAAAAAATTCTACGCACACGCAAGATCATGGTGATGCATAGCAACAAGAGGGGAGAGTGTTGTCCACGTACCCTCGTAGACCAAAAGCGGAAGCGTTAGCACAACGCGGTTGATGTAGTCGTACGTCTTCACGATCCGACCGATCAAGTACCGAACGCACGGCACCCCGAGTTCAGCACACGTTCAGCCCGATGACGTCCCTCGAACTCTGATCCAGCCGAGTGTTGAGGGAGAGTTTTGTCAGCACGACGGCGTGGTGACGATGATGATGTTCTACCGATGCAGGCCTTCGCCTAAGCACCGCTACAATATTATCGAGGTGAACTATGGTGGAGGGGGCACCGCACACGGCTAAAAGATCAAACGATCAATTGTTGTGTCTATGGGGTGCCCCCTGCCCCGTATATAAAGGAGCAAGGGGGAGGCGGCCGGCCAAGGAGGAGGGCGCGCCAAGGGGGGAGTCCTACTCCCACCGGGAGTAGGACTCCTCCTTTCCTTGTTGGAGTAGGAGAGAAGGAAAGAGGGGAAGAGGGAGAAGGAAAAGGGGGCTACACCCCTTGTCCAATTCGGACCAGAGGGGGGGTGCGCGCCTCCTTCCTTTTGGCCTCTCTCCTCTAGTCCCGTATGGCCCAATAAGGCCCAATACTTCTCCCCGGCGAATTCCCGTAACTCTCCGGTACTCCGATAAATACCCGAATCACTCGGAACCTTTCCGAAGTCCGAATATAGTCGTCCAATATATCGATCTTTACGTCTCGTCCATTTCGAGACTCCTCATCATGTCCTCGATCTCATCCGGGACTCCGAACTACCTTCGGTACATCAAAATACATAAACTCATAATATAACCGTCATCGAACTTTAAGCGTGCGGACCCTACGGGTTCGAGAACTATGTAGACATGACCGAGACACGTCTCCAGTCAATAACCAATAGCGGAACCTAGATGCTCATATTGGCTCCCACATATTCTACGAAGATCTTTATCGGTCAGACCGCATAACAACATACGTTGTTCCCTTTGTCATCGGTGTGTTACTTGCCTGAGATTCGATCGTCGGTATCTCAATACCTAGTTCAATCTCGTTACCGGCAAGTCTCTTTACTCGTTCCGTAATACATCATCCCGCAACTAACTCATTAGTTACAATGCTTGCAAGGCTTATAGTGATGTGCATTACCGAGAGGGCCCAGAGATACCTCTCCAACAATCGGAGTGACAAATCCTAATCTCAAAATACGCCAACCCAACAAGTACCTTCGGAGACACCTGTAGAGCACCTTTATAATCACCCAGTTACGTTATGACGTTTGGTAGCACATAAAGTGTTCCTCCGGTAAACGAGAGTTGCATAATCTCATAGTCATAGGAACATGTATAAGTCATGAAGAAAGCAGTAGCAACATACTAAACGATCGAGTGCTAAGCTAACAGAATGGGTCAAGTCAATCACATCATTCTCCTAATGATGTGATCCCGTTAATCAAATGACAACTCATGTCTATGGCTAGGAAACATAACCATCTTTGATCAACGAGCTAGTCAAATAGAGGCATACTAGTGACACTCTGTTTGTCTATGTATTCACACAAGTATTATGTTTCCGGTTAATACAATTCTAGAATGAATAATAAACATTTATCATGATATAAGAAATAAATAATAACTTTATTATTGCCTCTAGGGCATATTTCCTTCAAGTACAATGGTATTTGGACACCGGAAGTGTTTCGGGACGTACCGGGAAGGAATCGGGTCACTGGAAGGGGTTCCGGGCACACACCCCCGGAAGATATGGGCCAAAGGAGGGGACAGACCAGCCCACCTGGGGGCTGGCGCGCCCCTCCCATGGCTGGACGTCCCTAAGGCGAAGGAAAGGGGGAGGGGTGGCCCCTCCTGCCTTTCCCTCCTCTGGAGAGAGAGGAAAGGGGGGGGCACCTCCTCCTTCCTTCCTCCCGCGTTCCAAATAAGGAAAGGGGGGCGGCTTGAGAGAGACCCCAACTAGGATTCCCTTGGCTGCATCTCCCTCCCTCCCACCTATATATATGTGGGAAGGGGGCGCCTAGCACATAACAGACAATTGGCTAGCCGTGTGCAGTGCCCCCCTCCACCGTTTACACCCCTGGTCATATTTTCGTAGTGCTTAGGCGAAGCCCTGCGGAGGTAGCTTCACCATCACCGTCACCACACCGTCGTGCTGCCGGAACTCATCCACTACCTCGCCGTCTTTCTGGATCAAGAAGGTGGAGGACGTCATCAAGCTGAACGTGTGCTCAACGCGAAGGTGTCGTACGTTCGGTGCTCGGTCGGTTAGAACACGAAGAAGTTCGACTACATCAACCGCGTTGTCAAATGCTTCCACTTACTGTCTACGAGGGTGCGTAAACACACTCTCCCTCTCGTTGCTATGCATCTCCTTGATAGATCTTGCATGTGCGTAGAATTTTTTTGTTTTCCATGCAACATTTCCCAACAGTGGCATCCGAGCCAGGTCGATGCGTAGATGATATGCACGAGTAGAACACAAACAGTTGTGGGCGGTGATAGTCATACCGCTTACCACCAACGTCTTATTTCGATTCAGCGGTATTGTGGGATGAAGCTGCCCGGACCAACCTTACATGTCCACGTACATGAGACCGGTTCCACCGACGGACATGCAACTAGTTTTGCATAAAGGTGGTTGGCGGGTGTCTGTTTCTCCTACTTTAGTTGAATCGGATTTGACTGCGGCCGGTCCTTGAAGAAGGTTAAAACAGCAAACTTGATGAATCACCGTTATGGTTTTTGACGTAGGTAAGAACGGTTCTTGCTAGAAGCCCATAGCAACCACGTAAAACTTGCAACAACAAAGTAGAGGACGTCTAACTTGCTAGAAGCCCATAGCAATCACCGTTATGGTTAAAGCAGGGCATGTTGATGTGATATGGTCAAGACATGATGTGATATACGTTGTTGTATGAGATGATCATGTTTTGTAAATTTATCGGAACCGGAAGGAGCCTTATGGTTGTCTCTTTATTGTATGAAATGCAAACTCCATGTAATTGCTTTACTTTATCACTATGCGTTAGCGATAGTTGTAGAAGCAATAGTTGGAGAGACGACCACGACGCGACGATGGAGATCAAGGTGTCGAGCCGGTGACGATGGAGATCATGACGATGCTTTGGAGATGGCGATCAAAAGCACAAGATGATGATGGCCATATCATGTCACATATTTTGATTGCATGTGGTGTTTATCTATTATGCATCTTATTTTGCTTAGAACGACGGTAGCATTATAAGATGATCCTTGTCGGTGTCAAAACAAGCGGATCTCGGGTAGGGGGTCCCGAACTGTGTGTCTAAGGCGGATGGTAACAGGAGGCGGGGGACACAATGTTTACCCAGGTTTGGGCCCTCTCGATGGAGGTAATACCCTACTTCCTGCTTGATTGGTCTTGATGATATGAGTATTACAAGAGTTGATCTACCACGAGATCGTAGAGGCTAAACCCTAGAAGCTAGCCTATGATTATGATTGTGTATATCTCTATCGACTAGCCTGGCCTCAGTTTATATAATGCACCAGAGGCCTAGGATAACAAGAGTCCTAGCCGAATACGCCGGTGGGGAGGAGTCCTTGTCTTGATCACCAAGTCTTGTGGAATCTTCCTTGTATGCGGCAGCTGTCCGAACTGGCCCATGAGTGTACGGCCATGGGGGTCCTCAGCCCAATCCAACTGATTGGGAGACGATGTGATGAGTACCCCCTAGTCCAGGACACCGTCAGTAGCCCCCTGAACCGGTCTTCAAGTTGGGGACGCTCCTCGATTCTTCTGAACTGTTCTTCATCTTCGGTTGTCGGTCTTGAAAACTGGTTCAACAAATCTTCTCATCTTCGATCTTGAGGATCGCCGAAGTGCATCCGACGAGTTTACACGTCGGGTATCCGAGGAGCCCCTTTAAGTTTCCGGCCTTTATCAATGCCTTGTTATTTTTATGCCACACCTCGGGTTTGAAGTTGTTCCCGGGCGGCAGTGTCCTCTTGCGTCCAAGCCCCAACGCTGGACTGTATTCGAGGCATCCTTTGCAGCCGGGTACCAACGCCGGGCTGCATCCGAGCTCCAACGTCGGACTATATCCAAGCTCCAACGCCGGGCTGTATCCAAGCTCCAACGCCGGACTGTATCCAAGCTCCAACGCCGGACTATGTCCGAGCTCCAACGTCGGACTGTATCCGAGGTGTCATAGATCACCTTGGTTCTAAAATGTTGAAGGAGTTTAGCCGAGCTCAATGCTGGAAATGCCCTCTATGGAGCCAGCCACTGGCGTCCGAGCTTTATGCCGGACTGCTTCCGAGGTGGTGCACCACCCGACAGCGGGCTGATTTTTTGTGAATATTTTTGATTGGTGCAATTTATTCTCTGCCGAGATATATAGCCAGTATATGTATATCCAGTAGCCCTCAAGGTGTGTGTCGGTCTAAAATCCGAGATGCACCTGAAGGAAAATATGAAACCGCTGATCCTAGTAGCTTCTGAGACTCAGGTCGTGAAATCGGCCTGAGGATCAACTCCTTGCTTGGCAGCATACATAGGAATAAAAACGCAGTGCAATATATTAGAGATAATAGTGATTGGCGAACGGGCCCCTGAGAGAGGGTCGTGAGAAGTCGCTGCAATATACTAGCTTGATGCCGGGTAGGTCCATATGGTACATATTATTGTCCGAAGACGCGTATGCGCATAGTTCGGTTAAGCCGAACACTGAGCACTTTGAATTCTCTGCATTGAATAAGCAATGCAGCAGCCCCCGAGACACTGGTCGGGTGGCAACACCAAATCAGGGGATCGATGTGCCCCTTTAATATTTATAAATAATGAGCACGAATCCCAGTAGCCCCCGAGCCTTAATGGGGGCACGGGTGGCCGAATTAAGGATCGATATCCAGAGTAAAATCATAGATTATGTGTAATGATTCTATGTGTCCAAGTACTTTACATCATTATTTTGACTCCATTGTGACCGTTTATCAGTTGAAAGTGGCCCATCGTCGGCTTCTACCCGTTGGTAGATACTACGCAGGGTGTTTCCGCACTAACAAAACAACCCTTAGCCGACGTCTCGGTGCCCGGAGGCGGTTGTGTTAGCAGAAATGAGGCAATCAGATATGCGGGCTTTATAACTTTCACTTAGTCATAGGAGCTTAAAGTTGGAAGGCCAGTTACTAGCCTCCAGTTAGTGTTCGGCGACAGTCGAGGTCAAGCCGTAAACACTTCGGCCAATATTATGAACGGCCCTTCATTTAACACAGTCATCGGATCGCTGACCAGTTTACGCTTATTGTGACAGTCAGTTTTCGGCTTTCTCCACTGAGGCGCTTAACCATGCTAGCTGGAAGCACAATCGCAGTGGTTCTCCCGTTGCGCACCTAGCCGAACAAAGCGGAATGTAGGAGGCAAGCATAGGAGTCGGGCAACCCAACTATTGACCGAAGACACAATTCAAAACCGATGCATATACATCAATGTCCGAGAATGTTTTTGCCGAATCCCTAAAGGTGTCCGGCGTTGTACTACGAGACTAATTCTGGAAACACACAAATAGCTTAAAAGTGTCATAGGCTTGGAAAACCAAAAACTTCAGTAAAAATTGGACACCCGAACTAGATCAAGTGTTCGGTGCCAAATCGAAAATTGGTCTTAGAAAAAGAAAATTGTGTTGCTGTCGTGCTTTACAATTACACATCATATCTCAAGACTTCAAGCGGGTCAGCCTACGGCTTCAACCTCCTTATCCCGAAGGCGGAGTGCTTCTCTGAGGCTAGTTTAGCAAACTAAGTTCGAGCGACTTTAGAGAGAAGCAAGGCTATCCGGCTATTGACCACACACTTGCGTCGAGAAAGGAGTGATAAATAATAAAAAATTGCAACGACTAAGAAGAAGAATACTTATTATAAAACGGCTCATTTAAGAGCCCCCAAGTGACTTGGGTAAAAGAATTTTATGTATAATGATTGTATGTACCGAAGTACTAATATCATATCTTTGTTCACCCGAACTTTAAACGCGTCTTAACCGACCGTCGGCTTCTCCCTCTTCGGTCAAGGACCGAAAAGTGTTATGTACTCCACCTGTCGAAAATATCGACGGTGTTTCCGATAACCAGGCAATCAGGCCATAAGGCTGTAACAGACAAAGCGCGCTCAGGGAACTTATGCTATATTACTGACGAAGTGTAAGAAGCATCTTCGAAGAAAATAGTACCTCCACCGATACCTTTCTTCGGTCACTCACTGTTACTATGAGACTTGTGCAATAGATTTTTTGTACTCATGAGTTCCGTTGTGTGCCGACCATAATTGAAAACAATAAGAGCGCTAGCTTTCGGCTTCACCCAGTCTGAGGTCCGAGCTCGGATGACCCGATCGTGACAATCGCAGAGGTGCTCCCTTTACTCCCTAGCCGAACAATCGGGAACGTAGGGGTAAACACAGGAGCGAGGCAACCCAGCTTGCAAATCGCTTAAGTCAATATGGTGCATATTGTGGCGTAATACACGAACAAGGAACGAAGCCGTACAAGTATAATCATATGCAAGAGGAAAGGCTTCATGAAGGAAGCCCCCAAGTGAACTGGGTATTTGAATTTGTGTGTCACAAACAAGGTTATGACAAGGAATTTTTTTCACAAACAACTTTTTGCCAAAAAGGTATAATGCTAGGTCGAACCGAACACAAGTTAAAAAAATTAAAACTTTGAGCATGAAGGCAACTTAGCTGGTTAATGTGTTCGGCATTGATGACGCGGTCCGAGCTTGATGCGGGACAAGGTTCCATCCCCCAAGCCGGTCCCGAGGTGGCGGAGCGAAGAGCTCGGCACTCCGAAGTGGTGACATAGCACGGCCAATGCAGGCCGGCAGAGTGACGCCGAAGTCCCCGGCGTGGGGTAATGAAGTGTTGACGAAGCCCCCCGTCCAGCCGAGGTGACGTGGTATGTCAGTACACCGAGTTGACGATACTGCCCGACCCGGATCATTTTCCTGTGCACAAAAAATAGTGCAAACCGGAGATAATAGTAATAAAAATAATTTAAAAAAATCGTTGCATAATAAATAATTTATGCAAAGTGAGTAATAAAAGAAAATATGGCCTACGCGCCAAAGTTAATGTCGATGCGGTAAAGGCGTGGCAAAGCCTGAATTCACAGGTCGGTCCGAGTTCCGGATGCGGCGTGCGTCGGACTATGTACGGAACCTGGTTTATTTGTTGTAGCAATCCAAAGAAAGGTGACTCCCAAAATTGGGACTCAATCCGCACACCCATTGCCTGATGGGCGATAAAGCAACGGCATGGTGATGCTGGCAAAGGTTGGCTTGCCGAGGCAAAGCCCTCGGTCCAGCTAACGTGACGAAGCTGGTCGGCTAGTGACGCTGAAGTCTCTGGAGTAGGTTGATGAAGAGATGGCGAAGCCCCCGGTCCAGCCGAGATGTCGAAGCCTCGATGTCAGCCGATGAGTCGAAGTAGGTCGGTGTGATGGACATCGGCTTGAAGAAGCAACAGTGCGGCCCTGCCGATGCCGGTCGTGATGTGGTTAATGCCGGCTTGATGAAGTGACCGTGCGGCGATGCCGGTGTGCCCGCTCCGTGTAATCCGTGGGGCGGCGATGTTGGTGATGATTTATCCTTCGCGATGCCGAACTCTTGTTCGGCTTGCCGAGATGATGATCCGAAGAACTTGAGCTTGGCTCAATAAAGTGACAACGTGTCTAGCGCAGGTCGGCAGCCGTAGAGCAACGTTGTCGGGCTGGTTTGCCAGCTCGATGGTGAAGATCCTATTGGAAAAAGACTTCAAAATTAGTGGGATGTGTTTGGGAACAAAACACAATACCCCATACAAAAATTCCTTTAAAAAGGATGTCCGAAATCCCGTTCATAAAAAAATGAATTTGGGTCGGATTCATTCTCGCGCAGAAAACAGATCCGAAAAGTGATGCACTAATCGGAAGGTTCCCGGAGTTTGGACGGTCGGATCGAGCTGAAATTACACAGCCGATCAATGGTTGGATCTTCCAAAGGACGTCCGAACTAGAAGCTGGACACCACGCCCTAAACTCGTCCAGATTTCCGTCCAGATTTGACAGGGCTCCGGTATATCGTGGATTGCCAGAGATTCCTCCATCGGAACTCGACGAAATTTTCCAGGGTTGTTGTAGACTCAATTTCGCACAATTCCACCGAGGCAATCGTTAAAACGACACTTGAGGAGGCGGTGGCGGCGGACACAAGTTCGCTGTCCAGAAAAAACAGCACGGTCGCCCGAAGGCAATGTTGACGTTGAGCCCCCGGGCTCCCTGGATGATTCCGCCATGATCTTGATAGAGATCGGAGTTGATGTTGATGAAGGCCCTCCTCCGAACATGAAGATCGGAGGTAGGGCGCAGTCCTCGGTCCAACCAAGGTGACCAGTCGAGCCGGTGACGAAGAAGCCAACGTCGCAGTTGATCTGCAGCCGAGCCTTTGATCCTTTTGCCGATCACACAGCGGAACTCTCAATGAAAGCACCAATGTTGGTGTCAAAACCGGCGGATCTCGGGTAGGGGGTCCCGAACGGTGCGTCTAAGGCGGATGGTAACAGGAGGCGGGGGACACAATGTTTACCCAGGTTCGAGCCCTCTCGATGGAGGTAATACCCTACTTCCTGCTTGATTGATCTTGATGATATGAGTATTACAAGAGTTGATCTACCACGAGATTGTAGAGGCTAAACCCTATAAGCTAGCCTATGATTATGATTGTGTATATCTCTATCGACTAGCCTGGCCTCAGTTTATATAATGCACCAGAGGCCTAGGATAACAAGAGTCCTAGCCGAATACGCCGGTGGGGAGGAGTCCTTTTCTTGATCACCAAGTCTTGTGGAATCTTCCTTGTATGCGGCAGCTGTCCGAACTGGCCCATGAGTATACGGCCATGGGGGTCCTCGGCCCAATCCAACTGATCAGGAGACGACGTGATGAGTACCCCCTAGTCCAGGACACCGTCAATCCCTTCACTAAATTTTAAGAAAAATGTGTTCTCCCCGAGTATGCACCATTGCTAAAGTTCGTCGTTTCGAAGCACCTCATGATGATCGGGTGCGATAGACTCTACGTTCACATACAACGGATGTAAGACAGTTTTTCACATGCAGAATACTAGGGTGAAACTTGACGAGCCTAGCATGTACAGACATGGTATCGGAACACTGGAGACTGAAAGGTCGAACGTGAGTCATATAGCAGATATGATCAACATAGAGATGTTCACCATTGATGACTACCCCATCTCACGTGATGATCGGACATGGGTTAGTTGATTTGGATCGCGTATCACTTAGATAACTTGAGGGATGTTTATCTAAGTGGGAGTTCATTAGTAATTTGATTAATTTAACTTAATTTATCATGAACTTAGTCCTGATAGTATTTGCAAATTATGTTGTAGATCAATTGCTCGCGTTGTAGCTCCCCTATTTTTGATATGTTCCTAGAGAAAAATAAGTTGAAAGATGATAGTAGCAATGATGCGGATTGGGTCCGTGATTTGAGGATTATCCTCATTGCTGCACAGAAGAATTATGTCCTTGATGCACCGCTAGGTGACCTATTGCAGGAGCAGATGCGTTATGAACGTTTGGCAAGCTCGATATGATGACTACTTAATAGTTTAGTGCGCCATGCTTTACGGCTTAGAACCGGGACTTCAAAAACGTTTTGAACACCACGGAGAATATGAGATGTTCCAAGAGCTGAAATTGGTATTTCAAACTCATGCCCGTGACGAGAGGTATGAGACCTCTGACAAGTACTTTGCCTACAAGATGGAGGAGAATAGCTCAGCCAGTTAGCATGTGCTCAGAATTTCTGGGTACTACAATGGCTTGAATCAAGTGGGAGTTAATCTTCCAGATAAGATAGTGATTGACAGAGTTCTCTAGTCACTATCACCAAGCTACTAGAACTTTGTGATGAACTATAATATGCAAGGGATGCCAAAAAAGATTCTCAAGCTCTTCATGATGCTGAAATCGGCGAAGGTAGAAATCAAGAAAGAGCATCAAGTGTTGATGGTTAACAAGACCACTAGTTTCAAAAAAGGGCAAAGGGAAAGAAAGGGAACTTCAAGAAGAATAGCAAGCAAGTTGCCACTCCCGTAAAGTGTTGGGAATTGTTGCATGGAAAAACAAAACAAAAATCTACGCACACGCAATGACGTATCCATGGAGATGCATAGCAACGAGGGGGAAAGTATGTCTACGTACCCTCTTAGACCATAAGCGGAAGCGTTTGACAATGCGGTTGATGTAGTCGAACTTCTTCTAGCTCCGACCGATCAAGTACCGAACGTACGGCACCTCCGAGTTCTGCACACGTTCAGCTCGGTGACGTCCCTCACTTTCTTGATGCAGCAAGACATCGAGGTAGTAGATGAGT
Source organism: Triticum aestivum (assembly GCF_018294505.1). Lineage (NCBI taxonomy): Eukaryota > Viridiplantae > Streptophyta > Magnoliopsida > Poales > Poaceae > Triticum > Triticum aestivum. The sequence continues at coordinate 358,362,926 of NC_057796.1, forward strand.
TCCGTCAGCATGACGGCGTGGTGACGGTGATGGTAAAGTGATCCTCGCAGGGCTTCGCCTAAGCACTACGAAAATATGATCGGGGGTGTAAATGGTGGAGGGGGCGCCGCACACGGCTAGGCAATTGTCTGGGGTGTGCTAGGGGCGCCCCTTCCACACATATATAGGTGGGAGGGAGAGGGGCAGCCAGGGTGCGCCCCAAGTAGGATCTGAATCCTACTTGGGGTTTCCCCAAGTGGTGCCCCCTCCTTCCAAAAAACACCGGAGAGAAAAGGGAAGGGGGAAGAGAGAAGGAAGGGGGGCCGAACCCCCTCTTTTCCTTCTCCCAATCGTCCTCCTGCCATAGGGGGGGCGCACCACCCCTTGTGGGCTGGTGTGCTCACCACTCATGGCCCATATTCCCCCGGGGGTGTCCGGTACTCCGATAAATACCTGATACCTTCCAGAATGCTTCCGTTGTCCGAATACCATCGTCCTATATATCAATCTTTACCTCTTGACCATTTCGAGACTCCTCGTCATGTCTGTGATCTCATCCGGGACTCCGAACAACATTCGGTCACCAAATCACATAACTCATATAATACTATATCGTCAACGAACGTTAAGCATGTGGACCCTATGGATTCGAGAACTATGTAGACATGACCGAGACACCTCTCCGGTCAATAACCAATAGCGGAACCTGGATGCCCATATTGGCTCCTACATATTCTACGAAGATCTTTATCGGTCGAACCGTTATGACAACGTATGTAATTCCTTTTGTCCATCGGTATGTTACTTGCCCGAGATTCGATCGTCGGTATCTTCATACCTAGTTCAATCTCGTTACCGGCAAGTCTCTTTACTCGTTCCGTAATACATCATCCTGCAACTAACTCATTAGTCACTTTGCTTGCAAGGCTTCTTATGATGTGTATTACCGAGAGGGCCCAGAGATACCTCTCCGATACTCGGAGTGACAAATCCTAATCTCGATCCATGCCAACTCAACAAACACCTTCGGAGATACCTGTAGAGCATCTTTATAATCACCCAGTTACGTTGTGACATTTGATAGCAGACAAGGCATTCCTACGGTATCCGGGAGTTGCATAATCTCATAGTCGAAGGAATATGTATTTGACATGAAGAAAGCAATAGCAATAAAACTGAACGATCATTATGCTAAGCTAACGGATGGGTCTTGTCCATCACATCATTCTCCTAATGATGTGATCCCATTATCAAATGACAACTCATGTCCATGGTTAGGGAACCTTAACCATCTTTGATAAACGAGCTAGTCTAGTAGAGGCTCACTAGGGACACGTTGTTTGTTTATGTATTCACACATGTATTAAGGTTTCCGATCAATACAATTCTAGCATGAATAATTAACCTTTATCATGAATAAGGAAATATAAAGTAACAACTTTATTATTGCCTCTAGGGCATATTTCCTTCATGAAGAAGCCCAAAGCTGGACCTAAGCCTGAAACTAAGTGCTTCTACTACAAAGGGAATGGTCACTAGAAGCGGAACTGACCCAAATACTTGATGGATAAGAAGGATGGCAAAGTGAACAAAGGTATATTTGATATACATGTTATTGATGTGTACCTTACTAGTATTCGTAGTATCCCCTGGATATTTGATACTGTTCAGTTGCTAAGATTAGTAACTCGAAATAGGAGTTGCAGAATAAACAGAGACTAGTTAAGGGCGAGGTGACAATGTGTGTTGGAAGTGATTCCAAGGATGATACGATCACCATCGATTGCACACTCCCTCTACCTTCGGGATTAGTGTTGAGCCTACATAAATGTTATTTGGTGTTTGCATTGAGCATGAACTAGATTAGATCATGTTTATTGCAATACGATTATTCATTTAAGTCAGAGAATAATTGTTGTTCTGCTTACATGAATAAAACCTTCTATGGTCATACACCCAATGTAAATGGTTTATTGAATCTCGATCGTAGTGATACACATATTCATAATATTGATGCCAAAAGATGCAAAGTTGATAATGATAGTGCAACATACTTGTGGCACTGCCGTTTAGGTCATATTGGTGTAAAGCGCATGAAGAAACTCCATGCAGATGGACTTTTGGAATCACTTGATTATGAATCATTTGATACTTGCAAACCATGCCTCATGGGCAAGATGACTAAAACTCCGTTCTCCCAAACAATGGAGCAAGCTAATGACTTATTGGAAATAATACATACCGATGTATGCGGTCCGATGAGTGTTGAAGCACAAGGCGGGTATCGTTATTTTCTGACCTTCACAGATGATTTGAGTAGGTATGGGTATATCGATCTACTTGATGAAACACAAGTCTGAAACATTTGAAAAGTTCAAAGAATTTCAGAGTGAAGTGGAGAATCATCGTAACAAGAAAATAAAGCTCTATGATCTGATCGTGGAGGCGAATATTTGAGTTACAAGTTTGGCCTTCATTTAAAACAATGTGGAATTATTTCACAACTCACGCCACCTGGAACACCACAGCGTAATGGTGTGTCTGAACGTCGTAACCGTACTTTATTAGATATCGTGCGTTCTATGATGTCTCTTACCGATTTACCACTATCGTTTTGGGGTTATGCATTAGAGACAGTCGCATCCACATTAAATAGGGATCGTTAAACCCGTTGAGATGACACCGTATGAACTGTGGTTTGGCAAGAAACCTAAGATGTCGTTTCTTAAAGTTTGGGGATGTGACGCTTATGTCAAAAGGCTTCAGCCTGATATGCTCGAACCTAAATCGGAGAAGTGCTTCTTCATAGGATACCCTAAAGAAACTATTGGGTACACCTTCTACCATATATCCGAAGGCAAGATCTTTGTTGCTAAGAATGGGTCCTTTCTAGAGAAGAAGTTTCTCTCGAAAGAAGTGAGTGGGAGGAAAGTAGAACTTGATGAGGTAGTTGTACCTTCTCTCGAATTGGAAAGTAGTACATCAGAGAAAACTGTTCCCGTGATGCCTACACCAACTAGAGAGGAAGCTAATGATGATGATCATGAAACTTCAGATTGAGTTACTACTGAACTTCGTAGGTCGACCCGAGCACAATCCGCACCAGAGTGGTACGGTAATCTTGTCCTGAAAGTCATGTTACTAGACCAAGGCGAACCTACAAACTATGAAGAAGCTATAATGAGCCCAGATTCCAACAGATGGCTTGAGGCCATGAAATCTGAGATAGGATCCATGTATGAGAACAAAGTGTGGACTTTGGTGGACTTGCCCGATGATCGGCAAGCCATAGAGAATAAATGGATCTTCAAGAAGAAGACTGACGCTGATGGTAATGTTACTGTCTACAAAGCTCGACTTGTCACAAAAGGTGATGCGGAGCATCCCATGATCATCCCCATGTACACGATGACTACTCCACAAGCCCCAAGTGTCCATACGATGAGACCTCAAGCATACGCCATTGGACTTAAGGTGAACCCACTCCTCTTCGAGATTTACATGAATATCCATTGGACTTGGTTGCTACCTCACCATGGAACATTGTGCATCATTAGGTACGAAGGCAACCGCCACCAAGCAGCTAGGAAGCTTCCCGGAGGCCAAAGAGAAGGACCCCAAGACCCAAGAGCTGACCGGAAGCGTCAAGATGAAGAAAAGGAAGTGTGCAGAAATTGCACTACCGGACAGTCCGGTCCCAACAGCGGACAGTCCGGTCGCACTGAAAATGCACTACCGGACAGTCTGGTCCCCACAGCGGACAGTCCGGTGGCACACGAAAATGCATCTGTCCTCACCGGACTGTCCGGTCCTTACCACCGGACTGTCCGATAGGCCCAGTTTCGCTACGAATTGGGCTAAAAAGCCCATGTAACCTCCGAGGCCCATACCCCTTCGCCCCTAGACTATATATTCCATGCTCCTCTCAGTTTTTTGGGGTTAGCTAAGATTAGAACTAGACATTAGAGCTTAGCTCATGTCTCCCCTTGTGGGTTTCCTCTTGAGGGAGAAGACTCCATTGGAGTTCAAGGCCTCCATTGGAGAAGATCCCCAGGGATTAAAGACCCCTTCTAGGGAAGGATCTATCTAGATCATCAAGACCTCATCTCCTTTGGATTTGGGATGAACTTTACCTTGTATCTTTCCCTTTGTTGTTCTTGTACCTTTGTGGATCTTGTGTGATTGTGAGTCTAGTGGATGTGTGATTGGACTTGTTCTAGAGTGTTTTCCTCTTGTGATTTCCCCTCTTGTTCTTCGTGTTCTTCGTGTTCTTCGTGGATTCCCCTCCAATTCATGAAAGATCTCCACTTAGGGTCTCCACCCTACAACATCTTGGTATCATGAGCCACGTTGATCACGAATTTGGAGTCTCCCCCATCATTTTCTAGCCTTGTTTTGCTTGATTTCGTCCTAAAATCCGAAAATCCCCACCAAAAATAGCCCCAATTTTTTTGTGATTTGTTGGTTTGATGATGTTTTGTTGATTTTGATCCATGGATTCGTTGTGTTTCGAGTGGATCTAGCTTCCCCACAAGTTTTCCCACCTTCCATCCACGAAATCTCCTCAATTTTGACCCCAAAATCATCCATTTCCGCCCAAAAAATTCGAGTTCGTCCTTTCCCAACCCGCACCGGACTATCTGCACCCCCGTAGCGGACTGTCCGCTCGCATCAGGACCAAAATCGCTCACAGACCGGACTGTCCGCTCCCAACACCGGACTATCCGCTTGAATCAGAAGGTTTTCGGATGAAGACTGGACTGTCCGCTACACCGGACCGGACTGTCCGCTAGTTCAAAAACTGCTTCGGCTGATTTCTTGTTTTGGCCATATCTTCCACATCCGGAGTCTGATTTTGACGTTCTTTAGCTCGTTGAGTAGCTATTGACATCCCCCATCCATCTAGATATGTTACAACATCATTTGACTCCATCAAATTTTTGACATTTTGACACCTTTGCCTAGGCCCTCCACCATATCATCCGCAAAACCACCATAGCTTTCCGCAACCTAACCCATTTTGATCCATATAGAATTTGTGGTTGCTTGAGTGGTGACTTGAGTCTCCTAAGATGTTTCAGCTACTTAGGGACGGTTGCTTCTTCGTCAACCACTACCACCACTTCCGCATTGTCAACTCCGAAACCACCATCGCATTCCGCTACCACCATTTGACATTTGACATTTGAGATTTTGAGTTTGCGGTTTTTCCGTTTCCTAAGGTGTTTCGGCTAATTAGGAACGGTTCTACATCGAGAACACCGCCACTCATCATCACCATGAGGTCGTCATCGACATTGACCACTTCACCTTTTTGACAACCTAACCGTAAGCAAGAACGGTAACCTCTATATCATCTTGGTATTGTGGTATCCCGTCATTGTACATTCATTCTTGCCATTGCTTTGTTAACCCCTAGCCATTTTGCGTCACTTGCCTATCGAGACTAGCCATTTGAGTATTGTCGGCAATGTTACTTGTGCACATTAGTGATCCGCACCTCCCTTTGCTTACATACCATATCATCTTGGTATCATCATATCATCTCTTGTGTCACAAGATTGTTCCCGCATATACACAATTGCTATCTTGGTTTGTGCATTTCGCATAGTGGCCATACAAAGAAAAAGAGAATAAGCTTTTAAGCAAAGAGAAAACAAAGAGCTTGTAAGCAATAGCCATAGCATCATACCACATTGCACAAGATTGTCATATCCGATCATCTTGGATCAAACACCGGGAACCATACATAATAGCATACTTGGGATAGAAAGTTGCTACATTTTGCATCTTACAGGTTGTACACAAGTGTCGTATCCGCCTATTGAGCAATCGTGCTAGCGTCTCTCTTGAGTTGTGCAACACGAGCGTTTTCCGTGGATTCCACTTTTTGTGCTCATTCCTTGGTTGCACGACCCCATTTATCTATCCGTGTGTGTGTTTCCGTGTGCCACATATTGCTATTGGTCTACTTGTTTCACTTGCAAATTTTTGAATCTCTTTCAACATTATTGACTCTTGCTAACATTTTGCATCAAATTTTTGTGCCACTATCCTCACCGAGCTCCACCATAAGCTTTACTTGATAGGTGTGAGTGAACAAGTCCGGTACCAATTCCACTATTCTTTCATTTCACATTGAGTGAAACGGGATACATCCTCAACTTTGGGAAAAGGTAACTTGGTATTGTTTATCTCATTTCCTACTCACCTCTACTAGAGTCTTGTGATGGATATGCAAGGCATTCCACCTTCGGTCTACAACAACAACGACGAGTTCGATGCCATGAAAAACAACTTGGACGCCAAGATGGATGCTCAAATGGAGGAGATCAAATCCCTCATCAAGGCCTACAAGCGGTCTTCCTCATCTTCGAGAAGATGCTCAAGAGCACATGCTTCTGAGCTACCATCTCCGGCAAGATCACGTCGGCATCGACACAATAACCGACGAGAACGTGAAGGTCAAGAGATCTACATCAACAACCGCTCAACGACTTCACCATCTCCCTTGGCATCTTCGCCAAGCGACTTCAAGGCATCTTCGCCTACGGACATACGGCATCTTCGCCAACAAGCACCTCAAGACTACACTCAAGAGAAGCTCCCCAAGCTCAAGTCCGCGACTTCCACGAGCTACTACGACCTCGACACCGACCATAAGATTCCTTTCTATGGGACTCAAGAAGCTGAGGAGTATCTCGAGTGGGAGCGCCTCATGGACGACTACCTCAAGCTACATCAAGTTCCTCCTGAAGATCAAGTGAAGGGCGCCACAAGGAACTTCCACGACTACGCGTACACATGGTGGCTTCACACACCTTTGGAGAGCTACGACATGAGTTGGCCCAAGACGAAGAGAGCTATGCGGCGAGAGTTTGTGCCTCCAACCTACACGGAACACCTTCTATGCCAATTGGAGAACACCACCCAAGGACCCATGTCCATCGACGCGTACTTCAAGGAGATGAAGATTGCCTTGCGACGAGCCGGCGTGGACGACTCCATGTCGATGAAGTTCCACTTCATGAGGGGATTGCACAATGACATCTCCAAGACGATCTTCCTCGAGAACTACAAGTCCCTCAACGACAACTACATTGGTGCTCTCAAGGCGGAACAAGAACTCATGAAGGCCAAGGCTTTTCCGCCCCAAGCTCACTTCGCGACGACCAAGCTCCATGAGAACGAGCATGAGGATAGCACCACCAAGATGTCCAAGCCCGACGAGCTCCAAGATGATTCTCCCAAGTTCAACTCCACCGCCATCCCTCTTTGTGGCATTGATGATGCCGAGTCTTCCTCAACTCTTTTTCAAGACGGTGCGGCGACGAGTACGACTACGGAGACCTTCAAGGACCAAGCTTTGGAGGCGAGCGATAAGGTGGCGAGCAAGGATGATGCTTCCATCTTTGGAGGCGAGAGTGATGATGTGCCATCTTCGGCCTTCATCCACAGCGACGATGACGAGATGATCGAGCATGGGATTTTACCTTCGGTCATAGAGGAGAGCTATGATGTGCCATCTTCGGCCTTCATCCACGGCGATGGCGATGAGATGGTTGAGCATGGGATTTTCCCTTCGACCACGGCGACATATGATGACTTGAGTGACTTTTGCCACCATATTGAGAGTGAGAGTGACTTCACAACTAGCCCGACATATGATGAGTTGCCACAATTCCCATGTGAGGAGAGCCACAGCCCCCACCACTTGAGTGAGATGAGTGACTCTACCATATGTGAGTTTGAGTGCACCTACCTTGAGGGAGTGAGTGAACCACCATATAGAGAGAGTGAGATAGTTGATAGGTCATGTGAGGCCACTTTCAACACTAACGACTTGACCTCTACCTCTATTGTGTCCTCTCATTTGGTGCTAGGTCCCATTTACGATGACGCGCCGATCCTTGACAACTTCGTCCTCCCTTTGGACAAGACGATGGCCATGGTGGAATATGACGCACCCCCACATGGTTCCATCAAGATGAAGATGACAATGAGTGGATCTTCGACACCTCACCTACAACACATGAGCGACGCTCTAAAGGTAACATAGGTGATGGTGCTTCTCTTGTCCCACTAGTGGACTATTTCCCTAATGATTTCTTGCATGATGTTGATCCACCTATCCCCATGCTTCATGGTAGTGCGACTTCTTCATGTCATGACTTGCCAATTTATGATGAATATGATGATGAGCATGTTGAGTTTCCTAGTTGTGATGCTTTGCTCCATAGGATATCATGTGAAAAGTCTATTGGTCACGTCATGTTTGACAATCCATTAAACTTGTCATATGCTATGAGTGAGATCTCCCATATTGCATCATTTCAATCTCAACATAGTAACTATGCATGCCCCATTAAAATAAATACCATTTGCACTTATGGCATAGATGACAAGATAATGGTCATTGGCTTTTGTTTTTCATGTGATGATATTGCCATGCTTCCTTTACATGATCTGCGCAATTCATCTACTATGCCATGCCATGATCACATTGTTCCAAATATGCTTTGTTTTGGATGTTGTCAATATTCTCCATGTGATGTTTCTACGAATGCTCATGAGGAGACCCCCATAGTTTCCTCATACATATTAGGAGATTTTGATGCTTTCCATACTTTGCATGCATCCCATAATTGCTTGCACCATATGCATTCCATGAATAACAATGCTCTACATATTTCTCATGATGCATTACACAATTTGAGTCTCCATTATGCTACACATAACAACAAACCCATCATGATGGATGACATGTTTCTATATCACGCATCTCATTTACTTGAGCATTGGATATTTGGTGCTAACCAACACAAGCACGTGCGCATCATGATGGATGATGTGTACATATACCACGCACACACAATTTTTCCTTTGCCTTTACTTTGTGTAGGTACTTATGAACACTCGTCAACCTCACAATCCCATGAGTTGACGAAACGAGCTCTTGAGAGCAACGATGACTTGGGATCCCGTGGATTATCCTTACCACCGTTCCCTTCGCACAAGGACTACGCGCATCTCTTTTACTTGGCTCTCACACGGTTATGGGCTATATACCACTTGTCATCTTATACCCATTTTCTCGTGTTCACTTTGCATGTTATGCCTCTTTATATGCCTTTGCCATGCAATTGTGACCCTTGCTTGCACTTACATGTGATTCACCATTATACAACTTCTATGTGTATTTGCATGCTTGATGGAGATCCTTGTTGCTATTGCCATGTTTACCATGTGCCACATGCTATTGTTGATTCTTGTGTTGGGAGAGTCATGATGTCCCATTACTATTTACATAGAGCCTCTCACCAATACATTGATGATATTTTACTCATATCTTGCTTTCACGCTTGTGATATGTCATGTGCATTATTCATGATCACTATTTGCACACATGACATGCTTGCCATGATTCCTTCTAGTACGTTGCATCTTTGCACTACTAGCTTGCTTGACTTGATCACTATGATTGCCTGCTTTATCGCATCACCCATGTTCCATTCTTACTTGCTTTCTTGGGGTGATGACATATATGTTCATGCCTCTCACTTGATTTGTCTTGACCATTGTCTCTTGTCTCCATTAATTGCATCTCTCATATCACTTTGTAGTGAGTGCAACCATACTATAATTATTGATCTTGGAGACTTGGACATCTTACTTGTGATGGATGCTTGTTTGATTGAGCCTATTATCTTTGGTTGTAGTTGCATCATATGCTTTCATACCTTACCACACCTTGTCCTTTCTTATGATAAGAATGATGAAAACACTTGTTGGGTATCTTACCACACGAATGCTAGGTTTTGCATTTCCGCTAACCTCATTTCTTTTTCTGAGTGTTTGTCATGTTCTTTCATTTTGAAGGATTCTCAAGGCATTACCATCACGAGACATATTGGGTATGTGAAGGCGTATATGGTGTGCGGCACCAACATTTTCGACAAACTCATAAAGGTGAACTCCTTCCATTTGAGCCATCCTCAAATATGCATATTGGACGGGTCATACTTTCATTGTTGTTTCCTTCTTTTTGTCTACATGATACATCTATTGGATGGAGGACCGACATTGGAGATGGACCCTATGGACCTTCAAGTTGAGGAGTGCTCGGACTTAGTGGATTCACCACCGGACCACCACTTCTACCACGACATTGAGATATGGTACAACACCACCCATAACAAATTTGCATCTTATGCATGGATTGACTCACATTATGATTGCCTTGTTGCATCTTCCATTTCTATGTCATCCATGATATACGAGCTTATGCACTTCCTAAGCAAATTTATTGTGATCTTTCTTGATGGCATATTCATACATCATGATCATATTGCCCATCATCAATTGCATGATCACATAGTCACTTTGAGCACCAATTACCATGTTCATGCTTTTGATACACCGTCCCATTATGACATCATTTTGCACAATGGTTGCATTGATCACATTCACAATACATTTGTGTGCACAATGAATGATTTGCATATCATTATGTATGATCTTACTAAGCTTCATGCGCTTTGTCACAAACAATCTTGTCGAACGGACTCATGTTTACTTGATGGACACCTTGTGTGCGCTAACCATTGTATTTCCAAGTGTCGTTTGTGTTTGCTCCTTTTGCATGTATACCACTCCGGAGACACCATGGAGTACTTGGATTGCGCCATGTCTTCCACTTCGTCCAACTACAAGTCCGTCCACAACAACCATTTCCATGGTGATGAGGTTCTTGATCCGAGGACGGATCTTTCCCAAGGGAGGGGAGATGATGCGGAGCATCCTATGATCATCCCCATGTACACGACGACTACTCCACAAGCCCCAAGTGTCCATACAATGAGACCTCAAGCATACGCCATTGGACTTAAGGTGAACCCGCTCCTCTTCAAGATTTACATGAATATCGATTGGACTTGGTTGCTACCTCACCATGGAACATTGTGCATCATTAGGTACGAAGGAACCGCCACCAAGCAGCTAGGAAGCTTCCCGGAGGCCAAAGAGAAGGACCCCAAGACCCAAGAGCTGACCGGAAGCGTCAAGATGAAGAAAAGGAAGTGTGCACAAATTGCACTACCGGACAGTCCGGTCCCAACAGCGGACAGTCCGGTCGCACTGAAAATGCACTATCGGACAGTCCGGTCCCCACAGCGAACAGTCCGGTGGCACACGAAAATGCATCTGTCCTCACCGGACTATCCGGTCCTTACCACCGGACTGTCCGGTAGGCCCAGTTTCGCTACGAATTGGGCTAAAAAGCCCATGTAACCTCCGAGGCCCATACCCCTTCGCCCCTAGACTATATATTCCGTGCTCCTCTCAGTTTTTTGGGGTTAGCTAAGATTAGAACTAGACATTAGAGCTTAGCTCATGTATCTCCCCTTGTGGGTTTCCTCTTGAGGGAGAAGACTCCCTTGGAGTTCAAGGCCTCCATTGGAGAAGATCCCCAGGGATTCAAAACCCCTTCTAGGGAAGGATCTATCTAGATCATCAAGACCTCATCTCCTTTGGATTTGGGATGAACTTTACCTTGTATCTTTCCCTTTGTTGTTCTTGTACCTTTGTGGATCTTGTGTGATTGTGAGTCTAGTGGATGTGTGATTGGACTTGTTCTAGAGTGTTTTCCTCTTGTGATTTCCCCTCTTGTTCTTCGTGTTCTTCGTGGATTCCCCTCCAATTTGTGAAAGATCTCCACTTTGGGTCTCCACCCTACAACAAAAGGTCTTTGACAAAGTTCAAGGGGTTGACTACGATGAGACTTTCTCACCCGTAGCGATGCTTAAGTCCGTCAGAATCATGTTAGCAATTGCCGCATTTTATAATTATGAAATCTGGAAAATGATGTCAAAATGGCATTCCTTAATGGATATCTTAAAGAAGAGTTATATATGATGCAACCAGAATGTTTTGTCGATCCTAAAAGTGCTAACAAAGCATGCAAGCTTCAGCGATCCATCTATGGACTGGTGCAAGCATCTCGGAGTTGGAATATACGCTTTGATGAGGTGATCAAAGCATATGGTTTTATACAGACTTATGGTGAAGCCTGTATTTACAAGTGAGTGGCAGCTCTGTATCATTTCTGATATTATATGTGAATGACATATTGTTGATTGGAGATGATATAGAATTTCTGGATAGCATAAAAGGATACTTGAATAAGAATTTTTCAATGAAAAACCTCGGTGAAGCTACTTACATATTGGCATGAAGATCTATTTGGATAGATCGAGACGCTTAATAGGACTTTCACAAAGCACATACCTTGGGAAAAGTTTTGAAGAAGTTCAAAATGGATCAGTCAAAGAAAGGGTTCTTGCCTGTGTTGTAAGGTGTGAAGTTGAGTAAGACTCAAAGCCCGACCACGGCAGAAGATAGAGAGACAATGAAAGTCATTCCCTATGCCTCAGCCATAGGTTCTATAAAGTATGCCATGTTGTGGACCAGACCAGTTGTGTGCCTTGCTATGAGTTTGGCAAGGGGGTACAATAGTGATCCCGGAGTGGATCACTGGATAGCGGTCAAAATTATCCTTAGGTACCTAAAGAGGACTAAGGAAATGTTTCTCGGTTATGGAGGTGATAAAGGGTTCGTTGTAAAGGGTTACGTCGATGCAAGCTTTAAAACTTATCCAGATGACTTGGAGTCTCAATCTGGATACATATTGAAAGTGGGAGCAATTAGCTAGAGTAGTGTAACACCCCGCATGTAACTTGCCATATTTGTAACTCCGACTCTTGCCATTTTCGTCTATGTGATATGTTTTTCCCTCCGTTGTCGGGTTTTTGTCTTTCGTTTTGTATTTTGTCATGTCATGCATTTTCATATCATGTCATCATGTGCATTGCATTCGCATACGTGTTCGTCTCATGCATCCGAGCATTTTCCCCGTTGTCCGTTTTGCAATCCGGCGCTCCTATCTCCTCCGGTGCACCCCTCTTGTTTTCTTTCGTGTGCGTGTGTCAAACTTTCTCGGAATGGACCGAGGCTTGTCAAGTGGTCTTAATATACCACCCGGAGACTACCGGTCAAGTTTCGTTCCATTTGGAGGTCGTTTGGTACTCCAACGGTTAACCGGGCCTCTGCAATGTCCATTTGAGTGTCCAGCAAAAACCCTCCAAACCAGCCCAAAACCCACCAAACTCTCTTCCATGCTCTAGGTCGTTCGATCACGATCGTGTGGGCGAAAACCGCACCTCATCTGGAGTCTCCTAGCTCCCTCTACCTATTTATATGTGGGCATCCCGAAAACGAAATCGCAGTCTCCCGTAACCCTAAATCGTCTCTCCGCGGGCGGACGCGTCCAGCGCCGCCGGACGAAGTCGCCGCCGCCCCGCGGCCAACCCGCGTCTGCCACGTGGCCCCGCCGGCCGCCGCCGCCGAAGCCCGCCCGGGCCCGGGCCAGGCCCTCCCGGCCCGCGCGCCCGATCCCCGCCGCCTGGCTCCGCCCGAGCCGCGCGCTCGCCTCGCCGCCGCCGGCGCCGCCGAGCTCGACGGCCGGCCCCGCCGACCCGCCGGATCCCTCTGCCGCCGCCGCGCCTCGGCAACCCCGCCGCCCGTGCCCGCCGGTCTCCTCTGCCGCCGCCGCGCCTCGGGAACCCCGCCGCCCTCGCCGGCGCCGGGCCCCGCCGTCCGCTGCCTCGCCGGCGTCGACCTCTCTCGCCGGAGCCGAGCCCGAGCTCCTGTAGTCCGGCCGGATCTGGATCGGTAACTCCCCCGTTGACTTTCCTCGACCCCCCTCTTTTCTCCAAGTCCCTAAAACTCTTCAGTATATGCCCTTGTTCGTGATGCGATAACTTCTTGCATGTAGCTCCGATTCGCGCGTGTAATATGTCAAATTGTTCGTCTCATGATGCTCTTCATTTTGTTCAATCGCACCATGTTCATTAGAGGTCATCGTGATGCCCAAATCTTCATTGGAAGAGGGCTAGTTGCTGTTATTCTCTGGTTCTTGACAGAACTTGGAGATTTGTCATTTTTGTATCATTTATTCTGTGCATCTTTTGAGCATGAGCTCTATATGTGTTTTTAAGTATGCCATGCCATCTTTCCAGTGGTATAGTCCATGTATTTTTTTGATCTCTGTGGCGACTAGCACAAGCATGCAAAGTAGGCCCCGTAATATTTCTGATTTCAGGGACTTAGTGATTTCTCTAAGTCCTTGTCTGCTGTAATTTTGTTGCCATGTAAACTTGATGCTACAGAGAGATCCATGCATATTTTGGAGATGTTCAGTAAGGATGTTTTGTAAATATAGTTGTAATTGATCCATTCCTGCAATTGTTTGCAATTATGGAGTGCCATAGGATGACTCAATCTTGCTCTACTTTTGCTATAAAATATTTCTGGTAGATTCTTAACATGATATTCATTTTTGCCAAGCTTATTGTAGTTGATCCATACATGCTATTCTTTTGTTCTTGCCATGGTTAGCTTCATAAACATGCCATCTTGCTGTAGGTATACTTGGTTTGTCATGCATTGCTCTGTAGTGAGTGCATCAAGCTCACAAAGAGGCCTACACATTAATATTTCTGCCATGCTCTGTTTTCTGCAAAGTCTGAAACCTGATAACGAAACTTGCTATGTTTACATGCTTGCCATCATATCTTCTGGTCCTTTTTGGCTTATGGTCAGTAAGGAACTTTTGTCATGTGCATTTAGTAGAACACTGCCATGCCTTGTTTTGCTATGTTAAGTTCCTGTAGCATGTTGATTTCATGCTATGAACATTGCTACCTGATGCTGATTTCTGCCATGTCCAGTTTTTCACCAAGTCTGTGAACCTGTAATCTTTTGCACTTTTGTCATGCTTGTTTGAGCTTGATATGTTGTGAACTAGCCGTAGCTCAGTGTTCATCTTTTGTCAAGAATCTCCTGTAGATTACTGCCATGTGCGTTGTTGCTATGTTGGGGTGCTGTAGCATTGTTGCTTGTTGCATTTTAAGTGCTATCTTACTGTTTATCACAGATTCGTGTCATTCTTGTTTTGCTTGGCATTTGCAAACCGTGCATCCGATTCCGGTGATCTTTATATCGATTTCGACCGAAATCATCTCATCTTTCCAGTGGCATGCTTGGTTTGCCAAGTTACTGCCATGTTCATCATTTTCCTTCCGGAGCACGCATATGCATCGCATATCATATCTTGCATATCATACATGTTTTGCATCATGTTGCTTGCGCATTTCTTGTTGTTGATTGTGGTTCCGTTTGTTTGTGTTCTTTTCTGGGTAGAGCCGGGAGACGAGTTCGTGAACGAGGAACCTGTCGAGTACGCTTACGAGGATCAAGCTTTCGACAACTCTGAGAATCTTGCAGGCAAGATGACCACCCCTCGAAATCACTTCTATCTTTGCTATGCTAGTTGTTCGCTCTATTGCCATGCTCGCTACCTATCTCTTGCTATATCATGTCTCCTATTTTAGCCATGTCAGCCTCTAACCATCCTTTCCTAGCAAACCGTTGTTTGGCTAAGTTACCGCTTTTGCTCAGCCCTTCTTATAACGTTGCTAGTTGCAGGCGAAGTTGAAGTTTGTTCCATGTCGGAACATGGATATGTTGGGATATCACAATATCTCTTATTTAATTAATGCATCTATATATTTGGTAAAGGGTGGAAGGCTCGGCCTTATGCCAGGTGTTTTGTTCCACTCTTGCCGCCCTAGTTACTGTATACCGGAATTATGTTCCTTGATTTTGCGTTCCTTACACGGTCGGGTGATTTATGGGACCCCCTTGACAGTTCGCCTTGAATAAAACTCCTCCAGCAAGGCCCAACCTTGGTTTTACCATTTGCGACCTATACCTTTTTTCCCCGGGTTTTCTAGAGCCCGAGGGTCATCTTTATTTTAAACCCCCGGGCCAGTGTTCCTCTGAGTGCTGGTCCAAACTAGAGCCACTTGCAGCGCCACCTTGGGGAAACTCGAGGATTGGTTTTAGCTGTACGTAGTGTTCATCCGGTGTGCCCTGAGAACGAGATATGTGCAGCTCCTATCGGGATTTGTCGGCACATTCGGGCGGCTTTGCTGGTCTTGTTTTACCATTGTCGAGATGTCTTGTAAACCGGGATTCCGAGACTGATCGGGTTTTTCCGGGAGAAGGTTTATCCTTCGTTGACCATGAGAGCTTATGATGGGCTAAGTTGGGATACCCCTGCAGGGTATTATCTTTCGAAAGCCGTGCCCGCGGTTATGAGGCAGATGGGAATTTGTTAATGTCCGGTTGTAGATAACTTGTCAGTTGACCCAATTAAAATACATCAACTGCGTGTGTAGCCGTGATGGTCTCTTCTCGGCGGAGTCCGGGAAGTGAACACGGTCTGAGTTATGTATGACGTAACTAGGTGTTCAGGATCACTTCTTGGTCATTGCTAGATGACGTCCGTTCCATTGCTTCTCTTCTCGCTCTCATTTGCGCAAGTTAGCCACCATACATGCTTTTGCCGCTGCAGCTCCACCTCTTTACACCTTCCTTTCCTATAAGCTTAACTAGTCTTGACTCGCGGGTGTGAGATTGCTGAGTCCCCGTGACTCACAGATTCTACCAAACAGTTGCAGGTGCCGACGATGCCAGTGCAGATGATGGCGTCGATCTCAAGTGCGAGTTCGACGAGGAACGTGGTCGTTACTATGTGTCTTTTCCTGATGATCAGTAGAGGAGCCCAGTTGGGACGATCGGGGATCTAGCATTTGGGGTTGTCTTATTTTCATCTGGATTTTGGCCGTAGTCGGTCTATATGATTGTATTTTGGATGATGTATGAATGTTATTTATGTATTGTGTGAAGTGGCGATTGTAAGCCAACTCTTTATCCCATTCTTGTTCATTACATGGGATTGTGTGAAGATGGCCCTTCTTGCGACAAAACCACTATGCGGTTATGCCTCTAAGTCGTGCCTCGACACGTGGGAGATATAGCCGCATCGTGGGCGTGACAAGTAGCTCCATACAAAGCTTTGTAGACATAGAAATTAGCAAAATACATACGGATCTGAATGTGACAGGCCCGTTGACTAAACTTCCCTCACAAGCAAAACATGATCACACCTTAGTAGTCTTTGGGTGTTAATCACATGGCGATGTGAACTAGATTATTGACTCTAGTAAACTCTTTGGGTATTGGTCACATGGCAATGTGAACTATGGGTGTTAAATCACATGGTGATGTGAACTAGATTATTGACTCTAGTGCAAGTGGGAGACTGAAGGAAATATGCCCTAGAGGCAATAATAAAGTTGTTATTTTATATTTCCTTATTCATGATAAAGGTTTATTATTCATGCTAGAATTGTATTGATCGGAAACTTAAATACATGTGTGAATACATAAACAAATACTGTGTCCCTAGTGAGCCTCTACTAGACTAGCTCATTGATCAAAGATGGTTAAGGTTTCCTAACCATAGACAAGAGTTGTCATTTGATAACGGGATCACATCATTAGGAGAATGATGTGATGGATAAGACCCATCCGTTAGCTTAGCATAATGATCGTTCAGTTTATTGCTATTGCTTTCTTCATGTCAAATAAATATTCCTTCGACTATGAGATTATGCAACTCCCGAATACCGGAGGAATGCCTTGTGTGCTATAAAATGTCACAACGTAACTGGGTGATCATAAAGATGCTCTACAGGTATCTCTTAAGGTGTTTGTTGAGTTGGCATAGATCAAGATTAGGATTTGTCACTCCGAGTAGAGGTATCTCTGGGCCCTCTCGGTAATACACATCATAAGAAGCCTTGCAAGCAAATGACTAATGAGTTAGTTACGAGATGATGTATTACAAAACGAGTAAAGAAGAGACTTGCCGGTAACGAGATTGAACTAGGTATGAAGATACCGACGATAGAATCTCGGGCAAGTAACATACCGATGGACAAAAGGGAATTGCGTTGTCACGCCCAATATGCGATACTATCCTAAAGAGACTCGCAGGTCCCACCAAGGATAGAACCGCATATTGAAACGCTTTTGCAAGGTGGATATCATTACATCAATATTACATAATAGAAGGGGATACATACAAGGCATACACATGCCGCAAGAATACATCAATACATCATACATAAGATCAACATCCGACTACGGATGAAACTGTTGGGGAACGTAGTAATTTCAAAAAAATTCCTACTCACACGCAAGATCATGGTGATGCATAGCAATGAGAGGGGAGAGTGTTGTCCACGTACCCTCGTAGACCGACAGCGGAAGCGTTATCACAACGCCGTTGATGTAGTCGTACGTCTTCACGATCCGACCGATCAAGTACCGAACGTACGGCACCTCCGAGTTCTACACACGTTCAGCTCGATGACGTCCCTCGAACTCCGATCCAGCCGAGTGTTGAGGGGAGAGTTTCGTCAGCACGACGGCGTGGTGACGATGATGATGTTGCACCGACGCCGGGCTTCGCCTAAGCTCCGCAACGGTATTATCGAGGTGTAATATGGTGGAGGGGGGAACCGCACACGGCTAAGAGATCTCAAGGATCAATTGTTGTGTCCATGGGGTGCCCCCTGCCCCCGTATATAAAGGAGCAAGGGAGGAGGAGGCCGGCCCTAGGAGGGGCGCACCAAGTGTGGAGTCCTACTAGGACTCCCTAGTCCTAGTAGGATTCCACCTCCCATATGGAATAGGAAAAGAGGAAGGGAAAAAGAGAAGGAAGGAAGGGGGCGCCCCCCTTCCCTAGTCCAATTCGGACCAGACCAAGGGGAGGGGTGCGGCCACCCTTGAGGCCCTTTTTCTTCTTTCCCGTATGGCCCAATAAGGCCCAATACGTATTCCCGTAACTCTCCGGTACTCCGAAAAATATCCGAATCACTCGGAACCTTTCCGAAGTCCGAATATAGTCGTCCAATATATCGATCTTTACGTCTCGACCATTTCGAGACTCCTCGTCATGTCCCCGATCTCATCCGGGACTCCGAACTCCTTCGGTACATCAACATACATAAACTCATAATAAAACTGTCATCGTAACTTTAAGCGTGCGGACCCTACGGGTTCGAGAACTATGTAGACATGACCGAGACACGTCTCCGGTCAATAACCAATAGCGGGACCTGGATGCCCATATTGGCTCCCACATATTCTACGAAGATCTTTATCGGTCAGACCGCATAACAACATACGTTGTTCCCTTTGTCATCAGTATGTTACTTGCCCGAGATTCGATCGTCGGTATCTCGATACCTAGTTCAATCTCGTTACCGGCAAGTCTCTTTACTCGTTCCGTAACACATCATCCCGCAACTAACTCATTAGTCACAATGCTTGCAAGGCTTATAGTGATGTGCATTACCGAGTGGGCCCAGAGATACCTCTCCGACAATCGGAGTGACAAATCCTAATCTCGAAATACGCCAACCCAACAAGTACCTTTGGAGACACCTGTAGAGCACCTTTATAATCACCCATTTACGTTGTGACGTTTGGTAGCACACAAAGTGTTCCTCCGGTAAACGGGAGTTGCATAATCTCATAGTCATAGGAACATGTATAAGTCATGAAGAAAGCAATAGCAACATACTAAACGATCGGGTGCTAAGCTAACGGAATGGGTCAAGTCAATCACGTCATTCTCCTAATGAGGTGATCCCGTTAATCAAATGACAACTCATGTCTATGGCTAGGAAACATAACCATCTTTGATTAACGAGCTAGTCAAGTAGAGGCATACTAGTGACACTCTGTTTGTCTATGTATTCACACATGTATTATGTTTCCGGTTAATACAATTCTAGCATGAATAATAAACATTTATCATGATATAAGGAAATAAATAATAACTTTATTATTGCCTCTAGGGCATATTTCCTTCAGTCTCCCACTTGCACTAGAGTCAATAATCTAGTTCACATCGCCATGTGATTTAACATCAATAGTTCACATCACCATGTGATTAACACCCATAGTTCACATCGTCATGTGACCAACACCCAAAGGGTTTACTAGAGTCAATAATCTAGTTCACATCGCTATGTGATTAACACCCAAAGAGTACTAAGGTGTGATCATGTTTTGCTTGTGAGATAATTTTAGTCAACGGGTCTGTCACATTCAGATCCGTAAGTATTTTGCAAATTTCTATGTCTACAATGCTCTGCACGGAGCTACTCTAGCTAATTGCTCCCACTTTCAATATGTATCTAGACCGAGACTTAGAGTCATCTAGATTAGTGTCAAAACTTGCATCGACGTAACCTTTTACGACGAACCTTTTGTCACTTCCATAATCGAGAAACATATCCTTATTCCAGTAAGGATAATTTTGACCGCTGTCCAGTGATCTACTCCTAGATCACTATTGTACTCCCTTGCCAAAATCAGTGTAGGGTATACAATAGATCTGGTACACAGCATGTTATACTTTATAGAACCTATGGCCAAGGCATAGGGAATGACTTTCATTCTCTTTCTATCTTTTGCCGTGGTCGGGCTTTGAGTCTTACTCAATTTCACACCTTGTAACACAGGCAAGAACTCTTTCTTTGACTGTTCTATTTTGAACTACTTCAAAATCTTGTTAAGGTATGTACTCATTGAAAAAACTTATCAAGCGTCTTGATCTATCTCTATAGATCTTGATGCTCAATATGTAAGCAGCTTCACCGAGGTCTATCTTTGAAAAACTTCTTTCAAACACTCCTTTATGCTTTGCAGAATAATTCTACATTATTTCCGATCAACAATATGTCATTCACATATACTTATCAGAAATGCTGTAGTGCTCCCACTCACTTTCTTGTAAATACAAGCTTCACCGCAAGTCTGTATAACACTATATTCTTTGATCAACTTATCAAAGTGTATATTCCAACTCCGAGATGCTTGCACCAGTCCATAGATGGATCGCTGGAGCTTGCATATTTTGTTAGCACCTTTAGGATTGACAAAACCTTCTGGTTGCATCATATACAACTCTTCTTTAATAAATCCATTAAGGAATGCAGTTTTGTTTATCCATTTGCCATATTTCATAAAATGCGGCAATTGCTAACATGATTCGGACAGACTTAAGCATAGATACGAGTGAGAAACTCTCATCGTAGTCAACACTTTGAACTTGTCGAAAACCTTTTTTCGACAATTCTAGCTTTGTAGATAGTAACACTACTATCAGCGTCCGTCTTCCTCTTGAAGATCCATTTATTCTCAATTGCTTGCCGATCATCGGGCAAGTCAACCAAAGTCCACACTTTGTTCTCATACATGGATCTCATCTCAGATTTCATGGCCTCAAGCCATTTTGCGGAATCTGGGCTCACCATCGCTTCTTCATAGTTCGTAGGTTCGTCATGGTCTAGTAACATAACCTCCAGAACAGGATTACCGTACCACTCTGGTGCGGATCTTGATCTAGTTGACCTACGAAGTTCAGTAATAACTTGATCTGAAGTTTCATGATCATTATCATTAACTTCCTCACTAATTGGTGTAGGTGTCACAGAAACAGATTTCTGTGATGAACTACTTTCCAATAAGGGAGCAGGTACAGTTACCTCATCAAGTTCTACTTTCCTCCCACTCACTTCTTTCGAGAGAAACTCCTTCTCTAGAAAGGATCCATTCTTAGCAACGAATGTCTTGCCTTCGGATCTGTGATAGAAGGTGTACCCAACTGTCTCCTTTGGGTATCCTATGAAGACACATTTCTCCGATTTGGGTTTGAGCTTATCAGGATGAAACTTTTTCACATAAGCATCGCAACCCCAAACTTTAAGAAACGACAACTTTGGTTTCTTGCCAAACCACAGTTCATAAGGCGTCGTCTCAACGGATTTTGATGGTGCCCTATTTAACGTGAATGTAGCTGTCTCTAATGCATAACCCAAAACGATAGTGGTAAATTGGTAAGAGACATCATAGATTGCACTATATCCAATAAAGTACGGTTATGACGTTCGGACACACCATTACACTGTGGTGTTCCAGGTGGCGTGAGTAGTGAAACTATTTCACATTGTTTTAACTGAAGGCCAAACTCGTAACTCAAATATTTTACCTCTGCGATCATATCGTAGAAACTTTTATTTTCTTGTTACGATGATTCTCCACTTCACTCTGAAATTCTTTGAACTTTTCAAATGTTTCAGACTTTGTGTTTCATCAAGTAGATATACCCATATCTGCTCAAATCATCTGTGAAGGTCAGAAAATAATGATACCTGCTACGAGCCTCAATATTCATCGGACCACATACATCTGTATGTATGATTTCCAACAAATCTGTTGCTCTCTCCATAGTTCCGGAGAACGGCGTTTTAGTCATCTTGCCCATGAGGCACGGTTCGCAAGCATCAAGTGATTCATAATCAAGTGATTCCAAAATCCCATCAGTATGGAGTTTCTTCATGCGCTTTACACCAATATGACCTAAACGGCAGTGCCACAAATAAGTTGCACTATCATTATTAACTTTGCATCTTTTGGCTTCAATATTATGAATATGTGTATCACTACGATCGAGATCCAACAAACCATTTTCGTTGGTGTGTATGACCATAAAGGTTTTTATTCATGTAAACAGAACAACAATTGTTCTCTAACTTAAATGAATAACCGTATTGCAATAAACATGATCAAATCATATTCATGCTCAACGCAAACACCAAATAACACTTATTTAGTTTCAACACTAATCCCGAAAGTACAGGGAGTGTGCGATGATGATCATATCAATCTTGGAACTACTTCCAACACACATCGTCACCTCGCCTTTTACTAGTCTCTGTTTATTCTGCAACTCCCGTTTCGAGTTACTACTCTTTAGCAACTGAACCAGTATCAATTACCAAGGGATTGCTATAAACACTAGTAAAGTACACATCAATAATCTGTATATCAAATATACCTTTGTTCACTTTGCCATCCTTCTTATCCACCAAATAGTTGGGGTAGTTCCGCTTCCAGTGACCAGTCCCTTTGCAGTAGAAGCACTTAGTCTCAGGCTTAGGACCAGACTTAGGCTTCTTCACTTGAGCAGCAACTTGCTTGCCGTTCTTTTTGAAGTTCCCCTTTTCCCTTTGCCCTTTTATTGAAACTAGCGGTCTCGTCAACCATCAACACTTGAAGTGGTCTCGTCAACCATCAACACTTGATGTTTTTCTTGATTTCTACCTTCGTCGATTTCAGCATCACGAAGAGCTCGGGAATTACTTTCGTCATCCCTTGCATACCATAGTTCATCACGAAGTTCTACTAACTTGGTGATGGTGACTAGAGAATTCTGTCAATCACTATTTTATCTGGAAGATAAACTCCCACTTGATTCAAGCGATTGTAGTACCCAGACAATCTGAGCACATGCTCACTAGTTGAGCGATTCTCCTCCATCTTTTTGCTATAGAACTTGTTGGAGATTTCATATCTCTCAACTCGGGTATTTGCTTGAAATATTAACTTCAACTCCTGGAACATCTCATATGGTCCATGACGTTCAAAACGTCTTTGAAGTCCCGATTCTAAGCCGTTAAGCATGGTGCACTAAACTATCAAGTAGTCATCATATTGAGCTAGCCAAACGTTCATAACGTCTGCATCTGCTCCTGCAATAGGTCTGTCACCTAGCGGTGCATCAAGGACATCTTTGCTACTAACATCTTTCAACATAATTTTTCTCTAGGAACAAAAAATAAACACAGGGAAGCAACAACGCGAGCTATTGATCTACAACATAATGTGCAAAATACTATCAGGACTAAGTTCATGATAAATTTAAGTTCAATTAATCATATTACTTAAGAACTCCCACTTAGATAGACATCTCTCTAATCATCTAAGTGATTACGTGATACAAAGCAACTAAACCATGTCCGATTAACACGTGAGATGGAGTAGTTTCAATGGTGAACATCACTATGTTGATCATATCTACTATATGATTCACGCTCGACCTTTCGATCTCTGTGTTCCGAGGCCATATCTGTATATGCTAGGCTCGTCAAGTTTAACCTGAGTATTCCGCGTGTGCAACTGTTTTGCACCCGTTGTATTTGAACGTAGAGCCTATCACACCCGATTAACACGTGGTGTCTCAGCACGAAGAACTTTTACAACGGTGCATACTCAGGGAGAACACTTTTATCTTGAAATTTTAGTGAGAGATCATCTTATAATGCTACCGTCAATCAAAGCAAGATAAGATGCATAAAGGATTAACATCACATGCAATCAATATAAGTGATATGATATGGCCATCATCATCTTGTGCTTGTGATCTCCATCTCCGAAGCACCGTCATGATCACCATCGTCACCGGCGTGACACCTTGATCTCCATCGTAGCATCGTTGTCGTCTCGCCAACTTATTGCTTTTACGACTATCGCTACCGCTTAGTGATAAAGTAAAACTATTACATGGCGATTGCATCTCATACAATAAAGCGACAACCATATGGCTCCTGCCAGTTGCCGATAACTCGGTTACAAAACATGATCATCTCATACAACACATTATATCACATCATGTCTTGACCATATCACATCACAACATGCCCTGCAAAAACAAGTTAGACGTCCTCTACTTTGTTGTTGCAAGTTTTACGTGGCTGCTACGGGCTTAGCAAGAACCGTTCTTACCTACGCATCAAAACCACAACGATAGTTTGTCAAGTTGGTGCTGTTTTAACCTTCGCAAGGACCGGGCGTAGCCACACTCGGTTCAACTAAAGTGAGAGAGACAGACACTCGCCAGTCACCTTTAAGCAACGAGTGCTCCGAACGGTGAAACCAGTCTCGCGTAAGCGTACGCGTAATGTCGGTCCGGGCCGCTTCATCTCACAATACCGCTGAACCAAAGTATGACATGCTGGTAAGCAGTATGACTTATATCGCCCACAACTCACTTGTGTTCTACTCGTGCATAGCATCAACGCATAAAACCAGGCTCGGATGCCACTGTTGGGGAACGTAGTAATTTCAAAAAAACTCCTACGCACACGCAAGATCATGGTGATGCATAACAACGAGAGGGGAGAGTGTTGTCCACGTACCCTCGTAGACCGACAGCGGAAGTGTTATCACAACGCGGTTGATGTAGTCGTACGTCTTCACGATCCGACCGATCAAGTACCGAACGTACGGCACCTCCGAGTTCTACACACGTTCAGCTCGATGACGTCCCTCGAACTCCGATCCAGCCGAGTGTTGAGGGAGAGTTTCGTCAGCACGACGGCATGGTGACGATGATGATGTTCCACCGACGCAGGGCTTCGCCTAAGCTCCGCAACGGTATTATCGAGGTGTAATATGGTGGAGGGGGGCACCGCACACGGCTAAGAGATCTCAAGGATAAATTGTTGTGTCCATGGGGTGCCCCCCTGCCCCCGTATATAAAGGAGCAAGGGAGGAGGAGGCCGCCCTAGGAGGGGCGCACCAAGTGTGGAGTCCTACTAGGACTCCCTAGTCCTAGTAGGATTCCACCTCCCATATGGAATAGGAAAAGAGGAAGGGAAAAAGAGAAGGAAGGAAGGGGGCGCCCCCTTCCCTAGTCCAATTCGGACCAGACCAAGGGGAGGGGTGCGGCCACCCTTGAGGCCCTTTTTCTTCTTTCCCGTATGGCCCAATAAGGCCCAATACGTATTCCCGTAACTCTCCGGTACTCCGAAAAATACCCGAATCACTCGGAACCTTTCCGAAGTCCGAATATAGTCGTCCAATATATCGATCTTTACGTCTCGACCATTTCGAGACTCCTCGTCATGTCCCCGATCTCATCCGGGACTCCGAACTCCTTCGGTACATCAACATACATAAACTCATAATAAAACTGTCATCGTAACTTTAAGCGTGCGGACCCTACGGGTTCGAGAACTATGTAGACATGACCGAGACACGTCTCCGGTCAATAACCAATAGCGGGACCTGGATGCCCATATTGGCTCCCACATATTCTACGAAGATCTTTATCGGTCAGACCGCATAACAACATACGTTGTTCCCTTTGTCATCAGTATGTTACTTGCCCGAGATTCGATCGTCGGTATCTCGATACCTAGTTCAATCTCGTTACCGGCAAGTCTCTTTACTCGTTCCGTAACACATCATCCCGCAACTAACTCATTAGTCACAATGCTTGCAAGGCTTATAGTGATGTGCATTACCGAGTGGGCCCAGAGATACCTCTCCGACAATCGGAGTGACAAATCCTAATCTCGAAATACGCCAACCCAACAAGTACCTTTGGAGACACCTGTAGAGCACCTTTATAATCACCCATTTACGTTGTGACGTTTGGTAGCACACAAAGTGTTCCTCCGGTAAACGGGAGTTGCATAATCTCATAGTCATAGGAACATGTATAAGTCATGAAGAAAGCAATAGCAACATACTAAACGATCGGGTGCTAAGCTAACGGAATGGGTCAAGTCAATCACGTCATTCTCCTAATGAGGTGATCTCGTTAATCAAATGACAACTTATGTCTATGGCTAGGAAACATAACCATCTTTGATTAACGAGCTAGTCAAGTAGAGGCATACTAGTGACACTCTGTTTGTCTATGTATTCACACATGTATTATGTTTCCGGTTAATACAATTCTAGCATGAATAATAAACATTTATCATGATATAAGGAAATAAATAATAACTTTATTATTGCCTCTAGGGCATATTTCCTTCAGAAACACAAACAGAAACTCAAACGACAACCACCCTGCTAGCCCAGGCTGCCGACCTGGAACCTATCCCCTGATCGAAGAAGAAGCAGAAGAAGAACTCCAAAACAAGTAACATCGCTCTCGCGTCATGATCATCGCAAAACCTGTACCTGCAACTGGTGTTGTAGTAATCAGTGAGCCACGAGGACTCAGCAATCCCATTACCATGGGTATCAAAGCTTAATGGGTAAGGAAGGGGTAAAGTGGTGAGGTTGCAGCAGCGACTAAGCAAGTATGGTGGCTAACATACGCAAATAAGAGCGAGAAGAGAAGCAACGGAACGGTCGTGAAACTAGCAATGATCAAGAAGTGATACTGAACTCCTACTTACGTCAAACATAACCCATAAACCGTGTTCACTTCCCAGACTCCGCCGAGAAGAGACCATCACGGCTACACACGCGGTTGATGCGTTTTAATTGAGGTCAAGTGTCAAGTTCTCTACAACCGGATATTAACAAATTCCCATCTGCCACATAACCGCGGGCACGGCTCTCGAAAGTTTATACCCTGCAGGGGTGTCCCAACTTAGCCCATTATAAGCTCTCACGGTCAACGAAGGATATTCCTTCTCCCGGGAAGACCCGATCAGTCTCGGAATCCCGGTTACAAGACATTTCGACAATGGTAAAACAAGTCCAGCAAAGCCGCCCGGTGCACCGACATCCCGATAGGAGCTACACATATCTCGTTCTCAGGGCAACACCGGATAAGTCAAGCTACGAGTAAAACCAGCCCTCAAGTTTCCTCGAGGTGGCCCCGCAGGTTGCTCGGTTCGGACCAACACTTAGAGAAGCACTGGCCCAGGGGGGTTAAAATAAAGATGACCCTCGGGATGCGCGACTCCCAAGGGAAAAGGCTAGGTGAGGCAAATGTAAAAACCAAGGTTGGGCCTTGCTGGAAGAGTTTTATTCAAAGCGAACTGTCAAGGGGGTCCCATAAATCACCCAACCGCGTAAGGGACGCAAAATCAAGGAACATAACACCGGTATGACGGAAACTAGGGCGGCAAGAGTGGAACAAAATACCAGGCATAAGGCCGAGCCTTCCACCCTTTACCAAGTATATAGATGCATTAAATAGATAAGAGATATTGTGATATCCCAACATAAACATAATCCAACATGGAGCAATCTTCATCTTCACCTGCAATTAGCAACGCTATAAGAGGGTCTGAGCAAAGCGGTAACATAGCCAAACAATGGTTTGCTAGGAAGGATGACAAAGGTTAGAGGTTCATGGCAATTTGGGAGGCTTGAAGAGCAAGTGATAGGTGGCGCAGCAAAGCGATAGAACGAAGCAACTAGCATAGCAATGATAGTAATGAGATCCAAGGTGACGGTCACCTTGCCTGAAATCCCGCTAGGAAGAAGAACGAGTCCATAAAGAAGATGAAGCCACGAAGACGAACCAAGCGTAGACGAACGAATCCTCACGATCGCAACGAAACGGGAACTATCGAGAAGAAGCACACAACATGGTAAACACACCACACATAAACAAGGCATAATGCTCAACAAAGTATGATGCATGACAAGGCTACATGAAGCTACTCATGACAAGAGATGATGCATACAAGAGCAACACATCAAAGCAAGTTTAAATGAGGCCGGAAACAACATATAACAAATCCGGTAAGTCCTCATATGCAAATTTCGAAATTGGTCCAGATCTGAATAAACTTTATGTTCAAGTTTTTAAAAAGCAAGTTAAGATGCACCAAGATGATCTACACGAGTCAAGTTACATATAAAGTTCATTAGATTCGGAGTTACGGCCTAGAAGATATGAGCAAAACAAGTTGAGCATGGCATTGATGCAAAATGCATTCAAACATCAAGCAAACATACTCGAAACAAGGATGCAACAAGGTAACATGAAACTATATGCAAAACTAAGCAAGTTTCATATAGAGCATGCTCAAAACGGAGCAACGGTGCAATACATACACTCCAAACAAGATATAGCAACAATCTGTCCAAAACAGCAACTAGGCATCTAGCAAGCATCAAAACAATATGCTACAGCAACTCAACATGAAAACAAAAGGCATGGACATGATTTACAGGTAAAGCACAACAAAACATGAACACTGAGCTATCTCCAGAAACCACTAGAACATGCTCAAAAGGACATGGCCAGATTGCAAATAATAACAGTTTCACAGACTTTGCAGAAATTACTGGACATGGCAGAAATAACATCAGGTCGCAAAGTTTAGAGCTATCAAACAACATGCTACAGGAACATATCATAGCAAACAAACGCATGGCCTGAATCTACTAATTGCATAGGACAAAAGTCCCTTACTGATCACGAGCCAAAAAGGCACAGAAGATATGATGGCACCCAGGCAAACATAGCAAATAATATGACAGATTCAGACTTAATGAAAATAACAGGACATGGCAGAAACAACGATAAGTAGGCATGTTGGTGAGCTTGAACCACTCACCACAGAGCAATACATGGCATGACAAGGTAACCAACAGTAAGAATGCATAAATATGAATCTAACCATGGCAATAGCATAGTCATAGGGTGCATGGATCACTAGCAAAACACATGGCAAAACTGACCTTCATGTTAATAGGCTGACAGCAACATTATTTAGCAAGTTGAGAGCAAGATAGCAACAAGCTACAGCAGGCTATAAATGCAAACAAGGGCATGGATGGATATATCATAACATGTGTAACAAAACATCCTTAGTGAACATCTCCAGAGTATGCATAGAACTCATAGTGACAGCAGGTTTACATGGCATCACAACATAACAGACACACTTAGCAGAAATGGGTAAGTCACAGAAATCAGCAACATCATGGAAGCTAGTTTGCATGCTTGTGCTAGTCACCACATAGACCACAAAAATACAAGATAAGCACCACTGTAAAGATGGTATGATGTAGTTTAAAACACATGTAGAGCTCATGCTCATAGGATGCACACAAAATGCAATGAAAAAGACAAATCACCAAGTTCTGATAACAGACAGCAGTTAACATCATATAGCACTCTTGCAACGATGATTAGGGCATCAAGACGGACTCAAACAAGCGTGTCACAATGGAATGAAATGAAGAGCATCTCATGGTGACCATTACGATATATTACACGCGCAAAACGGAGCAGTACACATGAAGATATGATGCAATAAACATGGCAACAAAATGTTGAAAACTCCGGGACTTGGAGAAAATTCGAGGGGGGGAAGGAAAGTCAACCTCGTTTCCAGATCTAGGGTTCGGGCGCGCGGTTTACGAGGATGGCCGGAGCTGGGTCGCCGAAGGATGAGGCAGCGCCGGAGGACGACGGGGAAGGGTCGGCGGCGGTTCGGGGCGGCGGATCCCGCCGGATCTCGCCGGGCGGCGGCGCTGGTGCGGAGGGGCGGCGAAGGCGGCGAGGCACGGCGGCGGGGCAGCCGCTCGGGGCGAGGTCGGGCGCTGGCGGCGCGGGCCGAGGATGCAGTCCGGCGAGGCGGCAGAGCTCCGGCCGCCGGCGAGGCGCGCGGAGGGCGCGGAGGCACACGACGAGGCGGGCGCTGCGGGCGCGGTCGGGCCCGGCGCGGGCCGGCCGTGGGCCTCGCGGGCCGCGGCGGTGGGGAGGAGAGAGAGGAGGCGCGGGGAAGACGTAGCCATGTCCGGCGCGGGGGGTTTTGTCTGGTGGCGTGAGGTGGAAGGAGGCTAGGGTTTGCACCGCGAAATTCGGGGGAGAGGGCATATATATAGCTAGAGGGAGTTAGGAGAGTCCAAATGAGGTGCGGTTTTCGCCCACACAATCGTGATCGAACGACCGAGAGCATGGAGGGTGTTTGGAAGGGCTAGGTGGGCTGTGTGAAGAGGTGTTGGGCTGCACAAAAGAGGGATTTACGGCCACCCGATTAACCGTTGAGGCATCAAACGACCTCCAAATGGAACGAAATTTGACGGGCGGTCTACCGGTGATATACTAAGGCCACTCGGCAAATCTCGACCCATTCCGAGAACGTTTTTCTCCCGCTCACGAAAAGAAAAACAGAGGGGTGCAATGGGTGCGGCGAGAGTAACGGATCGCAAAACGGACAACGGGGAAAAGGACCGGATGCAAGTTTTGAAAAACATGATGATGCAATGCAGATGATGACATAGCAAAATGCAACACACAAGCAAATGACATGGCAACAACGACGAATAACTGGAAGACACCTGACGCATCAGATCCGGGGCGTTACATGCGTATGCTGTCATAACGGTTCGACCGATAAAGATCTTCGCATAATATGTAGGAGCCAATATGGGCATCCAGGTTCCGCTATTGGTTATTGACCGGAGTGGTGTCTCAGTCATGTCTACATAGTTCTCGAACCCGTAGGCTCCGCGTGCTTAACATTCGTTGATGATATAGTGTTATATGTTTTGGTGACCGAATGTTGTTCGGAGTCCCGGATGAGATCACGGACATGACGAGGAGTCTCTAAATGGTCGAGAGGTAAAGATTGATATGTTGGGAAACGTAGCATGGAATTTCAAAATTTTCCTAAGCACATGCAATGATCTATCCATGGAGATGCATAGCAACGAGGGGGAGAGTGTGTCTACGTACCCTCATAGACCATAAGCGGAAGCGTTTGACAACGCGGTTGATGCAGTCGAACTTCTTCGCGATCCAACCGATCGAGTACCGAACGTACGGCACCTCCGAGTTTAGCACACGCGCGGCTCGGTGACGTCTCCTCCTTCTTGATCCAGCAAGCGGGAGAGGAGAAGTAGATGGGATCACAACCAACACGATGGCATGGTGGTGATGGTCATGGTGGAGCACCGACAGCGCTTCGCTAAGCGTCGCCGGGACGAGGCAATGGAACTATGAAGTAACGGGAGAGAGAGGGGTACCAAGGGCTTGGTGTATCCTATTGGCGCGCCCCCTCCCCTCTATATATAGGTGGAAGGGCGTGGCAAACAGCCCCTCCAAGCCCTAGGGCGCAGCTAAGGGGGAGAGGACTTGGACTCCAAGTCCAATCCTATTCCTACTAGGACTCCTTCCTTATTTGCCTTCCCTAGCCACATGGGTTTTTGAGGACTTGATGCGCCTAGCCCAATAAGGCTAGGCCACCTCCCCGCAGCCCATGCTAGCCCTTGGGTCGTGGTGGACCCATTTGTGGACTTCTGGACCCCTCTGGAATCCTCCGGAACCTTCTGGAAGCTTCCCGGTACAATACAGAAAAAACTGCACCTTTTTCCGAAACCCAAAATATGACTTCATATATATAAATCTTTACCTCTCGACCATTCTGTCATGGAATTGTCACGACAGATGTCCTTAGTGTCAGGACTTAGTCGCGAGGCCAGCGCATCTATGTGGTAGCTTGAGAGGGGTTGATTGGGATGAGAGACGCAGGGCGGTTCAACGCACAAGACAAGGGTTTAGACAGCTTCGGGCCCCGGGAAACATCATCCGGTAATAGCCCTACATGTTGTTTGAGGCTAGGTCTCATTATGCTCATGAGAGAGTCGCCGGTAAGCCGGCTCTTTGTGTCTAGCCTTAGAGATTGTTTCTTGTTGCTTGTCCCTCTTTGGGGTGCCCTGCCCCTCCTTATATAAGTTAGAGGGGCGGGTTACATGTGGAGTCCTAGTAGGACTAGGACTAGTCTATCTTCTCTTACAAGTTAATTACAAGTCCGGGTCTTGTTTCCTTGTAAAGGAAATATTCGTCATCCCTTTCCTCTTAATCCGGCCCATCATAACATGAGCCGGCCTTCTGGGCTTTGAGCCTTGTTGTCCATCTGACCCGCCCGCCGGGTTACTAATGAGTCGCCAAGATCGGGCAGGTTATCTGTGAATCGCCAAGCTCCGGGCGGGTCACCAGTGAGTCGCCAATTCCGGCCGGGTCATACCGCGGGATATATCCCCGACATTAGCCCCCAGTTTAATTTGGATTTATCCATGTTAAACTGATCCTGTAAAATAAACACAAGAACAAACTTGATAGGTTGTGCTCCGGGTTAAATTTTGTAAGCCGGCACCTGATCATCTTTAAATCCTTGTCATTTCTTTCTTGATACATGCCCATGAACTCATAGAAAATCTCCTTTAGTAGATATGTTCAAACTTTGTGAATGCAAAAAATCCAGATACTTCTTTTGAGAAATCCGGGTCAATAGGCCAGCTTCAGAGTCAATTTGCTGGCATTGGTCTCTTGTAGAGAAATATTGTAAGAAACAATCCACTTGAATCGGCTTTCAATGCTCTGACTTGACAAAAATATTGGTCTTCAAATATTCAACTTATATTCATCCGGCTTAAAGATATAAAACTTGCCGGTTTATGAGTACCAAAATTGCCGGGTTATAAATAGATGATGCCAAGTCATAATTGTCGCCGACGCCGGTTTATGATTGTTAATGACGCCGGTTTACAGACACAGGGTCATAATGATTGGTGACACCGGATCAATCTGGTTTTGCTCAAAACAGAGAAATTGAAGATATTTCTTTGATAATAATATAATACCTGTAGCCCCCAAGTCTTGAGCAGAACAAAGCGATGGCTTAAGACTTGCTTCAATATGAATACTGCCACTTTGAAGAAATCCATGTTGTTCATCCCAATCACTAGTAAAAACTGAATATTCCATATTATGTAGCCCCCAAGTGCCGGGTTGTCATGCTTGCAGCAACCTGGGACTTGTAATTGCCCGATTCTCAAAAACTTCAACCAGTGTAGCCCCCAAGGGCCGGGTCATTATGCAATAATGAGCAGGGACTTTATAAATATGACCATGTAAATTTGAACAGCAATGTGTAGCCCCCAAGGGCCGGCTTAGTAAGATAATACTGAGCTGGGACTTTTCATTGAAAATAATCATATGATGTAACCCTCACCATGGGGCTTGAACCCACGTCCACAAGGTTAAGAGCTTTGTGCTTTACCAACTAAACAGTGGATCCTTCAATATAATGGATTAAGACTTATGTACCTTGAATTATTGACAGGAGCAATTGGTAGCCCCCAAGGGCCGGTTTATCATAATATGATGAGTCGGGTCTTCAACAAGGCCAATAAAAAGTAATCTTGCATTAGCCCCCAAGTGCCATGGTGCATGCTGGCAGTGACATGGGACTTGCACATTTGATGTAATCTCAATTTGAATAATGTAGCCCCCAAGTGCCGGGTTGTAAGCCTGCAGCGACTCGGGACTATTCCTTCCATTGTAGAATAAATCATATCCATTGATAAAATAATAGCCATTGCGCTGAAGCGACTTTGAAAACCTCAATCATAATATTAGTTTCTGATAACCATAATAAAAATCCAGCCATGTTGGCTATTAAAGATTTGACTAACCCGGTTTGAAAACCTCAATCATTCAAATCATAATGAAAATCCAGCCAAGTTTGGCTATTTAAAGATTCCAAATACCTTATCTGTTGACAAGTAAATCCGGAGTTTAAATACCCGGCGGCTCTTGGCTGATGGCGATTTATTACGCCTCCATTGTAAGCCGGAATTTTTACAACCCGGCGGCTTATAGCCTTTGAGAAAACCAAGAATTGATAACCCTTTTGAGACACCAATTTCAATCTTTGATGATGGGCTTGAACTTAATCATTTATGTAAGTCATAGCCCTGTAAATCCTGCACAGAGTTCAAACAACATATGCCCTGGCGACTTAACGTTAAAAGCCAGGGCGGGTAACCACCCAAATGTAGTCTTATCCTGCACACAAGTAGATCACAAGATCCCTTGGCGGTTTACCGCAGGGCGGGTCATAATATCTCACATATAACCACTGTGATATTGAATTTGTACTGCCGGTTTACATGACCTGTGCAGTAAGGGTGATAACCCGATCCTTAGAAGCCAATGCTTCCACATAGATGATGATTGTCATAAGCTGGCGATTTATCATCGAAAATCAAGCCGGGTTAAATAGCAACCACTCATATACACTTCAGATATGAAAAAAGAGCTTCAAATAAAATCCAAAAATTGTTTGCAAAAAGAGACTTCGAAAATTTTTGAGGCTTCTGATTCGAATACGATCAGAAAACCATCCCAAAGGGGTTAAGCTAAGATTCGAATACGATCATATAGCCCCCAGTGGCTTTGGCGTTGCCGATCAAGAGGGTACCGACAGCTATGTTCTCTTTGGTTCGAATACGACCTATGTTTGAACAGGAAGCCCCCAAATGACCTTGAGAGTTGTTTAACGACGCTGATTCGAATACGATCCACGTCGGTTCCCAAAGGGGGTTGAGCTATGGTTCAAATATGACCAAGAAACTCCCCAATGAGCTCGGCAGTGTGCCGATCAAAAGGGTATCGACAGCTATGTTCTCTTTGGTTCGAATACGACCTATGTTTGAACAGGAAGCCCCCTAGTGATCATGAGAATATTTAACGACTCTGATTCGAATACGATCAGGGTCACACCAAAAGGGTTAAGCTAAATTCAAATACGATCAGCTCCCAATGGTCATTAAAGCAGGGTACCTATATTTGAGTTGTGCTTTGTAACAGACTCTCTTTGGTCCCTTTAATTTTTACTGAGAACTCGAACTTTGCGAGAGATAACCTCTTTTTGAACCGGAAATTTGTAAACCGGATATTAAGAGCTTCAAAGCTTTATAAGATACAAATTTACCTTGAGCCGGACGATTGAACCGGATTTGAGAGCTTCAAAACTTTGCGGGAGAAAGATATCTCTTGAACCGGATTTTAAACCGGAATCTTTATTTGAACCGGCAATTTTCTGACGGCCTTTAAAGTTTCATCAATATGGTAGCAGCCTCCGGAACCGGGTTATCATTCCCTCCAACGACCCGGGGTTCCCGAGTCATGTCACTGTAGCCCCCGAGTCTCAAGATGACTCGAGGAGTTGGCTTGAGATTCTCCATATTTAACCGTGATATAAACCGGCATAACTTGTATATCATTGGTGTTGATAACACGATGTGTATCCACAGAAGGTTAAGGTGACTGCGGCGGGTTATAAATGATCCCGTATGAGCCGTGTCAGCAACTCGGCCAATGGTTCCTTCCAACTGGCTGTTTGAAGTTTAACCAAACTGTAGTGACGGCGACTCGTGCACCTGCCCATTGAACCATCCAGTGCAGACGACGGCTGATAATATATGATAATTTGCCTCCAGTTTGTTGGAAGAAAACCGGGCTTCCCAAGTAGTGACTTGCTCATAATCAATAAACAACTCATCCAGCCAAGTGCGGCCTGGTGTGTTGATGTAGATCAGGCCGCGAGAGACGGACGGTAAAGACGATCGTAACATCAGAGGCGGCACAGACAGATGAGTCGGCCGTGGCGTTGTAAACCGGTGCGGACGGGTGAGTTGTCCTCCTTGTTGTAAGCTGGCGTGGTCGCGAGAGACGGCCACGGCGTGGTAAGCCGGCGCGGTCGCGAGAGACGGCCACGGCGTTGTAAGCCGGTGCGAGGGTCCGTTGAATAACGAAGACCACCTGTGCCAAAAGATGTTGGCGTGCCTCCATCTCCGCAGTATAATATCACTTTTTGTCATAAATAATTGCCCTGTATAAGCAATATTGCAGACCAAGGCAAACATAAACTATTCTTTGACAAAAATAATATGTACTAAAAATATATTTTAGATGGATATCACCTGATGTGTTTAGGCCGAAAATAATCCGCCATGAAGTTGATGATCACTAAGTGAAACTGGAATCCTTCACGGGTGAATCGGCCGTGGGAGCAGACAGATAAACCGGCCACGGTGTTTGTGAGCCGGTGCGGACGAGCAAGTTGTCCTCCGCGTTGTAAGCCGGCGCGGACGCGTGAACCGGCCGCGAGGGCGGACGGGCAAGTCGTCCGCGGCGTTGTAAGGCGGTGCGGACGGGCGAGTCGGCCGGCGCATTGATGTAATCCGGATCATGACACGCCAGTCCGTGAAGCCGCGTGGTACCGCCGAACGTGCCTCCGTGGCATAACACCACTTTGTATGAATGATTCTCCTGCATATGAAAATACCGTAGAGCAGAGTAGTTGTGCTCATAGCAATTAAAGTATATTAAGAAAAATGCATAGGAGAAATAACACCTGATTCGCGCGGACTAAGGAGGGGCAGGGCGGGGGAGACGCCTGCGTGGGAGGCCGTGTGGGTAATGGCTGACAAGGTAATGTGTCGGTCCAGTCTGCGGCCAGTGGCAACAGAGACGCTCGCGAGCGATGGCCAAGTCCTTCTCCGAATTGTGGATTTTTTTTACGCGTTCACGCAATTGTAGCCAGCCAATCCAATAATTTCCTTGTTCTTTTCCCGATCTACTAGTACTCAAACAGTACTATCCTTTTTTACAGTACTAGTGGAAGCGCTTGGGGGCTCTTTGGATTTGACTCGGGCTTCAGGCTAGAAAAAGTAGTGACAATGACTGATTTGACGTATCTGCTTCACGTGCACTACTACTTGAAGTAGTACCTTTCCTTCGATCTTTGCTCCATGCTCGTGGAAGTAGCAGCAACAGCGTACACTGATACGCCTTAGGACTTGATGCGAGCGCCCGGATGATTGTTTCTCAGATCCAACTTGTACTAGTAGCACTTGGTCCTTTTAAAAAGTTGGCAGCAAGCCTAGGGTGCCACGCCATGCAATAGTGATGCTCCGAGTTGGGTTTGGACACGGACGACAGAACCGTCAAAGTCTTTCGGTCTCCGCAAGTTGCACGTCGTATCGATTGATTTCAGATGCAAGATTTCGACCCTCAACGACAACGGAAATTAATCCAGCCCCGACGGATCATCTGGTGGTGTGCGCCGACGCATAAACACGACCCTAATTTCTCCTTTGATTTTTAAATCGTGTATACGTCGCTTTGACTGTTTGTTGATGATGTTGTCTTCTGCGCCGACTTCTTTTTCATCCGGAAAATTGCAAACTTCTCAATCCTTTTAGAGAAATCCCTTCAAGAACTCAACACCACCGTGCGCAGGCCCCACGGTGGGCGCCAACTGTCGTGGAATTGTCACGGCAGATGTCCTTAGTGTCAGGACTTAGTCGCGAGGCCAGCGCATCTATGTGGTAGCTTGAGAGGGGTTGATTGGGATGAGAGACGCAGGGCGGTTCAACGCACAAGACAAGGGTTTAGACAGCTTCGGGCCCCGGGAAACATCATCCGGTAATAGCCCTACATGCTGTTTGAGGCTAGGTCTCATTATGCTCATGAGAGAGTCGCCGGTAAGCCGGCTCTTTGTGTCTAGCCTTAGAGATTGTTTCTTGTTGCTTGTCCCTCTTTGGGGTGCCCTGCCCCTCCTTATATAAGTTAGAGGGGCGGGTTACATGTGGAGTCCTAGTAGGACTAGGACTAGTCTATCTTCTCTTACAAGTTAATTACAAGTCCGGGTCTTGTTTCCTTGTAAAGGAAATATTCGTCATCCCTTTCCTCTTAATCCGGCCCATCATAACATGAGCCGGCCTTCTGGGCTTTGAGCCTTGTTGTCCATCTGACCCGCCCGCCGGGTTACTAATGAGTCGCCAAGATCGGGCAGGTTATCTGTGAATCGCCAAGCTCCGGGCGGGTCACCAGTGAGTCGCCAATTCCGGCCGGGTCATACCGCGGGATATATCCCCGACACATTCCGAGACTCCTCGTGATGTCTGGGATCTCATCTCGGACTCCGAACAACATTTGGTTACAACTCATCAAATATCCCAATACTACTCTAGCATCAACGAACATTAAGCGTGCGACCCTGTGGGTTCGAGAACTATGTAGGCATGACCGAGACACCTCCCCGGTCAATAACCAATAGCGGAACCTGGATGCCCACATTGGCTCCTACATATTCTACGAAGATCTTTATCGGTTGCACCGTTATGACAACATACGTAATTCCCTTTGTCCATCGGTATATTACTTGCCCGAGATTCGATCGTCGGTATCTTCATACCTAGTTCAATCTCGTTACCGGCAAGTCTCTTTACTCGTTCCGTAATACATCATCTTGTAACTAACTCATTAGTCACTTTGCTTGCAAGGCTTCTTATGATGTGTATTATCGAGAGGGCCCAGAAATACCTCTCCGATACTCGGAGTGACAAATCCTAATCTTGATCTATGCCAACCCAACAAACACCTTCAGAGATACCTGTAGAGCATCTTTATAATCACCCAGTTACGTTGTGACGTTTGATAGCACATAAGGCATTCCTCCGGTATCCGGGAGTTGCATAATCTCATAGTCGAAGGAATATGTCTTTGACATGAAGAAAGCAATAGCAATAAAACTGAATGATCAATATGCTATGCTAACGGATGGGTCTTGTCCATCACATCGTTCCCCTAATGATGTGATCATGTTCATCAGATGACAACACATGTCTATGGTTAGGAAACTTAACCATCTTTGATTAACGAGCTAGTCTAGTAGAGGCTTGCTAGGGACACGGTGTTTTTTCTATGTATCCACACATGTATCAAGTTTCCGGTTAATACAATTCTAGCATGAATAATAGACATTTATCATGATATAAGGAAATATAAAATAATAACTTTATTATTGCTTCTAGGGCATATTTCCCTCATGATATATAGGACGATGGTACTTGGACACCGGAAGTGTTTCAGGACATACCAGGAAGGAATCGGGTCACCGGAAGGGGTTCCGGGCACCCCCCCCCCCCCGGGGGAAGATATGGGCCTTATGGGCCAAAGGAGGGGACACACCAGCCCACAAGAGGGCTGGCGCGCCCCTCCCATGGCTGGCCGGCCCTAAGGGGAAGGAAAGGGGAGGGGTGGCCCCTCCTGCCTTTCCCTCCTTAGGAGAGAAAGGAAAGGGGGGGCACCACCTCCTCCTTCCTCCCGCGCTCCAAATAAGGAAAGGGGGCGTGGCTTGGGAGAGACCCCAAGTAGGATTCCCCCTACTTGGGAACCCTCCTTGGCTGCTCCTCCCTCCCTCCCACCTATATATATGTGGGAACGGGGTGCCTAGCACGTAACAGAGAGTTGCCTAGCCGTGTGCGGCGCCCCCCTCCATCGTCTACACCCCCGGTCATATTTTCGTAGTGCTTAGGCGAAGCCCTGCGGAGATAGCTTCACCATCACCGTCACCATGCCGTCGTGATGCCGGAACTCATCCACTACCTCGCCGTCTTGCTGGATCAAGAATGCGGAGGACGTCATCGAGCTGAAGGTGTGCTGAACGCGGAGGTGTCGTACGTTCGGTGCTCGATCGGTTAGAACGCGAAGAAGTTCGACTACATCAACCGTGTTGTCAAACGCTTCCACTTATGGTCTACGAGGGTACGTAGACACACTCTCCCCTCTCGTTGCTATGCATCTCCTTGATAGAACTTGCGTGTACGTAGAATTTTTTTTGTTTTCCATGCAACGTTTCCCAACACAAAGTTGTGTCATGACCGATGTCAAGCACTTCGGAAGCACGACCATGACTTTAGGTGAGTCTAGATTAATGCACTCTCTACCCTTTGCGCCTACGAAGAATCGTCTAGTGGGTAACATGACTCGGTGTGGACCCTAGGAAAACGATGTCGAAGAGGCGGCAGTGGCAGTGGCAGCGTGCAAGCGCCTCAAAGGCTCATGCTCATGGCAGCAACCAACACCATAGCAATAGCAATACACCGCCCTAAGCCTTGCCGCTGAGCTCCAAATTCCACTCCGGTGGGTCTCCATGGGAACACGAGCAGCCCCTAGTAGGAAACGGCCACCACTCGGTGAACCAGACCTAGGGTTTCGCCAAACGAACACATTTCAACTATCAACTATGTCCAAAATAAGAAATAAACATGTTCTTTGAAAAGCCAACTCAGGGGTAGGTCGAGGCATCAAAACAACAACACAAATGATAAGCATATACTAAGAATGAAGCAAGTTTTTATAGAAAAACATAACACATTACACCATTTACAATCACACGATAAAATGTAATTTTGTCCAATCTAACCTTTATTTAGTTGTACATAGTGTTATGAAATTGAGATAGAGAATCCTTTTCAATCTTTTTCTAAATGCAGACGTTTACATGCACGCACGTGCACTCACTCCTATGAAGATATGCATACATACCTCACCACTACAAGACCTTCGGGAGTCTTGAGTCGTTAAACCTTGAGATTGACAAAGTCAACACAAGCCTCATATTCGACGCGAACGTCGTCTCCCACTAAGCAAACGTCAGAAAATCGTATTCTTCCTGTCTAGAATACATCACAAAGAGGTGTTTCATAGAAGAAGAGCCAGACGGTTGATACGACCCTAATCCAGAGGGTTAGCGATCGCACCCACCACAATTGTGTCAAACTGCAAGCCATGAATGACGAAGAGGTGGGACACAAAGTACCAAAGTTGTGTGATGACCGATGCCAAACACTTCGGAAGCACGACCATGACTTTAAATGAGTCTAGATTAACGCACCCT
Source organism: Triticum aestivum (assembly GCF_018294505.1). Lineage (NCBI taxonomy): Eukaryota > Viridiplantae > Streptophyta > Magnoliopsida > Poales > Poaceae > Triticum > Triticum aestivum. The sequence goes on from NC_057796.1 coordinate 358,403,974, forward strand.
CCATCCTTTGCGCCTACGAAGTATCATCCAGTGGGTAACATGACTCGGTGTGGATCCTAGGAAGACGATGTCGAAGAGGCGCCAGCGGCAGCATACAAGCGCCTCAAAGGCTCATGCCCATGGCAGCAACCAACACCATAACAATAGAAATATACCGCCCTAAGCCTTGCTGCTGACACCGGCTGATGGCACCGACTCCAACTTCCACTCTGGCGGGTCTCCAAGGGAACACGAGCAACCCCTAGGAGGAAACGGCCATCGCTCGGTGAACCAGACCTAGTGTTCCGTCAAACGAAAACATTTCAACTAATAACTATGTCCAAAATTAGAAATAAACATGTGCTTTGAAAAGCCAACTCAGGTTGGGTCGAGGCGTCAAAACAACAACAAAAGTGATAAACATATACTAAGAATGAAGCAAGTTTTTATAGAAAAACATAACACATCACACCATTTCCAATCAAACGTCAAAATCTAATTTTGTCCAGTCTAACCTTTATTTAGTTGTACATATTTTTGTGAAATTTAGATAGAGAATCCTTTCCGATCTTTTCTAAATGAAGACGTTTACATGCACACGTGCACTCACTCTTATGAAGATACGCATACATACCTTACCACTATGAGACCTTCGGGAGTCGTAGTCGTCAAACCTTGAGATTGACAAAGTCAACACAAACCTCATATTCGACGCGAACGCCGTCTCCGACTAAGCAAACGTCAGAAAATTTTATTCTTCCAGTCTAGAATACATCATGAAGAAGTGTATCGGCTTCATGGAAGAAGAGAGAGACGGCTGATACAACCCTAATCCAGAGGGTTCGCGATCGCACCCACCACAATTGTATCCTACTGTAAGCCATGAATGACAAAGAGGTGGGACATAGAGTACCAAAGTTGTGTCATGATCGATGCCAAACACTTCAGAAGCACGACCATGACTTTAGGTCAGTCCAAGTTAATGCACCCTCCATCCTTTGCGCCTACGAAGAATCGTCCAGTGGGTAACATGACTCGGTGTGGAACCTAGGAAGACAATGTCGAAGGGGCGGCAACGGCAGCGTACAAGCGCCTCAAAGGCTCATGCCCATGGCAGCAACCAACACGATAGCAATAGCAATACACCGCCCTAAGCCTAGCTACTGAGACCGGCCGATGGCACCGACTCCAACTTCACTCTGGTGGGTCTCCACAGGAACACGAGCAACCCCTAGGAGGAAACGGCCATCGCTCAGTGAACCAAACCTAGGGTTTCGCCAAACAAACACATTTCAACTAACAACTATGTCCAAAATTAGAAATAAACATGTGCTTTGAAAAGCCAACTCAGGGTGGGTTGAGCCGTCAAAACAACAACAAAAATGATAAACATATACTAAGAATGAAGCAAGTTTTTATAGAAAAACATAACACATCACACCATCACACGTAAAAATCTAATTTTGCCAATCTAACCTTTATTTAGTTGTACATAGTGTTATGAAATTTAGATATAGAATCCTTTCCAATCTTTTTCTAAATGCAGATGTCTACATGCACACACATGCACTCGCTTCTATGAAAATATGCATACATACCTTACCACTATGAGACCTTCAGGAGTCTGACTCGTCAAACCTTGAGACTGACAAAGTCAACACAAGCCTCATATTCGACGTGAACGTCGTCTCCCACTAAGTAAATATCGGAAAATCTTATTCTTCATGTCTAGAATACATCATGAAGAAGTGTATCAATTTCATACAAGAAGAGCTAGACGGTTGATACAACCCTATCCAGAGGGTTAGCGATCGCACCCACCACAACTGTATCCAACTGCAAGCCATGAATGACGAAGAGGTGGGACACAGAGTACCAAAGTTGTGTCACGATCGATGTCAAACACTTCAGAAGCACGACCATGACTTTAGGTGAGTCTAGGTTAACGCACCCTCCATCCTTTGCGCCTACGAAGAATCGTCCAGTGGGTAACATGACTCGATGTGGAACCTAGGAAGACGATGTCGAAGGGGCAGCAGCGGCAGCGTACAAGCGCCTCAAAGGCTCATGCCCATGGCAGGAACCAACACCATAGCAATAGCAATACACCGCCCTAAGCCTTTCTACTGAGACCGGCTGATGGCACCGACTCCAACTTCACTCTGGTGGGTCTCCACAGGAACACGAGCAACCCCTAGGAGGAAACGGCCATCGCTCAGTGAACCAGACCTAGGGTTTCGCCAAACAAACACATTTCAACTAACAACTATGTCCAAAATTAGAAATAAGCATGTGCTTTAAAAAGCCAACTCAGGGTGGGTCGAGCTGTCAAAACAACAACAAAAATGATAAACATATACTAACAATGAAGCAAGATTTTATAAAAAAACATAACACATCACACGTTAAAAATCTAATTTTGTCCAATCTAACCTTTATTTAGTTGTACATAGTGTTATGAAATTTAGATATAGAATCATTTTCGATCTTTTTCTAAATGCAAATGTCTAGATGCACACACATGCACTCACTTCTATGAAAATATACATACATACCTTACCACTATGAGACCTTTAGGAGTCTGACTCATCAAACCTTGAGACTGACAAAGTCAACACAAGCCTCATATTCGACGTGAACGTCGTCTCCCACTAAGTAAATATCGGAAAATCTTATTCTTCATGTCTAGAATACATCACGAAGAGGTGTATCAATTTCATACAAGAAGAGCCAGACGAATGATACAACCCTATCCAGAGGGTTAGCGATCGCACCCACCACAACTGTATCCAACTGCAAGCCATGAATGACGAAGAGGTGGGACACAGAGTACCAAAGTTGTGTCATGATCGATGCCAAACACTTCAGAAGCACGACCATGACTTTAGGTGAGTCTAGGTTAACGCACCCTCCATCCTTTGCGCCTACAAAGAATCGTCCAGTGGGTAACATGACTCGGTGTGGAACCTAGGAAGACGATGTTGAAGGGGCGGCAGCGGCAGCGTACAAGCGCCTCAAAGGCTCATGCCCATGGCAGCAACCAACACCATAGCAATAGCAATACACCGCCCTAAGCCTTGCTACTGAGACCGGCCGATGGCACCGACTCCAACTTCACTCTGGTGGGTCTCCACAGGAACACGAGCAACCCCAGGAGGAACCGGCCATCGCTCAGTGAACCAGACCTAGGGTTTCGCCAAACAAACACATTTCAACTAACAACTATGTCCAAAATTAGAAATAAGCATGTGCTTTGAAAAGCCAACTCGGGGTGGGTCGAGCCGTCAAAACAACAACAAAAATGATAAACATATACTAAGAATGAAGCAAGATTTTATAGAAAAACATAACACATCACACCATCACACGTTAAAAATCTAATTTTGTCCAATCTAACCTTTATTTAGTTGTACATAGTGTTATGAAATTTAGATATAGAATCATTTCCGATCTTTTTCTAAATGCAGATGTCTACATGCACACACATGCACTCACTTCTATGAAAATATACATACATACCTTACCACTATGAGACCTTCAGGAGTCTGACTCATCAAACCTTGAGACCGACAAAGTCAACACAAGCCTCATATTCGACGTGAACGTCGTCTCCCACTAAGTAAATATCGGAAAATCTTATTCTTCATTTCTAGAATACATCACGAAGAGGTGTATCAATTTCATACAAGAGCCAGACGGTTGATACAACCCTATCCAGAGGGTTAGCGATCGCACCCACCACAACTGTATCCAACTGCAAGCCATGAATGACGAAGAGGTGGGACACAGAGTACCAAAGTTGTGTTATGACTGATACCAAACACTTCAGAAGCATGCCCATGACTTTAGGTGAGTCTAGATTAACGCACCCTCCACCCTTTGCGCCTACGAAGAATCGTCTAGTGGGTAACATGACTCGGTGTGAACCCTAAGAATACGATGTCGAATAGGCAGCAGCGTACAAGCGCCTCAAAGGCCCATGCTCATGTCAGCAACCAACACCATAGCAATAGCAATACACCGCCCTAAACTTTGTTGCTAAGACCGGATGATGGCACCGACTCCAACTTCCACTCTGATAGGTCTCCACATGAACCCAAGCATCGCCTTCGGAGGAAACGGCTTCACGTCGCCACCATCGTTCGGTGAACCAGACCTAGGGTTTCGTGAAATGGATACATTTCGACCAACAACCACGTCCAAAAATAGAAATAATCATGTGCTTCGAAAAACCAACTCGTGGTGGGTGGAGGCACCAAAACAACAAATAAACAATAAACAAACACCAAGAATGACACAAGCTTTTATAGAAAAACAGAACACATCACATCATTTCCAACAAAACATTACGTAGGAAGCAACTCAAACTCCCTGCAAGAAAGGGAAGCAACTCAAATGCAAAACACGCCTTAAATCGCCCCAAAAATATATGAAAAAAACACTTGTAAACATCAACAAACAGTCCCAAGCCTCACCCAATTCAAAAGTCAAACTATGCAAACACATCACAAACAAAACTCAATTAACACGAGTAGATGTGGTGACGATAGATTCCATAAAGGCGAAAGATATGATGGCCAGTGGCCAGAGAGCCACTTTGTTGTTGTTGCAAGCCCAAAAGGCACCGCCGGGCGCCGGGGCTCAAATCCTCCCGGAAGCGAACGCAAATCTCCTTCCCAAATAAAAACCTCACCACTCCTGCGGACTGCGAGCCTGCGGCCCTGTCTCTCTGTGTGTCCTCCACCTCCTCGCGCTCTCGCCTCCCTTCCCAACACCCTCTCTCGCCGCCGCCGCCGCCGCCCCCTCGCCGGAACCCTAAATGGACGCCGCCGGCGCCGGCGCCGGCGCGCCCTACGCCTCCCGCACGGCGGAGGAGGTCTTCCGCGACTTCCGCGGCCGCCGCGCCGGCATGATCAAGGCCCTCACCCAAGGTATCCGCGCCCCTCCCTCGCCTCTATCCCTCTGCTTTTGCTCGCTGCCGGATTTGCCCGCCGGCCCGCTCCCGTGTCGCTGACGTGCACTTTTTTGTTTGCTTGGTTGGTGGCTTTTTGCAGAAGTGGACAAGTTCTACCAGCTCTGCGACCCCGGTGAGTCCGCTCGATCTCTCCTGGTGTAGGGTTTGGCGGCGACCAAGCTACCGCCGCCGCTAGGTCTTGGTCGCTTGGTTGCCCCGCTGGGAATTCCGGAGCTAACCTTGTTGAATTATGCGCGTATGGAGCTCTGCGACGGTGGTGGCTTCGCAGCTTTCGTCAATGCGGTGACGAACTGGGGCGTTGCGTGGGATTGGAAGTGTAGACTGGAGGGAGATATGGTTTATTGGTTTCTTATGTGGTGCTTGGAACTTCGAATTTGTGATACTTCGTGTGCGTTTTTTTTTTTTTTGGCTTGGTCGTTAGCTATCCAGAATTTGACGGTAGCCAGAGTTGCAGGGTGGAGGAATTTGAAAAGAAAAGAAAAATGGTGCCGCGAAGTTCTGAATTAGTCATGTATATGTGGTGTATTATCTCTTTGTCGCGTTGCTCATTTCGCGCCTTTTTCCTCCATAAATGCAGTCTAGGTTCATGGGTTCATAGCCTATATCAAATATGGTTTATTAACTTCCTATGTTGCTTGGAATGTGATACTTTGTGCTTTTTGATTGGTTGATAGCTCTTTGAGAATTTGATGGTAGCCATCATTGCAGGGTGGAGGAATTTGAAAAAAAAAATGGTGCTGGGAATTTCTGAAATTAGTGATGCCTGTGTGGTGTATTGCCTCGTTGTCGGTTTGCTCGTTTTGTGGCTTGTTTCCTCCATAAATGCAGTCCAGGTTCATTGGCTATTAGCCTGTATCAAATATGGTTTAGTAAGTTCTTATGTTGCTTGGAATCTTCGAATTTGTGATACTTTTTTTTGCTTGGTTGTTGTTAGCTCTTCGAGAAATTTGATGGTAGCCATCATTGCAGGGCGGAGGAATTTGAATAAAAAAGTGCTGGGAATTTCTGAAATTAGTGATGCCTTTGTGGTGTATTGCCTCGTTGTCGGTTTGCTTGTTTCGTGGCTTGTTTCCTCCATAAATGCAGTCCGGGTTCATTGGTTAATAGCCTGTATCAGATATGGTTTATTAAGTTCTTATGTTGCTTGGAATCTTCGAATTTGTGATACTTTTTTATTTTGGCTTGGTTGTTGTTAGCTCTTCGAAAAATTTGATGGTAGCCATCATTGCAGGCGGAGGAATTTGAATAAAGAAGTGCTGTGAATTTATGAAATTAGTGATGCCTGTGTAGTGTATTGACTCGTTGTCGGTTTGCTCGTTTTGTGGCTTGTTTCCTCCATAAATGCAGCACAGGTTCATTGGTTAATAGCCTATATCAAATATGGTTTATTAAGTTCTTATGTTGCTTGGAATCTTTGAATTTGTGATACTTTTTTATTTTTGCTTGGCTGTTGTTAGCTCTTTGAGAAATTTGATGGTAGCCATCATTACAGGGCAGAGGAATTTGAATAGAAAAGTGCTGGGAATTTCTGAATTAGTGATGTCTGTGTGGTGTACTGTCTCTTTGTCGGTTTGCTTGTTTCACGGCTTTCCCCCCATAAATAAATACAGTAAAGGTTCATGGGTTCATAGTCTGTATGTTATCATTAGCTCATATGTTTTGGTGAAATTAGGAAGTTTTTAGGGGCCATTGCACCTTGGGGGTGGGGTTAGAAGTGCGAGGCTGCTTCATTTGTATTCTCTAATAGTGCGTTCTTCTCTTTCTTGCTTGCATAACAAAGTTCTTGTGTATTTTCTAATTATGTTTATCCGTACAGAAAAGGAGAACTTGTGCCTTTATGGGTACCCTAATGAAACATGGGAAGTGACGTTGCCTGCTGAGGAAGTCCCCCCAGAGATTCCTGAACCAGCACTTGGAATCAACTTTGCTAGGGATGGCATGAACGAGAAGGATTGGCTGGCACTAGTTGCTGTTCACAGTGATTCCTGGTTGTTGGCTGTTTCATTCTACTTCGCGGCACGGTTTGGATTTGACAAAGAGGCAAGGTAATGATTCCATCAAACTTTCTGTTTCCTTAAACAAGCATATGCATCCTTAGCTCATGTCCTCTCCATTTTCCATTTGCCTTTTTTTAAACGGATTCATCTACAGTTTGGTTAGTTCAACGTCTCCCTGATCAAGGGATACGCAACAGTCGCTAAACAAATTCCTCATTGCTAGCTTTTGATTGTCATCTTAAGCTATTGTGATTCTTCTTTATTAAATTTTCTTCTTACTTTGTTTAGACGCCCTCTCTTGAATATCTCTCTCCACATTTTTTTTCGATTGGAGATCTTGGTTTAATCGTTTCTTCCATGTGCTCGTTTTCAAGTCCGAAAAATGGAATTGATTGCATGCCCAGATGCTCATAGTGGTCCCAAATAGAATGTGTCCTTCAGAATTATTAACATTACACCACATTGGGGAACACTGGAACACTTTACAAGATAGCATGTAGTCTGACTTATGGTCATCCTTAAGTTTTCTTGTGTAGGACTACAATTTTATCCCATCGTTTTGAGGTTATTACCAGTAGTTCTGTTTTGAAATAGCCTGAAGAACAAGTATTAAAAATGTCAACATACACGCACCCTGGAGACTGCCATTTCTAGAATATCATACATTGTAAACGAAGAAAGTAGTTTACTATATTTTCTTTTGTCCTTTACATTATAAACGGAGTAAGTAGTCATGCAAGGCAGTTATTGTATCCTCGCAACCCTTGCTTAAAATACGCGTCAGCATGAGCAAAACACTAGAAGTTGCATTCGCATTCAGTCCCAGGAGATATATTGCACGTTCTAAATCACATTCACCACTAAAATTTAGAGGAAACAAGTTTGGCGATAGTGTTTCTGTGACAATCTAGATTCTAGAGGAAACAAGTTTGGCAAAAGTTTATTTCATCTGTATGGTTTCTATTCGTGGCTTAGCAATTAGTAACACTTTCTAAATGACTTGAGAACTACTGGCATGCAAATTGCTACCTGCTGGTGAAGTTCAAAACAAAATGAAGTTAAAGTCACTGAATTATAGCACAAATTGTATACAGAGGGCAGACTGACCCTGGTTAGACTAGATCAAATGAAATTAGTCCTCGGCGCAATTATCCAGTTAGTCCAAGTGTTCTATATTATCACCCTGAAGCATCTTTTCCTGGGCCTGTAGCTTGATGCTTTAAAACAACTTGGAGGCTTCTGACTCATCCTAGTTGCTCAAAACCTTCTTTAGTGCGGTAACTTATATTTTAGGTGGGTTAACTTTGTTCCAGGTCGTGCAAGATTACGTAATAATTAGACTAACATGCTAATTGACAGCCATCTCAAAATTATTGAACTTGAACATCCTGATGAATCTTGGACTGGTTTTTCCTTGATAGTGAAAACAACTTGATAGAGTTTGAACTTTTCCTACCATCTTCATGAAGAATTATGGTTGTTTGATCCTATCTTTAGATGGCAATTGATAAGTGAGCGAAGAAGCCTTGATGGTATAGAAATTTCTGCACATAAGACTTAGGGATGACTTGGTATTTATCTGAAAATCATCACAACTTCGAAGTTTCAGGGACAATCTAGTGGACTTACGTATTTGTAGTGGTAATAACTTGGTAGATAAATGAGTGCTCTAACAGGGAGTACTATGTTGGATCTAAACATTAATAGAAGTTAGAAAAGCACCATGCAAGCTGGTACTCAGCTTATGTATTGCGGTATTCATATTGAAGCTAGGTTTTTCTAGTTAAGTATTCAAGATGAGTGATATAATCATATAATTCCAAATTGAATCATGTAGTTAAGACTAGGTGCTACAGTTATTTCGTGGATGTGTAGCATCAGTTGTAAATGCTCAGAATGACTTGATGATATAGTAGCTGGATACATTTGTCAACATGATTTTGGAACTTCGGGCACCGGGCTGCCTTTTTTTTTGGAACTTCGGAAATTTATAGTTGGAAAAATGTTTGAGTTCGAAAAATAGAAAACTAGAGTAAGAAGATGTAGATAAACACAGAGAATCTTAACCCAAGGTTCAGAACAAACACATGTTGTTAGCAAATAAGATTTGAGATGCAAGCAGAAAATGCTACAATCAATTCAAATATGAAATATCTCAAGAAAATTTAGATCATGAAGTTGACTCCTTGGTCAGGTTATCCTGCATAGCTGATGAGTGTTTAGTGCAACTGGACCTTTAACATCACGACATCTATAGAAAAGCCTCTTAATTTTGCTTTGAGATACTAGGGAAGTTATCAGATTAACACCAGAAATTACTGCATAATATGGATAATACGTGCACTTAATGGCTGGGCGGCTGCAGATATTATGGGGAAGCTTCAGATGTATGCCAAGCATAACTGCAAATTTTAGAGGGTATGAAAGAATGCATCTAAGGCCTGGAGCCCTGGATAAGTTCCCAAGCCGGCTTCAAGGTGTAATGTACTGTGGTGAATATGACTGCTAGAGTGGTCGAGGGCCCTCATTCATGAGTGTGTTCATTGTTCTTCTCCTTTGTGGTTTGCGACGGCTTAGCATATGATAAAATTAGCCGGGTGCAAATTTGGGAATCTTCATTATTTGTTGAAGTTCAAGAGTTCTGTGTCAAAAGGCAAAGGTGGTAATCAAATCCAACTACCCAAGGTTGATTGAACTGCATTTCAGCAGCCAAAGTTGGAGCAAATTTTGATGCCAGTAGGATAAATTTTCTAACTAATACTCTTGGGTGGCTTCTGTTTGATTTTGGTGTGTTCCACCCCATGGGCAAAGCTATGTGAAGCCAGCACAGGCCTTAGCCCCACAGCCCAGAAGAAATAACTAGTTAACAGCTAATATGTAGGCCAATTTGTCACAGAATTACTTAGAGACCCTGCTTTTTCTGATGTCGATGAATTGCCATTTGATGTCTTCCCTACCATCGAAAGAAGCCAAATCGTACAGATTTTATGAAACTGTGTGCGATGGCTTGAATCCACGGTGCGTCCTACTTTCGATAGGACCAATTGACAATTGAGCAAATTTTCCCATTATTTAACTATGCAGTTCACCTGTCAAATGTGCAACAGTCTAAACTTGACCGGGTTTATTTTTCTTACTACAGACGCTACTACTTACGGCAGTTGATTTAGCATTTCGATAGTTTGAATTTTCATTTGGCCTCTCATCTCAAAGCTCAGCCACTGTTCCATCTGATAACTTGTTCACCTGTTTATGCACGGGATAGCAATCATTTTTTATGGGTGGATGTTAGGAGGTTACAAGAGCTCGTGTGTGGGTATTTTTCTTACTACAGACGCTACGACTTGTGGTAGTTTGATTTAGCATTTCGATAGTTTGAATTTTCATTTGGCCTCTCATCTCAAAGCTCAGCTGCTGTTCCACCCGATATCTTGTTCACCTGTTTTTGCATGGGATAGCAATCTTTTTTTGGGGGGGTTGATGTTGGGAGGTTACAAGAGCTAGTGTGTGGTATTTTTGTGCAATCCATGGAGTTTAAATTGAATTCTTAATCAGAGATACATGAAGCTTTGCTGCAATTTACCTTTGGCATAATGTTCCATGGTCATACTGAAATATGGTCAGTTGAGTAAAAACCCAGTTTTCTGCTGCCATGTGTGTTTGACAACCTGTGCTGTGTTTTATCTCACACAGGAGGCGACTCTTCAACATGATAAATAACCTGCCTACAATATTTGAAGTCGTGACTGGGGCTGCAAAGAAGCAGATCAAGGAGAAGGCCCCCAACAGTACGCACAAAAGCAATAATAAGCCAAGCATGAAAACTGTAAGTGAAGATACTATTTATGCCACCTTGCAGTATAAGATGTCACCAATAACTTATCCTCTGTTTTATAGTATTCAAAGCCTGAGTCCCAGTCAAAGGCCCCAAAGATAGCAGCGCCCCCAAAGGATGAAGATGAGAGCGGCGAGGACTATGGAGAAGAAGAGGAGGAAGAGCGCGACAACACCTTGTGTGGTACCTGTGGAACAAACGACGGCAAGGACGAGTTCTGGATCTGCTGCGACAACTGCGAGCGGTGGTATCATGGGAAATGCGTCAAGATCACGCCTGCTCGAGCCGAGCACATCAAGCACTACAAGTGCCCAGACTGCAGCAACAAGAGGGCGAGGGCGTAACGGCGACAAACAGCACCAGCAGGGCGGCAGGACTCGGAATGGAACCAGCGCCAGCACCAAATCGTCATCGTCGATGCCTGCTGCAGCCTGCAGATATGGCCTAGCTGTCTAGCTCATCATAGACTCGCCTTTCGTTTCAGTCGAACACTGTTGATTCACCCTTGACCCTGCAGTTCGTTCATGTTGGTCCGACTCTTCACTTGTGTGTTTTAAACCGTTGGTTGGTTGGTGTAGTAGTGTTGTACCAGCTTCGATCTCTTCAGCGGACATGTCGAAGACGTTCTTCAACTGAAAGGACCCGAAAGCTGACACCATTGTTTCTGGCTTTGTTAGCCTCGTCTCGTTCCTGGGCATATATATATATCCATCTTGCTGGTCTTGTTTCCCTTGCTTTGGCTATTGTTGGCATAGCTGATGCCGGCCCTTAAGGACCTTCTGTGCATAGCTCCAAGCGTACATTTTGACGTAATAGTAGGCTAAGTGTATGTTTAGGCCTTTTTTCAGTAGTTGGTCTGTTTCCCACAAGGTATTAAGGTTGCCTTGATTTTCTTAGTTACTTTACATGTTCTCCTTGTATCCTTGTGGTACGAATTTTGTAGTCTCCTTAAATCATAGCTTCAGGAGAATAATCCAGACAAATATTTCTTTTGCCTTTTGTTCATTTTTAGTGAGGTATTTTTAACTTCAGTTCGAAAAACTTACTGAACTAGTATGGATAAGTCTACTCGGTAGATTAGCTGAACTGGTATCGAGAGCCGCCACCAGTGTGCCCTGCAGCACCTGCTTAGTTTTTTTTGTTTGTTTGAACTTTGCAGCCTCTGCTTAATTGGTGGACCATCAGTTGCTGTGTACAAGATGGAGAGGTTTGGAGAAGTGACTCTGTTAGTCCAGCTGCGGGTGGTTAGATCGATCACGCGATGATGACAACTGATGGCATTCATAAACTTTCATGCTCCGAGTACGCTTCTCTCACAGATCTTGGATGGGTTTGTCATGTGATCTCTCTCTGTGCCAGGTGATAGGATAAACCAAAATCAAACAAAGCGCATGCGTGTGGTGACCCCGGAAAAGGGTGCTTTCGTAATAAAGCTGAAAATTCAAGGTCCAAAAACGTTAATTCTGAGAGCGAAGAACACAAGACCCAATTTCGAGATGGAAGCATTGAGGACCTTATCGAACAGGAACGAAAAGTATGAGGACCTCTTTGTAAGAGAGCAGTACACACGAGCGGCTCTAAAGAAGGGCGCAGGGACCGGCGCGTGAAATCCCAAAAAAATTTGGACCATTTCTCGATTTGTGCGTGTCATCCTTGCGCAGGGGCCATGCTAATCTTCTCTGTATCGTTCCAATTTTATCAGATGTCCCCGAAGGGACGAGTCTGTCTGCAGCGCGCGGGTTATAAACTGGTGCTTCTCTCCTCGGCCAGGCGATGTGGGACTAAACGAACACGCCTTCTGCCCCCCGCGTTGTTTGTCCAGCAGGAAGCGCCATCGGGACGTGCGGTGGGCCTCGAGTAGGCGTGGTCTCTTAGTGCGGCCCAAAATAATGGAAGACCGTAATGGGCCTTCATGCTTCTGGGGAACTGCTAGTCGCCCGATGTGGTGGGGTTTTTTTTTTTTTCAACGTGTGGGAGAAGGCTAGTTTTGTTGTTTAAAGAAAAAGGAGAACGCGACCAACTCATTTGTTGTTTCTCTCGATGTGTAAAACAACAGACCACACAGGAGGCAGCTGTATCCTCTCTTCATAGCGCATTCTCCGTTTTTATACTCGCCATTGTGCATTCTCCTTGCATTTTAATATAAACGTGCACGTCATGGCGTGTGTTTTCAGAAGAGAAAGTGAGTAACAGGCCAACACGTCTGTGGAAAAAGCAGGAGCCTAGTGCATCTGACAGTAGACCCAACAAGCTAAATCAGGGGAAGCAGCTAGTGCAAACCCTGGGGCTTACAGACAGTTATACATGTTGGTGCGTTAAACGACCTTTTTTTTGCAATTACTAAATTGTTTCTGGAAAATGATTAAAAACAGACGGATGACACTTGGGCTTCGTCAGCCGCGTCTGGCACCGTGCGATCGCATACGACCGTGTGGTCTGTCCCCCACTTGAACCGACGAGACTTGCCTGCTCCCAGCGCGTGCGCCCATCTGTGCTCCCGCATACCGGATGGGAGCATGGGGAGAAAGCAGGCAAGCCGGATCCCACTTGAACACCTATGTGACACCTGAACTTGTGACTGTTTAGCAGTTCTTTTTTTACACTTCACACGTAACGCTTAGCACATACCTACACATGTAGGTGATGCTACAAACAGTTCAAGAGAAAGCACACAGGAAGCACCAAAGGAGGATTCTAGAACACCATATTTTTTACGTTGATTGTGGGTGTTTGTTGGATTTTGGTATTAGCAAGCACATGGAGTCATGATTTGCTTGAACATAGCAACGCTTAGAGTAGCGTCCTTAACGCTTCCACCGCCGCCGTGGCTATCGAGACGGAGCGGCAGGGCCGCCGTCATAGCGCATCGTAGTCATGCCATCGTCGCAGCACTGCCACGGCCGGGAAGCGGGCCGTTGCAGCATCGTCGAAGCAAGCGGGCTTCGTCGGAGCATCAACGCGGTTATAAAAGCACGCCGTCGCAGCATTACCGTGGCCGTTCAAAGAACGTCATCGTCGTGGTTCCTTGCAACATAGTTGCGGTTGTCAGAAGCATGCTGTCACAACATCATCGTGTTGGAAATAGACCCTAGAGGCAATAATAAAATAGTTATTATCATATTTCTCGTTCATGATAAATGTTTATTATTCATGCTAGAATTGTATTGACCGAAAACTTAAATACATGTGTGAATACATAAACTACACCATGTCCCAAGTAAGCCTTTACTAGACTAGCTCGTTGATCAAAGATGGTTAAGGTTTCCTAACCATGGACATGAGTTGTTATTTGATAACGGGATCACATCATTAGGAGAATGATGTGATGGACAGACCCAACCGTAATCTTAGCATCAGATCGTTTAGTTTTTTGCTATAGCTTTCTTCATGTCAAGTATTTGTTCCTTCGACCATGAGATCATGCCACTCCCGGATACCGGAGGAATGCCTTGTGTGCTATCAAATGTCACTTCATAACTGGGTGATCATAAAGGTGCTCTACAGGTATCTCCAAAGGTGTCTGTTGGGTTGCATGGATCGAGACTGGGATTTGTCGTTCCGTGTGACGGAGAGATATCTCTGGGCCCTATACAACATCATAAAAAGCTTCATGTGACTAATGAGTTTGGTCACGGGATCTTGTATTACGGAACGATTAAAGAGACTTGTCGGTAACGAGATTGAACTAGGTATGGGGATACCGACGATCAAATCTCGGACAAGTAACATATCACGGAACAAAGGGAAATGCATACGGGATTTTAACTAAATCCTTGACATTGTGGTTCAACCGATAAAGATCTTCGTTGAATATGTAGGAACCAATATGGGCATCCAAGTCCTGCTGTTAGTTATTAACCGGAGATGAGTCTCGGTCATGTCTGCATGTTCCTAACCCGTAGGGTCGCACGCCTAACATTCGGTAGCGCTAGGATAGTATTGAGATATTAATAGTGGAAAATCCGAAGGTTGTTCGGAGTCCCGGATGGGATCCGGGATGTCACGAGGATCTCCAAAATGGTCCGAAGGTAGAGATTTATAGATTTTTTTTTCAAAACTATGACGTATTTTATAGCAAATTCGGAAACTATAGCAAAGAGTGAAGAAAAATCAAAACTAGCACCTCGTCGGCCACGCGTGGGCCGAAAAGGGTGTTTTCGGCCTCCCTTTGGCCGAAATGGACTTTCCGGCCATGCCTTGGCCGAAGAGGTGCGTACCTGGGCCGAAAAGACCTTTTTGGTCAGGAGTAGGCGGAAAAGTCCTTTTTGGTCAGGAGTAGGCCGAAAAGTACTTTTTGATCAGGAGTAGGCCGAAAAGTCACTTGGGCCCACCTTTTCACGTTAATGGTTGGCCGAAGTTGCATGGCTCCACTCTTCGGCTTACGTTAGGCCGAAGCGATTTTTTTTATTTTGATATATAAATACTGTGCAACCATTGCCCATCTTAGACATTGAAAAAAAATATTTTCGCGCAACCCTTTCCCCTCAATATTTTCCCGCCAAATCTTTCCCGCCACCCGTTTCCGGCCAACCCCTTCCCGCCATATGTTCCTGCCACCCGTTTCCCGCCAATCCCTTCCCGCCATATGTTCTCGCCAATCCTTTCCCGCCATACCACAGTCGTTCTTTCCCGCCATTTTCTCCTCTCTACCTATACGTTGTGATTGCTTGGTTCTCCTACTGGTTCGATACCTTGGTTTCATAACTGAGGGAAATACCTACCGTTGCTGTGCTATATCATCCTCTCCTCTTGGGGGAAATACCGACGTAGTCCTAGCAACACCATCAAGTAGAATTTCTGGCGCCATTGCCGGGGAGGATCTTCAACATAACCAGGTTCCTAATCACAAATCTCATCTCCTCGCAATTTACATTATTTGCCATTTGCCTCTCGTTTTCATCTCGACTACACTACACTGGACTGCTTATCCACCTCCGTCTGAAGGGGGTTTTATAGGTAGGGAGGAGAAAATGGCGGGAAAGAACGACTGTGGTATGGCGGGAAAGGGTTGGCGGGAACATATGGCGGGAAACGGGTGGCAGGAACATATGGCGGGAAGGGGTTGCGAGAAACGGGTGGCGGGAAAGAGTTGGCGGGAAAATATTGAAGGGAAAGGGTTGCGCGAAAATATTTTTTTAATGTCTAAGATGGGCAATGGTTGCACAGTATTTATATACCAAAATTTAAAAAAAATCGCTTCGGCCTAACGTAAGCCGAAGAGTGGAGCCATGCAACTTCTGCCAACCATTAACGTGAAAAGGTGGGCCCAAGGGACTTTTCGGCCTACTCCCGACCAAAAAGGACTTTTCAGCCTACTCCTGACCAAAAAGGTCTTTTCGGCCCAGGTACGCACCTCTTCGGCCAAGGCATGGCCGAAAAGTCTATTTCGGTCAAGGGGAGGCCGAAAACACCCTTTTCGGCCCACGCGTGGCCGACGGGGTGCTAGTTTTGATTTTTCTCCACTCTTTGCTATAGTTTCCGAATTTGCTATAAAATACGTCATAGTTTTGAAAAAAAATCAGATTTATATATGGGAAGTTGTTGTCGGGGTTCCGGAAAAAAGTCTGGTTTTTTGGTATTGTACCGGGAAGCCAGCGAAAGGTTCTGGAGGGGTCCGGAAGTCCTCGGAGGGTTCCACCACATCCCATACAGTAGCATGGGCTGTAGGGGGGCGCCCTGGCTGGGCACCAGCCCCTAGAAGGCCCATGCGCATGGGGAAGGGGAAATCCTAAGGGAGAGGGTCTCCACTTGGCTTGGAGGGCACTCCTCCCTTCTTGGCCGCCGCCCCCCCTACCTTGGGAGGGGGGCTAGGGCTGCCACGCCCCTCCCTCACCCCTATATATAGTGGGGAGGCGCAGGAGGCAGCCAACTCTTCCATGCTTGCCCCGTCTCCCTCCCGTTACTCCTCCACATTCCGTCAGCGCTTGGCGAAGCCCTGCCGGAGTTCCGCTGCCACCACCACCACCACACCCTAGTGTTGGTTCATATCTCATCTACCTCCTCTCCCTCACTTGCTAGATCAAGAAGGAGAGGACGCCGCCGAGCCATACGTGTGCTAAACTCGAAGGTGTCGCACGTGCGGTACTTGGATCGGACTAGATCGCGACGCGAGTACGACTACGCCAACCACGATCTCTAGATTGTTAACGCTTTCGGTCTACAAGGGTATGTAGACACCACTCCCCTCTCGTTGCTATACATCTCCTAGATTGGATCTTGGGTGTTTCGTAGGAAATTTTTTGGTTTTCATGCTTCGTTCCCCATCACATCGAAGCAGCCGGGTTGTCATCGTAGCATCGTCGCGACCGTCAAAGCACCCGCCACGGGCGTCGAAGCACGCCGATGCAACATCATCGAAGTAGCCCAGTTGCCGTCGTAGCATCGTTGTGGCTGTTGAAGCACCCATCGTGGTCGTCAAAGCACGCCGTCACAACATCATTGAAGCAGACAACTTGCCGTCGTAGCATCACCGCAACCGTTAAAGCACACCGCAGTCATCAAAGCATGTAGTCGCAACATCGCCGAAGCAAATGGGTTGCCGTCGCAGCATCACCACGGCTGTCAAAGCACATTGTCGTGCCATAGCCATGGTCGTCGAAGCATGTCATCGCTGTGGCTGTTGAAGCACCCGCTGCAACCGTCGCAGCACACTGTCACAAACATCATTTGCGACATCATTGAAACACACAACTTGCCATCGTAGCAACGCCACAACCGTCAAAGTACACCCCAGTAGTCAACGCATGTTGAGGTAAAAACCGTTTTTTTCTGTTTACCCAAAGAAGACATACGTGCACACCCTTAAAAAATGGGGTAAAAACCTTTGGTAAACGTTTCCGGACGGCAGGCCGGCAGAACGCTCCGCCGGTCCAACGCGCGTCACTCGATCGTTTAGATCGTATGCCTCATGCCTCGCGTCCCTCGCGTAGAAACCACGCTTTTTGGTAGCCCCACGTCCCCGCAGCCTGCCTTATCTACTTTGACTTGTCCTCCTCCACACATCTTCTTCCTCAAAACACATCTCTTCTTCTCTCTCTCAAATAAGCCACAGTTCATGGCGACGCACGGTCCGGAAAGGAGGCTGCAACCGGTGCCGGAGGAGGCTGCGACCGACCATGAGACGGCGAGCATGGTCACCGCAGGACGGCGAGGATGGGGCAACGCTCCTCCGCTCCTCCGAGGAAAACCGATGTCGCAGTTTTTGCTACATGCTTCAACCAGCGTTTGAATTTGCTACAAACGGCATCACATACTGCTCCCACCGGCGTCATGTTTTGCTACAATGCACAAGTGGGTCACGTTTTTGTTACAACCAGTGTCGCATTTTGCTACAACTGTTTTCATTTTTTGCTACATACACGGTTGAAGCTTTTTCCGTCCACGGTTGAAGCTTTTGTGTAAACGATTGAAACTTTTTTTGTTTTGAGCAGCCCTTGGTTAAAGCTCTCTCTATCATCTGGTTGAAACTTTTTTCATCTAAGGTTGAAGCATTTTGCGTCAGCGGTTGTATCTCCTCGTGAATCGCAGTGCCAGTTGAAGCTTTTTCATCTAGAGCTTGAAGCTTTTCCATCCAGGGGTTGAAGCTTTTTTAACAACGTTTGCAACACAGAGGGTGTGCGACGGTTCAAGCCTTGCCACGGTTCAGACGTGAGCTCGTCTTCGAGGGCGCGTTGTGACGCCCGGATTATTAGGCTACAGTAATCCCTGTTAATGGTGCCAGGTCATTGCAATTACTGTAACTAATCTTGCCTTGATTCAAACGCAATTCATTTTCAAATTTAAATTATAAGTGAATTAATAAAATTCTCAAACATGAAAACTGAAGTGTTCGAAATGTGGCAAATAATTCATAGTCAATTCATAGTCAATATTGGTGGAGGAGCCAACATTTTACAAAGTGTCTAAAGGTCCTAAAATAAGTAAAACAGCGGTAAAACAATTAATTAAATGCTCTTAAGAATTGTAAAAATGTAAACTATTTTGAACGTGTACCAAACACTTTGTGGCAGTAGAGTAAACAAAAGCATTGATTTAGGGACTAGGCTTATGTTTTATAAAACTAAAATAAAATAAGAATAGATAATAAATAAGTTAGCAAAAGAAAAACCAAGAAGCCTTCCCCCTCCCCGCTGGGCCTTGCCCTAGATGGCCAAGTGGCCCAGCCCAAACAGCCAAGCCGGCCACCCCATGGCCTACATGGCCTCATCCCACCTAACCCTAGATCGATCCACACTCTCTCTCTCGATCCCCCTCTGTTCCCCTCGTCTCCCTCCCAGCGCCGCCACACGCAACACACACACGCATCGTGCCCGAGAGAGGGGCGCACCTGTTCGATCCCCTCCTCCCGCACGCTAGCGCCCGATGCAAGCCGGCGCCGGCACCGCCCCCCCCCCCCCCCCCCCGACTCCTCCGCACCCCTCCTCTCCCTCGCGTGGCGCCCGCCTGAAACTGCGGCCTCGCCTCGTCGCCGACCCGATGCTGTCGCCCGTCGTCGCCACCACCACGTCGCCGGACCGCCTCCGTCACTCGTCCCCGACCTCCTCCCCACCGGACCACGTCGAGCCTCGCCGCCCCGCTCCTCTTCAAACGCCGGTGAGGGCATCGCCCGCCCCCTTCCCTGCCTCCGCTCCGTGCCCGCCACGTCGTTCGCCATGTAGCTCTCGGCGCGCGCCCCAGGCCCTCCCCTGCTCACCCGCCGCACCGCACGCGCGCCCTCTGACCCGATTCGGCCGTGCCCTGGCCGCGCTTGCGCGTGCCCTCGCGCCGGCCCGCGCCCTCTTGGCCTCGCCTCTGCCTCGCCGCGCGAGCACGCGCCGCCCGCGCCAAGCTGCGCCCTGCTGCCGCTCGCCGCAGTCGCCTTGCTCCGTTGCCTGCACGCCGCCCGGCTCCCCGCACCGTCGCTCTGTTCCGCTCCGCAGCCCCCTTGCCCGTCATTGCCTCGCTACGCGCCGTCGCTGCTGGCCATGCCTCGCCTCGCAGCGCATTATCGGGCGGGCTGGCGCCCGTCCTGGCTCTGCCCGTTCGCCCGCTTGCGCTCGCATGCCCGCATGCCCGTTAGCCCTCTGGGCCACTGGCTAATGGGCCCCGCACCCCAGAATGTTTTATAAAAAATATAATAATAAAAATAAAAATAATAATCAAAATAATAAAAAATATTAATTAATTAATTAAAGACTTAATTAACTTAATTTAACCTAATCACTTAATTAAATTAACTAATCATGTTTAGTTAACCTAAGTCAATGACAACCGGGACCCACGCGTCAGTTTGACCCAGTCAACGCCCTGTTGACTGCTGACGTCATGCTGACGTCAGCATGCACTGTTCTGGATAATGTTGTATTAAATTAATTAATTAAATGCTAAAATTAATTTAAATCTTTTAAAATTCATATAAAATAAACCGTAGCTCGGATGAAAATACTTTCTACACGAAAGTTGCTCAGAACGACGAGACGAATCCAAATACGCAGTCCGTTCGTCTGCCACACATCCCTAGCATAGCAAACAAGAAACTTTCCCCCTCCGGTTCATTTGTCCGAAAACGCAAAACACCGGGAATACTTTTCCGGATGTTCCCCCCCTTCGCCGGTACCACCTACTGCCGCGTTAGGACACACCTAGCACCGCTCATTGTCATGTCACGCATCGTCATGCTTATGTTTGCATTGTATTTACTGTTTCTTCCCCCCTCCTCTCTCCGGTAGACTACGAGACCGACGCTGCTGCTGCCCAGTTCGACTACGGAGTTGACGACCCCTCCTACTTGCCAGAGCAACCAAGCAAGCCCCCCCTTGATCACCAGATATCGTCTACTCTACTCACTACTGCTTGCATTAGAGTAGTGTAGCATGTTACTGCTTTCGGTTAATCCTATTCTGTTGCATAGCCTGTCATTGTTGCTACAGTTGTTTCCCTTACCTGCTATCCTACTGCTTAGTATAGGATGCTAGTTTTCCATCAGTGGCCCTACATTCTTGTCCGTCTGCTGTGCTATACTATCGGGCCGTGATCACCTGGGCGGTGATCACGGGTATATACTTATATACTATATACATGACACGTGTGGTGACTAAAGTCGGGTCGGCTCGTTGAGTACCCGCAAGTGCTACTGATGAGGGGGCTGAAAGGACAGGTGGCTCCATCCCGAGAGGTGGGCCTGGGTTCCCGACGGCCCCCGACTGTTACTTTGTGGCGGAGCGACAGGGCAGGTTGAGACTACCTAGGAGAGAGGTGGGCCTGGCCCTGGTCGGCGTTCGCGGATACTTAACACGCTTAACGAGTTCTTGGTATTTGATCTGAGTCTGGCCATTTGGTCTATACGCACTAACCATCTACGTGGGAGTAGTTATGGGTATCCCGGCGTCGTGGTATCAGCCGAAACTCTTTTTGACGTCAGCGACTGAGTGGCGCGCGCCGCATTGGACCGTAAGCTCGCACTTGTATTAAGGGGGCTAGGTCTGCTTCCGGCCGCGTACGCAACATGCAGGTGTGCAATGGGCGATGGGCCCAGACCCCTGCGCGCATAGGGTTTAGAGCGGCGTGCTGACCTCTCTGTTGAGCCTAGGTAGGGCTGCGACGTGTTGATCTTCCGAGGCCGGGCATGACACAGGAAAGTGTGTCCGGCCAAATGGGATCGAGCGTGTTGGGTTATGTGGTGCACCCCTGCAGGGAAGTTTATCTATTCGAATAGCCGTGTCCCTCGGTAAAAGGACGACCCGGAGTTGTACCTTGACCTTATGACAACTAGAATTGGATACTTAATAAAATACACCCTTCCAAGTGCCAGATACAACCCGGTGATCACTCTCTAACAGGGCGACGAGGAGGGGATCGCCGGGTAGGATTATGCTATACGATGCTACTTGGAGGACTTCAATCTACTCTCTTCTACATGCTGCAAGATGGAGGCTGCCAGAAGCGTAGTCTTCGACAGGATTAGCTATCCCCCTCTTATTCTGGCATTCTGCAGTTCAGTCCACCGATATGGTCCTTTACACATATACCCATGCATATGTAGTGTAGCTCCTTGCTTGCGAGTACTTTGGATGAGTACTCACGGTTGCTTTTCTCCTTCTTTTCCCCTTTCTATACCGGATTGTCGCAACCAGATGCTGGAGTCCAGGAATTAGAGATCCCGAGGATGATTCTACGTGGAGTTCGGCTTCGAGGAGTAGTTAGGAGGTCCCAGGCAGGAGGCCTTGCCTTTTCGATCGTTGCTACTTTTGTGCTAGCTTTCTTAAGGCAAACTTGTTTAACTTATGTCTGTACTCAGATATTGTTGCTTCCGCTGACTCGTCTATGATCGAGCACTTGTATTCGAGCCCTCGAGGCCCCTGGCTTGTATTATGATGCTTGTATGACTTATTTATGTATTAGAGTTGTGTTGTGATATCTTCCCGTGAGTCCCTGATCTTGATCGTACACATTTGCGTGCGTGATTAGTGTACGGTCAAATCGGGGGCGTCACACGCGCGTCCGGTGATCTTCGCCGCCGCAGCTCCGACCGTCGCAGCGGAGTTGCGACCATCGCCGGGGGAGCTGCAACCGGCGCACACGCTACTGCATGCGCCGAGCCAGCGTGAAACACAGGTGGCCACCGGCGGCGAGGGCAGCAACCGGTGGCAAGGGCGGTGACCGGCGCTGGGGGCGGCCAAGCCCGGTGGTGCTTCGAGTCTGGGTGCCTCGCTCATCCATGGCGGCTAGATGTGTACACCAGCGGAGGAAGAAAATGAGCTGCGTTTGACTTGGTAAGGATTAGATCTGACGGTTAATATAGAGGTAAATCGGGCGGCTGTGGTGCGATCGGGCGGCTGTGGTGCGACCGGCCGAAACTTTCGGCCGGCACACCGGCGCAGATTACTGCCCGAAACCTTTTCGTAGCAAATTTTAGATGCTTTTCTCTAATGAAAACAGAAACACCTGCTGTTCGAGGTCCAATCACAAGCGATGAAAACACACACCCTTAAACAGCACATGAGAAGATTCCAGATCCAAACACAACAGAGATGTTCAAATCAAACAGAGCTCTTCTTTAGGTGAAACTGGCATTTACAACAACCGGAGTCACGGAAACAAAGAGAAACCACAGCACCGCAAAGTTACCGGGGGAAAAA
Organism: Triticum aestivum; assembly: GCF_018294505.1. Classification (NCBI taxonomy): domain Eukaryota; kingdom Viridiplantae; phylum Streptophyta; class Magnoliopsida; order Poales; family Poaceae; genus Triticum; species Triticum aestivum. The sequence continues at coordinate 358,426,876 of NC_057796.1, forward strand.
AGTTGCAGTCAGACTCGATACAAGAACTCAGCCGACAGAGACCTAGACCGGCTACAAATAGGTCGGATGTCGGTCTCCATTATACATTACCAGACGCATATACAAGAGCTGGTTAGTCAGTTTTTTTCAGTTAGTTGCAGGACCCTTCGCCATGAGCCAGCCAGCAAACCGCTCTATAGAGTTGAGATGGTACCAAGCTGCAGCCTACTATCCCTACTAGTCTCACCAGAGTTTGGTGCATGCCGAGTACTTGAACTGAATGAAGTGCTATTAACGCGCTGGCTCACATAGGCTCAGATCCAATGTATGAAAGAAATATCTTATCCTGTTGGACAAATGATAATGCTTATATCACTGTGGTGCTACTCCACACAGCCGAGCACGGCCCGGGTTCAGTAGCGAGTCAGACATTATCCATCCCTGTGAGAAAAAATGAGAGTTGTTAGTTTGCATGCCACTGCGGTATGTGGTGGATTTGATCAGGCCATTTGCATGTTAGTAGAATAACAAGAGTGAGAGGCATAATGTTGATGATCCAAGGCAGTTAAGTCACCTGTTCTCTTGCTTTCCTCTTGAATACTCCATACGACGATGTAACAATCTTGCAAGATTCTTCAATGTGTGCTAGGAAGTCCATGTTCAATGGGTTTGGGTTCACATAGTGGTATGACCCCTGATCAGAGTTCATGCGCTTCCGTGCTTTCAGATTAGCATGTGATGCATTAATAAAATGCAGCAACACATGTGCCTGTAAAACGGAACACGTCCGAAGGAGGGTAAATAGTTGCAACCAACCCAAACCAGTGCAATATATTATGGAAGTAGTTTAGGATCCGTGCTTACGTGGAAGGCAGCTTTGAGAATGTCATCTTGCTTTGCTTGGTCCTTGAGCAAAGCATAAACCTTGTCCTTTGCAGGGTTATATGTAACGATGTACCTCTCATCCTGTAATCATATGCATGTCAGAACTTTGCATACTAATCTTTGATAGAACTACAATACAAGGGACGGTAATACCATGGAAGAACACTCAATGGAGTGAACAAGATAGTACCTCAAACAAAGGCCTTGTAGCAACAAATGAAGCAGGTTCCTGAAATGCCTCTCCAAATCTTGATCCTATGAAATTAAAACTGGTCATCAAAAGGTTCTACAGTCAAAATTCATCAACAAATAAATATGATCATAGTTGCAAACCTATGGCCACAGGTTGATGCCTCCAAGGCGGATTAAATATAGTCTCCTCTAAGTTCCCTTCCTTCAATGAAGGAACATGCCCTGCATCGGGAAAATCAGAGACACAAATATAAGACTGGATACTCCTAACTTTCATGGATTTTAAAACTAACTCCATACTTAAATATAATCTGCATACTATATATTATTCAAGAAGTTTTACATTAAAGTTTCTACCCGGTAGAACTCAAGCAGTTTGTGTATTAATGAAATGTCTTCAAACATATTTGGCATTTCTCAAATGTATACACTGTATCCCAAACATGCTGATACCTAATAACCCAAACATGCTATTACGAAACGATGATTGTATGTGATGCGTGCACTATATTTGAGGGGAACTGCCATATGTCCTTTCTTTGACAAACCATGAGAAGATCTGACCAGGAGGAAAGGTTTCTAACAGACAATGCTCACGTACCAGTCTTTATGAAGGAATCCACTGCCACAGTGAATCTTGCCGTATTTAGCGTGTTCAGCACAACAGATCTCACCTGGTAACAGAAATGATATTTGTCTGGTTAGGGGATTAGTTTATCATAGATAATTGGTTATAATAGCAGCAAACAAAAATCAGAAGCAAACCTCCTGATATGAACTAAGCAGATATCCACAAGACAAGACTGCAAATGAAGCCACCAATGATGGATTCCTCTTGGACATTAGAATGCTCATACCAGTACCCAACTTCATAAAAGAGGTAATAAATAAATGTTAGATAGGTAATATATGCACATTTGCATTTTAGATCAGTAATATTCAGAATAATGCAGAAGCCCACAATAAAAAACAGGAGCACTAAATGTAAAATATAAATGGTTACCAGATCAGCAATGTTCCCAACACTTTCTCCTTTAGCAGTAACATCTCCAATATTTTCTCCTTTTGCATATGCCTTGTAAATCGGTGTGCGGGTTGAGGTCGACGTAACAGCAGCAACATTCTGAATAGAGAAAATATTTTTTGTAAGCCCTTTTGCAAGTAATGAAATAATATGTCATATTGATGCCATAACATGTCACAGTAAGGCACGAGGTCAAACCTTGACAACGTTTGCCATGCAAGCCAACGGTAGGAAAAGTTGAGGGAACGCAGCAGTAGCTAACTCTATCCCAGCTCCTAGTTCCATCATGAGATCCCCAGAAAAGCGGAGCTGTAGTGGATTTTGATTTGAGTGAGTCTACTGAAACCGAAATAAATAAATTCAAGAGCGCTGCAAACCACTGGTTTCAAATATTACACCTGCTTTAGGTCATAATCGAATTTCTTCCCTTGACGCGCGAAAAGCATTTTTCCGACACGCCCAGCACCATCCTGTAGTAACAGAAAACAATATAACTGTTAGACAATAACCAAATAACTAACAGTCAAGGTCTCAAGGATGACCACACCACTGATTGGAAGAAACACTTTACCTTGAGTATCCAGTTAATAGCCACAGCACCAGACGTAGCCCTGCTTTGTGAGACTCCTACGGAGTTTAACAAGGCTCTTGTTGTAAATACACTCATTGCGCCGCCAAAGAAATGCTGAAAGGTCAAAAGCAGGATTAAACAAGATATATTCAAATCTAGTAAATGATGCAACTGAACATAAATCTGATCAATATACCTTCAGTGCCCTCCATGTCATGTATGGAACATATGAAGGAGTCACGCTGTCTGGAAAACCTTCAGGCACAACATATGACCTTATGAAGGACATAATTTCCTGCAATAGCACAGTTACATAGCATCATTATTGTAGTTCATCAAGCTCCCATGATCAATCAACAAGACATTAAAAAACCATGATGTGCCTAGCAACAGTGACTAAAAAATCTCAAGGAGTTTTCGCACCATCTAGCAAGCAACTCTAGTTTCCAAGAGACATCGGCGTCACTTTGTCTGTATATTGCAACTTTGCTCCTGAGCAAAGGCCCTAGACTAGATAGCTCAAATCAAATGTATGGTGAAACAAAGCAACAACGCTAGCATTTCCATGAAAGCAGAAGTTAACCAAATGGAGATAGAAGTGATCACTAAATGATGAAACTTAAAATTATACATTACAGATCAATTAGGGTGAATCACAAATGAACAAGTAGTGAACCAGTCATCACCATATCCACCAGCCTAACATTTCTAATTCAACTAACTGAATCAGCAGCCAGCAAGAGACAAAAAACAACCAACGGCGAGACTACTCCTCCGTTATTCCTCAAGCAAACACATACAGCCTACAATTCTGGATCCGCATCCGCAAAATCGAAAATATCCCCACAACAACCCACGTACAGGTACAATTAACAACGCCTTACCCTAAAAAAGCAATCACGCCTTGACACATCCTAAACAGAACTCGCATCACACCAAATCCAGCAATCCCACTAAATTAGGATCTAGGCATGTGGCGACAGCCACACGCGTGGGCATAGCAATCGCCAATCAAATAGCACCGGTGGTAGAAATTACCTCGGCGGGCGGCAGCGGAGACTGGAGCGGCACGGCCCTGAAGGTGGCCCCCACCGGCGCGGCGGAGCCGCCCCTGGCCCTGGCGCTGACCCTCCCCGTCTTCCCGGCGGAGGACGCGGCGCCCTCGACGACGTAGCTCCACCGCCTGCCCTCCACCTCCTCGAAGCACAGGACCCCGTCCACGGCGGCTGCGGGCGCGGGCGCCGACATCGCCGGCGCCCTCGGGGGCAGCTCGGCGTCCCTGACGGCGCCGCGCACCGCGTCCCTCACGGCAACCCCCTGCGGGGGCAGCGTGATGGTCTGCGTGGCCGTCGCCGCCGCCGCCGCCGGCCGCTTGAGCCCCATCGCCGGAGCCATCGCGGTGGTGCGGGGTGGGTGGCTGGGGGGTGAGATTTAGATGGGTTTGCGAGTGGTGAGCGATACAGCGAGGCAGTCTCGCCGAGGAGAGAGAGGGACGACTTTATACCCCCGAGGCCGGGGGAAATACAGGGGAGACTACGCAGCCCAGCACGCCCGCGGACGCTACGTCGCAGCACGGTCCGCCCTGCCGCTGGTATGTGGGGCCGGGCGTGTCCTGCGCCCACACTGTCATTGGGGGAGGAGGAAGCCGGGTGGCCCGTGGACGGGTGGTCGGCTGCTGGTGCCAGCTTGCGCGGGTTGCTACGCGTACCGCTGTGATGCCCCGTCGCCAAGGCAGCGCTGCGGGACCGGATGGTGTGTGGGGCCCTTGTTTCAGTGGCTAACGGATGCCTGTGGGCACGAGGGGTGGGGGGCGGCTGCTGGGCGGTTGGCTGGTGCACCGTTGGAATAGAGAGAGGGAGGGAGGGAGGAAATGGTGGGGCTTATATTTGGCTTGTGATATTTGTGCTTCGTTCGATTATTTTTCGTGGCGTCAGGGCGATGTGGTTTGTGAGACGCTGCTCTCAGCAATGGGACGCACCATGTGTAGTTGTTTCGGAGAGACGGAACATGTGCGTCGTTTGGAATTTGTCTTGCTCTTCGGGATTTTTCATAAACCGAGTGTCAGGGCATCTCCAAGCAAATTTTCTCCTGCCTCCATCCGCGGATACGGAAACCGTCTGCGAATAAGGATGCGGAAGGCCGTCATCCAACATTAGTTGCATACATTTTGATTTTTTTAATAAACTAGATGAAATTCATGCAGACATGACCGGGTTCCATATAACATGACGGATTTCATACAAACAGGAGTAAAACGTTTACATTTCCGACATATTTTAACTAAAAAAGTAAAACTATGTGCACGTACGATTGCGCGGAGCTTCACTCCCACGACACGGATACACTGCAGTAGTCTACGGTCGGCCGCGCCGGATCCCTTTGTCTTTCCCATGTCCGGCAGCTCGCTCACCGGGTTGTCGGGAGACCCGGAGGTATATGCTTCAGCGCAAAGGGTGGCTCGCTTCCCCACCGCTCATCGGAGTAGAACCGCCGGCTAATGCTTCAGTCAAGGGGAAGGGGGGCGCCTCCGCTTCCGTGGAGCCCATGTCTAGCCTCGTTTAAATAGAGAGCGGGCAGGAGAATGCCCGACGTTTGTGTTTAATGTCGGCCCACTCATGAACGGACATGTGGCCGGAGTAGGTTTCTCGGCTTCCACATGGGTTTAATGGAGGCGTGTTCGGCCGGGCGTGCAGCGGGCGGCGCCCTCAGCCGGCGCGTCGCTTCAATGGCGGAGGCAGTGAGAGGTCGCGCCCGCGCTGAGCCGTCTTCAATGTGGAACGGCACGCTCTACAACGGCATGAATGCATGCAGCTAGCGCAGGGCAGGAGGCGCACGCGAGAGGGGGGAGGGGTTTTGGGTGGGTCAGGCGGTCAAAAGCGGGTGTGGGAGTGGTCAGAACTCCCGCAAAGGCCCCCCTCCCACGTTTGTCTCCGATTTGCGGGAGAAATTACGTACGGACTGCGACGCGGACCGATACAGGACCGCGTTGGATGGCTTCCGTGGTCCGGTTAACGCGAACGAGATGTATGCGGGAGGTTGAGGGTCGGCGTTGAAGATACCCTTACTAGAGCATCAAGGTGACGAATAAAGCATGAGGAAATGGGTGTGTGTCGACCGCCTCTGCGACTGTCCAAACAGCAGCCGATCACGCGGTGCAACAACCTCCTACCACTCACACGCGCTTTTGTAATGTGGGTTGTGTTACGTACCGACCAGGTCAAGGAACAATCAATGAGTGTTTGTAACATGAGCCCAACATTGGGCAACTGCAAACCCCAAGGTCAACATGGGCTCATGTTGCAAACCCCTGAGCGCAACATTCGTCATGTTGCAAATGGTGGGTCACAGCTGAATGTCTGACGCAGACAACTCTCTCGTGCGGGATCCAACGGCTCTGGGGACGGCTAAACTGATCCCCGCGTTTGTCGGCCGATGCGTGGCGTGTGCCATAAAACATCCGCTTTCTGCAACAATATGATTTTCGTGGAAACATTGATGATGAGATGATAGAAATGGACAAGGCATGAAGGTCGGTTGTGAGATGGCGGACATCAGCTATTGGTCATGCACCTCTCCGGAAAAAGAAAGCATTTGCATGTTCCGCAATCTTCAACTTTAGCATCTTGTTTTCTAAACACCTCCCGGATATCAATATAGCTCCTCCCAAGTAAGAGCATCTCTAGCAGACCCCATATAATGCCACGACCCGCAAAATAACCGCCAAAATACGGGTTCGCACGTAAAATGTTGCCCGACCAGACCCCGCAAACGCATCCGACCCGTAATTTTTTTTACGGGGCACGGAGTAATTCCCATCCCAACCCGCGAAAAGGCGGGTTCCCCCCTCACCCCGTCGGCGCCCTGTATATAGTGGTAGCGGTTGGCTGGGGGGGACATTTTAGCCCGCGCTTTTCCCCACCCACCGTCGCACCCCCCTCGCCCTGCGCTTTTCCCATCCAACCCCCCCCCCCCCGCCGGGCCGCCGTCCATGATTCCGGCCAAACTAGCCGGCGGGATCATGCCGGAGGGCCGCCAGACGCAAAACTTTCTCACCGCCGCTTCCTCCTGCATCGGAGGACCAGAAGTTGCAGATCGGCGGTTCTTCGTCGCGGCGGCCGGATTTGGCGTTTCTGCCCACCGGTGGCTGCGCCAAGCCATGGATTGGTCGGGGAGCACCCCACGCAGCCCCAGCAAAGCCCCAGCGCCGCATGTAGGTACTGGTTCGTCCTGTAGCTACCGTTGTCGGTTTGCCGGCAAGGATTCGACGGGTGATGTTGCTTGAACTACGTCGGTATTTCCCCAAAGAGGAAGGGATGATGCAGCACAACTACGGTAGGTATTTCCCTCAGTTATGAAACCAAGGTTATCGAACCAGTAGGAGAACCAATCAACACTATGTAAGCGGTACCTACACACAAAGAACAAATACTTGTAACCCGACGTGTAAAAGGGGTTGTCAATCCCTTTCGGGTAACGGTGCCAGAATTGTCAAGTTGACGGGATAAAAATTATGGTAGATTGATAGATGCAAATAACTGCAAATAAAACTCAGTGAGATATTTTTGTGTTTTTGATAATATAGATCTGAAAATAAAAGATGCAAATAGAAGAAAGGGCAAATAGCAATATAGATCTGCAAATATATGATGGGAAAATAGACCCGGGGGCTTTAGATTTCACTAGTGGCTTCTCTCAAGAAATATCAAACGGTGGGTAAACAAATTACTGTTGGGAAATTGATAGAACATCGAATAATTATGGCGATATTCAGGCAATGATCATTATATAGGCATCACGTCCAAGATTAGTAGACCGACTCCTGCCTGCATCTACTACTATTACTCCACATCGACCGCTATCCAGCATGCATCTAGTGTATTAAGTTCATCAAAAAACGGAGTAATGCAATAAGAACGATGACATGATGTAGACGAGATCTATTCATGTAGGAATAGCCCCCATCTTGTTATCCTTAATATCAAGGATACATGCGTGTCTTGCTGCCCCTTCTGTCACTGGGAAAGAACACCGCACGATCGAACCCATCACAAAACACCTCTTCCCATGGCAAGAAAAATCGATCTAGTCGGCCTAGCTAAACCAAAGATTCGAAGAAGAAATACGAGGCTATAAGTAATCATGCATATAAGAGATCAAAAACTCAAATAACTTTCATGGATATATAGATCTGATCATAAACTCAAAGTTCATCGGATCCCCACAAACACACCGCAAAAAGAGTTACATCAAATAGATCTCCAAGAGACCATTGTTTTGAGAATCAAAAATAGAGAAGAAGCCAGCTAGCTATTGACTACGGACCCGTAGGTCTTTGATGAACTAATCACGCATCATCGGAGAGGCACCAATGAGGATGATGAACCCCTCCGTGATGGTGTCTGGACTGTATCTCGTGGTTCTGGAACTTGCGGCGGCTGGAATTGTGTTTCGTCGACTCCCCTAGGATTTTTGGAATATTGGGGTATTAATAGAGCGAAGAGGCGGTGCGGGAGGCCACCGAGGTGGGCACAACCCATCTGGGCGCGTCTGGGCCTCCAGGCGCGCCCTGGTGGGTTGTGCCCCCCTCGGGGCTCCCCTCTGGTACTTCTTTGGCCCATCTTGTGTCTTCTGGTCCAAACAAAAATCTCCAAAAAGTTTCGCTACTTTTGGACTCTGTTAGTTATTGGTATTCTTCAAAGTAAAAAACAAGCAAAAAATAGCGATTGGCATTGGGCACTATGTCAATAGGTTAGTCCCAAAAAATGATATAAAGTTACTATAAAATGATTGTAAAACATCCCAGAACAATAATATTCCAACGATGGGCTTCCTCAAATTGCCTTAGGTCTTCATGAGCAAGCAAGTTGGATGCACACCCACTTAGTTTTCTTTTTGAGCTTTCATAAACATATAGCTCTAGTGCATCCGTTGCATGGCAATCCCTACTCACTCACATTGATATCTATTGATGGGCATCTCCATAGCCCGTTGATACGCCTAATTGATGTGAGAATATCTCCCTCTTTTTGTCTTCTTCACAACCACCATATTCTATTCCACCTATAGTGCTATGTCCATGGCTCACGCTCATGTATTGCGTGAAAGTTGAAAAAGTTTGAGAACATCAAAAGTATGAAACAATTGCTTGGCTTGTCATCGGGGTTGTGCATGATTTGAATATTTTGTATGATGAAGATGGAGCATAGCCAGACTATATGATTTTGTAGGGATAAGCTTTCTTTGGCCATGTTAGTATGCTTGAAATATTATTGTTTTTATGTCAATATTAAACTTTTGTTTTGAATCTTATGGATCTGAACATTCATGCCACAATAAAGAAAATTACATGGATAAATATGTTCATAGCTAGTAAGCGTGAGTAGTTTACCACAGACCTACGGGTCCATAGCTAGTAGCTAGATGGCTTCTTCTCTCTCTTTGATTCTCAATACAAAGTTTTCCTTGATGTTCTTGGAGATCTATTCGATGTAATACTCTTTTGCGGTGTGTTTGCTGAGATCCGATGAATTGTGGATTTATGATCAGCTTATCTATGAATATTATTTGAATCTCCTCTGAATTCTTATATGCATGATTTGATATCTTTGCAAGTCTCTTCGAACTATCGATTTGGTTTGGCCAACTAGATTGGTTTTTCTTGCAATGGGAGAAGTGCTTAGCTTTGGGTTCAATCTTGCGGTGTCCTTTCCCAGTGGCAGTAGGGGCAACAAGGCACGTATTGTATTGTTGCCATCGAGGATAACAAGATGGGGTTTTCATCATATTGCTTGAGTTAATCCCGCTACATCATGTCATCTTGCTTATTGCGTTACTCTGTTCTTATGAACTTAATACTCTAGATGCAGGCATGAGTCAGTCGATGTGTGGAGTAATAGTAGTAGATGCAGAATCGTTTTGGTCTACTTGACAAGGACGTGATGCCTATATTCATGATCATTACCTTAGATATCATCATAACTTTGCGCTTTTCTACCAATTGCTCGGTAGTAATTTGTTCACCCACCATAATAATTTCTATCTTGAGAGAAGCCTCTAGTGAAACCTATGGCCCCCAGCTCTATTTTACATCATATTAATTTTCCGTCAATTTGCCAATTTCTATCGTCGTTCTTTTATTTTGCAATCTTTACTTTCCATTCCATAAACCAAAAATACCAAAAATATTACTTTACCGTTTATCCATCTCTATCAGATCTCACTTTGCGAATAACCGTGAAGGGATTGACAACCCCTTTGTCGCGTTGGTTGCAAGTTGGTGTTTGTTTGTGCAGGTATTCGGTGGCTTGTTGAGTAGTCTCCTACTGGATTGATACCTTGGTTCTCAAAACTGAGGGAAATACTTATGCTCCTTTGTTGCATCACCCTTTCCTCTTCAAGGGAAAAACCAACGCAAGCTCAAGAGGTAGCAAGAAGGATTTCTGGCGCCGTTGCCGGGGAGATCTACACCAAGCCAAGACATACCAAGTACCCTTCATAAATGCAAATTACTGATTTGCGGGTCGCCATTACGAGGTATGCTAGAGATGCTCTAACGCCTCAACACGGCTACGACACACATGCCCTTGAAGGATTTGGGTCCCAAGTTCCCAAGTTGTCATATCCGACCACTGAAGGCCAAATCAAGCATTTGCGTCCGGAAAGGAAATTCAAAGAACTCCAGGCATTGTTTTCAACAAGGAGACAATGCACATATAGGGTCGTTGCTAGGTCCAATCAATAAATGTCGGCCTCGGGTTTTCATCCAAAGCTTGAGAACCAATAATCCAGGAGCACTACCGAACAGAAGACCCGGAAGGTGATATCGTACCATAGCAAAACATGGTCGTGGTAGGCACCCAACATACTCAAGAAAACATAGTGCATGCATTATCCCTTGTTGGTCACTTTACGACACTAGCGCTTTCGGTCTACAAGGATATGCAGACACACTCCCCTCTCGTAGCTATGCATCCCCTGGATTGGATCTTTGGTGTTTCATAGGATTTTTTTGATTTTTCATGCTTCGTTCCCCATCATGGAATGCGTCCTATTCATCGGGAGCCTACCCGCTTGGACGGAACAGCCGAAACGGGGTCTGGGGTATCGCAAAACGGAGGAAACAACCTTTTGTTCGACCGTCTACGGTCGAAACGGTGTCCTGTTCATCGTGAGGGGTGTGGCGTACCGCAAAACAGACAAAACAGACTTCTTGCCAACCGTGTACGGTCGAAACGGGGTCCTGTTGATCCGGAGGGGTTTGGCGTACCACAAAACGAAGGAAACAGACTTCTCTCCAACCGCCTACGGTCGAAACGGGGTCCTGTTCATTAGGAGTGGTCTGGCGTACCGCAAAACGGGACTCCACGGGCTACTGTTCATCCATTGTTGACTTCCTCCAGCCTCCACCGGCTACCTTTCATCCAACCTCCACGGGGTCCTGTTCATCCACCCCCAACCAGTTAGGGTCTAGCGGCCTCCTCGGGGTCCTGTTCA